>NC_053149.1:57513318-57820398 GCF_016808335.1 Panicum virgatum
TTCCGGCCACGGGGCCGTACGTCCAGCAAAGGGGGTGTGCGAGTGCACTGTATTATCTCGCACCCGAAGTGATTGTAGTAGGGGATACAAGCGAGGCGAGAGATGGAGGAAAGCTCCCAGGTCTCTGCAAGGAAAGGAGTTGGTTGAGATGAGTGCGATGATCGCGAGTGTGGATGACTGGGTCCTTGATGTCCAAGAAAACGTCCCCCCTTAAAGGAAGCCCGCCTCCCCCTTTTATAGTCACAAGGAGGGGCGGCGTACATGAGTGAGGGAATGTGGAAGTCGTCGTCCTCCCCCGAATCGCGGGGGTGCAGTGGTCAAACACTGTAGAAAGTACGCTATGGGGCATGGCGTTGGGCGTGGCGATCGTCCTGGCCATCGTCCTTGGTCTCGCGGAGATCGCGCCGGCGTCCTGCCAACCCCCGTAGGCGGAGTGGTCGTCGCTGTAAGGCGTACAGTTCTCCAGATGTGGCGTTCCGTGGGCCCTGTGGGTCAGGATCTTGTGTACTCCAGTAGCAGCGGGGCACGCAGCGGTCCCGGACCCCCTGGACGGAGTGCTGACGTGCATACTTAGGAGGTCCGGGAGACACGTGGAGGTCCCGGACCCCTCGAGGGGGGAGGTCCGGGCTCCTGGCTGCGAGTGATGGGCGTCCCTCTCCGAGGGGCTCGTGGCGGCACCAGACCTCCTCCCAAGCAGGAGGTGGTCCCGGGGCCATACGTGTGATGACGTAGAGTCCGGACGGCCGGAGTTGGCGGAATAGTGCGGGGAGCAGGGCCGGGCACGCTCCGTCCCGCGTCGCAGGTCCCACTGTATCGCCGCAGCGCCCGGGATGGCGGTGCAGTGACCGGAGTTGGCGGATGGGACTCCGGTCACAGCCATCGTGGGAAATAGCGGTTTGACACCGTCTGTCCTGGGCACTGTGGAGGAGTGGTCGGCACTTAAAGCCTCCGTACGACGGGCGGGTGAGATGCAGGGCTGTTTGTCCCTTGCGCCGAGGGGTGGCCTCGAGCGAGGCGGAGAGGAGCCGCCCGCTCGAGGGTAGGTTCGCTACCCTCGAGCGAGGCGGAGATGTGCCGCCCGCTCGAGGGTAGGTTCGCTACCCTCGAGCGAGGCGGAGATGTAGGGCACAGTCGAGGGGTCTCGACGGGAGCCCTCGAGCGAGGCGGATATCACCCCGCGGTCCGAGGGGAGCGTGGATGGGCCGCACCGTGTCGGTGGGCCGCATGTTTGGGCTTCTTTGAGTCATTTTCTTTCTTCCAGATCGGAGGGAGGTCGTGGGCCTTTGTGGGCCCAGTCGCCTTAACATGTGTTTGCGTTTTTAAGCGATCTTAGTACCCCGGTTAGGGTATCCCTTATCGTGGTACCCGACAGTAGCCCCCGAGGCTTTGGTCGAGTCAAAGGTTTCGGCCAAAGGGTGATTCGGCGATTTCCCCCTTGACGTGATCAGTCAATACCGTGCACCCGCCAAACGCGCCTGAGCGCCAGCCCGGCGGATGTGACAATACATCGATCGGGGTAGTGCGCCCGCGGGGGGAGAACTTCGAAGCGCGCGCCCTTTTTGTTTTGTTTGTTCCGGGGACAAGACGTGTCCGCGCGCTGAGGGGGGCCAGGGTGACGATGGCGCCCGCTGCTTGGCAGCTGGTGCCTTCATCGCGCTGTCCCGCGCTTAGTGTCTTGGCCCCGGCTTCCCTAGTTGTTTTGGGGCGCGCCGTTCGAGGGCGGTCGGCCTGACCCGATGCTGCACCGCTTAGTGTCCAGGGGCTCAGCTTCGCTTTATTTCGTCCGGTCGCGTCTCGGCGTGGTAACCGAGGGAATCTAGTGCTCATGGAGTGTTGCGCCGTCACGGGCGGTCCAGGCCCTCGCCTTTTGACAGGCTTGAAGCTTGGTGCTCGACGCAACTATAAATAGGGGTTGTTGGGTTCCCTTTCCTCTCCATCTTCCCAGCTCTTTCTTCTAGCATTGCCCAAGTCTTGTAATGTTTTACTTTGCCTCTCGTGTCCATCCCCCAGATGGGGTGACGTGGCTTTTTTAGGCTTTGGTGCTTGAAGAATGCTTGCGAGTGGCGGGGGAAGACCGGAGAGGGAGTGCGCACCATCCCTCAGCTTAAGTGGGATCAGCAGAAGAGCATCGGGCCCGTGGGGTCCTGCTCCTGCGATGTCCCCTAGCCTGAAGGGGGATGGAGACGACTGTCCGTGGCGCTGGCGCCAGGTCTGGCGGCTGTTCTTCGCATCGTCCCCCCGGCAACTAGGTTGCTCTCGGGGAGACGGTGCGGAGGGTGCTGTCCGCCAGCTCGACCCCCCGCGTAGTCTTCGGTGGAGGAGACGCTAGAAGAAAGCTTGCGAGGAGTGCATCCCGCTGGACCCGTGCGGTCCGGGGGCTGTCTCTCGCATCCCTAGCAGCTTGGCCGTTGCTCCAGCCAGGGGCTCGGTGCCTTTCTTCGCCGCTTGCTCCTCCCCAAGACAGGGAAAATTGACACGCAGGTGGGAATGTGTTTGTATCTTTTGACGGCTTCGCGCCGGTAACCATTTGTAATCTTTATTTGCATTGAGCAATAAAGCCGCCCTTTCTTTTTTACGGGAAGTATGATCGAGGGTATAGGGACATACAGAGGGTTACAGTCCTCGAATATGTGTGAAGTCTCCTTCGCGGGGGCGCGTCAGCGCACCGGCGGGTGTAGCCCTCGAGGCCTTGGAGGAGAGTTTGTGCTTGTCCAAGGGCTATAAATGTTGCCCCACTGGGTTGCCTCACCGGGATGGTCGTCCAGCGTCTTTTTCAGCCAGCAACGGCGCTCTTTCAGCCGCCCTCGGCATTCTCCGTGCTGGTACAATGACCCGGCGTTCAGCTTAACCGTCAGGAGAGCGCACGTTAATAGCGGGGGATTTGGTTATACACGTGGAGCTTCGCAGTTGATGGACGTTGACTTATTCAAGGGTGCGAACGGAACCGTGGTGTGCGAGGAGCCCCCGAGCCCAGGCCCGTGGGAAGGCGTTCAGGGGAACCCTCGACTTTGATTACGACCCTCATCGCCCTTCCGCAGGGAGGAGGGGTGAAGCGCACCATGCTACCCATGCCCGGGCCGCGAGCTATGGCTGCTTCGGTGAGCTATTAGCGGGTTGTTCAAGCGGACGTTCGTGCCCCGTTCGATAAGGGTCGGCTCGTGGTCCATGGACACGTCTCATAAAGCGCTCGCGAGGGTTCGCTAGGTGGGGCTCGGACCCGTTCGATAGGGTCCGAGGGCTCGATGCGCTCGCGAGGGTTCGCTAGGCGGGGCTCGGACCCGTTCGATAGGGTCCGAGGGCTCGATGCGCTCGCGAGGGTTCGCTAGGCGGGGCTCGGACCCGTTCGATAGGGTCCGAGGGCTCGATGCTCTCCCTCGATGGGATCCCCCTTCTAGGCACCCTCGACTGGCCTTGAACACTGCGTAGGATGTCTCGAACTCCGCATTCGAGGGTGGCTTGTATGTCACATCCGTGCAGTCCCTGACTCTGGCGATCTGGGGCGCCTGTCGAACCCTCGAAGGGCCAGGCTTCGAACCCCTGATCAGTAAGGCCTCGGAATGCGATTCCTTCGAGGGTAAAGGGACCCCCGAAGGAATATTCCGTCTTGATTCGAAAATGACGCAGAGTCGCGAGTCATGCGCGCGGGTCTTCCGCTAGTGGTGGGCGACGTGGCCCGATTCGTGCGGTGCGGTGCGGGGCGCGCCTTTTCAGGCGGCAGCCTCGGGCAGACGAAGCGGCATGGGCGGCGGCTGACGGATGGGATCGCGCAACAGTCACGCCGCGCCCGCCGGTTACCGTGCCGCAGTTATTGCTGCGTGCGCGCGTGGGAGACTCCATGGTCATGGGGTCCAGCCGTCAGTGACAGTGAAATCTATCACATTCAATGTGGTAGATTCGTGCTGTGGTGGCGGACTCGCCCATTCGTGTTGTTTGGGCTCACCTGGCCATTTTGCCTTCATCCTACTTCGCCTTCTCCGCCTCCCCTGCATCCTGAGCCCACAGCCAAGAATGAAAGGAGGAAGAGGAAGGAGACAGAGAGAACCTTGGCCATCCCAGAGCCTTCACTCCCGCGCCCCCCCTCGACACGAAGAGATGTCTGACGTCCAGGAGCCTTTGTCGTGGGGGAAGTCCTCCGCCACCGTGGCGGTTCTCGAGCAGTTGGTCGCCGACCGGCTGCTGCCGCGGAACTCCGACTCGGGAGCGCCGGCGTGGATTTCCCCGCATCCGGACGAGACCGAGCCGAAGCCCCCGCAAGGCTACATCGTGAGCTTCGTGCGCCTTCCCGAGCGGGGCTTCGGCGTCCCCGTCTGCAGGTTCATGCGGGTGTTGTGCGACTATTATGGAGCGGAGCTGCACAACTTCGGCCCCAACTCCATCTCGCTGGCGGCAGTCTTCGTCGCCGTCTGCGAGGGGTACCTTGGGATAGAAGTGCACTGGGATCTCTGGATCCACCTGTTCCGCGGCGAACTCTTCATCGAGAGCGTGCGGGGCCAACCGAGGTGATTCGCGCGAGCTGGTGGCCTGACGTTCCACGTGCGTCACTCCCGGAAGAACTTCTACATCCCGAGCAAGATGACGACGAACAATGCCGGGTGGAGCTGAGGGTGGTTCTACCTTCGGAACCACTGTGGCGCGCTCTCGTTGTTCACCAATAGAGTTCTCCGGGAGCGACCGCCGAAGTGGGACTGGGGGTCACCCCCGGCGCAACAAGCCAATGTCGAAGTCCTCACCGATGCGCTGGCGCATTTGGCGAGGAAGGGGTTGAAGGCAGCGGCCGTCATCGCAAACTTCCACCGGTAGAGGGTGATCCCTCTCGTGGAAAGGGCCCTGCCGATCTTCCAGCTCACCCTCGGGAGCCAAGCTGAGGGCTCGAGGACATCGTTCAAGCTACTTTCCCGCACCACCGCCGCCCGGAGGGCGAAGTATGCGGTGGCGGAGTTCCCCCACGATCCCGAGGATCTTTGGAGAATCAAGATGCGCCCCGAGACGGGGTACATTTCTCTGGTAAGTTTTGATTTCGAAACCGCTGTGTCTTGTGTAGCCCCTTTTCCTGACTCCAACTCGGGCATGCTTTGCAGGGGTTGAAGTGCCACCCCTCGAAGCCCCCGGTCCCGGAAGAACGCCCAATCAACCACCTCCACGCGGAGAAGCTGAAAAGGCGGAAGGACGCGGTGGAGGCAAAGTTCGAGAGGAAGAGGAAGGCGAAGCACGACAAGGCGTGCAAGCTTGCTCGCGCGGAGGGAAGCCGCGGCCCGCCACGCCCGAGTCCACGGAGGAGGAGGAGGAGGAGGAAACCTCGGATGCTGAGGACCACGCTCTGGGGGGCGACGGGGCGGCAGCCGGTGTGGGCTCCCCGCCGACCTACCAGTGGGATGATGACGAGGTGGCGCCGGCGGCGCCGGAAGAGACAAGGGCCGTGGTGGAGTCATCGGTGGATCCGTCCCTCGAGGGTGCAGAGCGGGAGTCGTCCCCTCCGGCAGCCGGTGAGGAGACGCCCGCGCCCCAGGTGCTGATCCGTGGCAACGAGTCTGCGGCGGGCGCGGAGTCGTCCGTGCTGGCAGCCTCGAGTCATCAGGCCGACACGAGAGGGGCGCCCTCGGGGCAGTCTTCGAGGGGCGGCGCGGTGCCGTGGGCCCGAAGAAGCGCCACGAGGAAGCGAAGTATGAGTTCTCGATCCGGGTGAGTAAACTTGGGTTTCGTTTCTGTTGCGTGTTTGGTCGATTTCTCGATCCCGTTGTCTTCAGCTCTTGTTTCTCGATTTCCAGCCCCGGGGCCGTTGCCAAGGACGCGGTCCAGCTCGTCCCGACTAAGGCCCTCAAGACTGGGGCACGCAGTACGCCTCACACGGCACCGCAGCCCCTGTCTGCCGTGGACCTTGTGGCGGAGGCCGCGAAGCTGCGGGAGGCAATGGCTCAAGGGGCCCAGGCGGCCCAGCAAGCTCGAGCCCAGGAGGATGGAGGTGGCATTGGCCAAAGCGGTGCTGAGGCGGCCGCTACGGCTAATGCCGTCGAGGAGACCGACCGGGGCGATGCGGATGGCGCCGCCCGGCCGAACGTCGAGGTTAGGGCCGGTCAGGGCGACGCGGCCAGCGCCGCCCGACCAGATACAGGAGGAGAAACTGGTGGGGGCGTGCAGGAGCGCCCCGCCGACCATGTGGAGGTGGAGACCCTCATCCTCGAGCCCCCAAGGGCTGAGGTCGAGGGCGTCGCAGAGGTGGAAACGGCGCTAGGGGCGCCGGGGGTGGAAGGAGCCCCCGTCTCGGAGCCCACCGAGGCCCGGCACGAGGGTACCGTCGCGGTGGTGCCAGTGCCAACAGCGCAAGGGAGTATGGTGGCGGTGGTGGAGCTGCCGGACAGCAGCGAGGAATACGGGGATTCGATGGACATCGACCCCGCTGCTGCAGCAAGCGCCACCGCGCACATTGCCGAGTTCGCGTAGGCCAGCGCGGACGTGCTCGAGTCGGGGACGTCCGAGGGGCGTCATCACGGGGCAATCGTCCTGTCCGGGCTCCCCTCGGAGTTCCTCCACAAGGAGCAAGAGGAGGAGGAGGCCTGGAACACGCAGCTCGGCGTCGGCCGCGAGATCCTACAAGCCCTCGACCGCGCATTCCAGTTCCATCAGGGGGCGGATTACCAGGTCAGCCAGGTAAATACTTTCCCCTAAAAATTGCTCGGGTTCGATTTCGGTTTTAACGTGCTTTTACCCACACCTTTCCACTTGCAGCGGCTGAGGGAAATCTCGCGCGAAAAGAGCGCCGAGATGTCCCGGATGCACTCCCAGATGAGCCAGCTTGGGCAGCACAATGCCGAGCTAGTGCTCAAGAACATCGAAGCCAATACTAAAATGGCAGATCTGGGAGCGCATCAGCAGGCGCTTGAGGAGGACTTGGCGCGGGTAACCGGTGAGCGGGATGTCCAGAGGGCTGCGGCGGAGCAGAAGGCTCGGGAGGCCGAAGCGTAGGCTGCCGAGCTGCAACGCCTCCGGGCAGCGTTCGAGGAGAAGGCTCGGGAAGCCGAGGCGCAGAGCGCCGAGCTACAGCGCCTTGGGACATCGCTCGAACAGCAAAAGACCGAGCTCCTCCACATGGAGGTGGCCATAGTTGCGCTCACCGGGACCCTTCGGGAAAAGGGCGAGGCCCTCGAGGGGAAGGAGGTGGCCCTCCAGAACGTGGGGGCCGCCCTTAGGGACAAGGAAGCCTCCTTGTCCTCGCTCGAAGAGGCCGCCCGAGCCCAGAGGGAGGAGGCACAGAGGAACATCACGGGTGAGTACCATCGAGTTTTCGTTGTTTTGTTTCTTTTCGTAGCTCACGTTGATTTCCTTTGCTCAGAGCTGAGGCAGAAGGTGGCGAACGAGTCCGCGGCAAAGGAAGCAGTCCACACCGCACTCACGGCGGCGCAGATGGAGTTTGCTGAGCTGGAGCAAACCGCCGTGAGCGTGTGTCAAGAGCGCTGATCTGCCGCCTGCGCGCGTTAGGCGGTCGGATTGCCGAACACGCCAAGAGCACCTTCCGTCTCGGTGTCCTGCGGGCCCTCGCCGTGGCCTCGACACACTACCTCATGGATCTCCAGAGGGTGTCGTCGGGGTACGTCGTTCCCGATGATGCTGATGCGGACGCCGCGTCGGCCATCATGGACGAAGCCGACGCAGCCGCGGAGGAGTTCGCCACGATCCTCGCCGAGAAGCTTGAAGCCGACATCCCTCCCATTGCTGAATTCGACGCCACTGAAGACCCGCATGGGGGGATGGTAGCCTGTAGGAAATCTGGGCCTCGAAGCCCATGTAATAGATTAGTGATTATCATAGTCACACTTTGTAATCGTACCTTATGAATATAAGAAAATTATTTTCGTTAAATCGACTGTGTGGCCCATCGAGGCCTTGTGCGTTCGAGTCTACGTTTTCTTTACTTTATTTCCGTGTTCTCATATGCGACTTAGATAAACGTCTGCGAGGAATTTCGGGTTCATAAGCAACGTAGGCGTGGGGTGGTGAGGGGGGTGCCGTATCCCGTTGGCGTAGGCAGCCCCACGACTCGGCCGGCCCCGTACCGTAGTTGCTTACGCCTCGCGTCCGCTTTTTCCAAGGATACGAGAAGCTTAGGGTCGAGACGGAAATATTTCAAAAAAACATTGGCAATTTTTGGGGACGTTCGGGGGTTCCCCCCATAGTAGCCCCCGAGGGAGGCGTGGCTTTGCCGAGGGTAAAGCCAGGCGTACCTCAGTGTTTGTGCGCATCCGAGCCTTCGAGGGTCCGGAAGGTTCCCAAAAAATAAACAAGTAAAGCGTACTTCTTTATTATTTCGGGAAATCGGAATTGCGAGTACAAACGATGTACAAATAGCTCGGAATTCTAAGGATAGAAGCGACGTAGCTGTTGTATGTTCCAAGCGTTGGAGAGGACTTCGCCTTTTTCGTTCGCCAGCTTGTACGTGCCGGGTTTGAGTACCTCGGCAATTATGTACAGTCCTTCCCATGGAGGTGAGAGCTTGTGGCGGCCCCTGTTGTCCTGTCGAAGCCTCAGCACCAAGTCCCCTTTGTCGAGGTCTCGGCGCCGGACTCTCTGCGCATGATACCTTCGTAGAGACTGCTGGTAGCGCGCAGAGTGTAGGAGCGCCACGTCTCGAGCCTCATCTACTTGGTCCAGCGAGTCTTCGCGGGCTCGCTGGTTCTGCTGCTCTTGGTATGCCCTAAGCCTCGGCGACCCGTATTCCAGGTCCGTGGTGAGTATGGCCTCGGCGCCATAGACGAGGAAGAACGGGGTGAAGCCCGTGGCTCTGCTTGGTGTCGTCCTCAGGCTCCAAATGATCTAGGGTAGCTCCGTGAGCCATCTCCGGCCAAATTTGTTCAATTTGTTGAAAATTCGTGGCTTCAGTCCTTGGAGGATCATGCCGTTGGCACGTTCCACTTGCCCGTTCGTTTGTGGGTGCACCACAGCCGACCAGTCCACACATATGTGGAAACTGTCACAGAACGCCAAGAACTTCTTGTCTGTGAACTGGGTGCCATTGTCGGTGATGATCGAGTTCGGGACCCCGAACCTGAAGACGATGTCGGTGAAGAATAGAACCGCTTGCTCGGATTTGATCTTGCCGATGGGTCGAGCCTCGATCCATTTAGAGAATTTGTCGACTGCCACTAGCAAGTGGGTGAAGCCCCCGGGAGCTTTCTGCAGCGGACCAACGAGATCTAGCCCCCACACAGGGAAAGGCCACGTAATGGGGATGGTCTGCAGAACGTGCGCGGGGAGGTGTGTTTTTCGAGCATAGAACTAGCAGCCCTTGCAGGTCCGCACGACGTCGACGGCGTCGGCGACCGCAGTGGGCCAGTAGAAACCTTGCCGAAACGCGTTACCCACGAGGGTGCGTGATGTGGCATGGTGGCCGCAGACACCAGCGTGGATGTCGCGGATCAGCTCCTTGCCCTTGGGGATGGGGATGCATCGCTGCAACACACCCGAGGGACTGCGTTTGTACAGTTCATTGTCGATCAGGACGAAGGACTTGGCCCGCCTAGCCAGGCGCCGCGCCTGAGCGCGGTTCGAGGGTAGGACCCCTCGAATCATTCAGTCAAGGTACTGGACGCGCCAATCTTGCGAGTTGGGGGCCTCGTCGACTTCCATTGCTTCGGCCTCGTCCGCCGAGGTGGTCCCGAAGTCAACGTCCATGGATTCAGCCTCGTCCGCCGGGGGATTCCCGTCGGAGGGCCCGGCGTTCGAGGGTCCCGGCTCCGCCGGATCCTTGAATTTGACGGAGGGTTTGGTGACGTCGCGAGCGAAGATGTTCGGGGGAACGGTGGTCCGCCCTGACGTGATCTTGGCTAGTTCGTCGGCATCCTCGTTGTACTTGCGCGGGACATGATTGAGTTCTAGGCCGTCGAACTTATCTTCGAGGCGGCGCACTGCATTGCAGTATGCCTCCATCTTCAGGTCGTGGCAACTAGACTCCTTCATTACTTGGTCAATGACGAGTTGAGAGTCACCGCGAACGTCGAGGCGTTTGACGCCGAGCTCGATGGCGATTCGGATACCACTAAGGAGGGCCTCGTACTCCGCCATATTGTTAGACGCAGGGAAATGCAAGTGTATCACGTACCACATGTGTTCCCCGTGGGGTGATATGAAAAGGAGGCCGGCGCCGGCACCGGTTTTCATCACCGACCCGTCGAAGTACATGGTCAAGCATTCGGCCTGGATCTGTGGTGGGGGTAGCTGAGTGTCCGTCCACTCAGCCATGAAGTCAGCCAAGATTTGGGACTTGATCGCTTTGCGAGGGGCGTAGGTGAGAGTTTCTCCCATCAGCTCCACAGACCATTTGGCAATTCTACCCTCGGCTTCCCGGTTGCGGACTATCTCTCCCAAAGGGAAAGACGAGACCACGGTGACGGGATGGGCTTCGAAGTAGTGGCGCAGCTTGCGTCGAGCCAAAACCACTGCGTAGAGCAGCTTCTGAATCTACAGATAGCGTGTCTTAGTTTCAGACAACACCTCGCTGATATAGTACACCGGCCGTTGGATGGGCAGAGAATGGCCCTCCTCTTGTCTTTCGACAACGACCATCGCGCTGACCACTTGGGTCGTTGCACTACGTACAGGAAGAGGGGCTCACCGTCCGTGAGTGGCGTGAGAATGGGAGCATGAGTGAGCGATGCCTTCAGCCTGTCGAGGGCTTCTTGGTCTTCGGGGGTCCACGTGAAGCGCTCGGTTTTCCTCAAGAGTCGATACAGGGGTAAGCCTTTCTCGCCGAGACGCGAGATGAACCGGCTGAGGGACGCTAGGCATCCCATGACCCTCTGTACCCCCTTTAGGTCTCGGATCGGTCCCATCCGAGTGATGGCCGAGACTTTGTCAGGGTTGGGTTCGATGCCCCGCTGGGAGACAATGAAACCCAAGAGCATGCCTCGAGGCACCCCGAACACGCACTTCTCGGGGTTGAGTTTTACCCCTTTGGCCCGTAGGCAATCGAACGCGATCCTGAGATCAGCGACCAGGTCGTCCGCCTTCCTGGATTTTACAACGATATCGTCGACATATGCCTCTACGTTGCGCCCGAGATGGTCTCCGAAAACGTGGAGCATACACCGCTGATATGTAGCTCCGGCGTTTCTGAGGCCAAAGGGCATCGTAACGTAGCAATACATGCCGAAAGGTGTGATAAAAGAAGTCGCGAGCTGGTCGGACTCTTTCATCTTGATTTGATGGTAACCGGAGTAAGCATCAAGAAAGGATAAATGTTCACATCCCGCAGTAGAATCTACGATTTGATCGATACGTGGCAAAGGAAAGGGAACCTTCGGACATGTTTTATTTAAACTAGTATAATCTACACACATCCTCCAGTTTCCACTCTTTTTCTTCACTAATACAGGATTAGCTAGCCACTCGGGATGGAATACCTCCTTGATGAACCCGGCCGCCAGAAGTTTCTGCAACTCCTCGCCGATCGCCCGGCGCTTAAGCTCGTCGAAGCGTCGCAGGCGCTGTTTCACCGGCTTGGAGTTGGGTCGGATATCAAGGGAGTGCTCGGCGACCTCCCTCGGTATGCCAGGCATGTCCGAGGGGCTCCACGCAAAGATGTCTGCGTTGGCGCAGAGAAAGTCGACGAGCACCACTTCCTATTTGCTGTCGAGGGTGGCGCTGATCTGTAACGCCTTGTCGTCGGGACGATCCGGATCGAGGGGCACCTTCTTGATACCTTCGGCGGGCTCGAAGCTGCCCGCATGTCGGTGCGTGGAGTCCAAGGCCTCACTTGCCATTTTGTCGAGGGTGGCTGCGAGGGCCTCGTCCTCCGCCTGAGCCTCCGCGTGCTCAACGCATTCGACGTACGTCGCATTCGTATGCATGCTCGAACGAGGACCCAGCATCTTCAGCTTGAGGTAGGTGTAGTTGGGGATGGCCACGAACTTGGCGTAGCATGGACGACCAAGAATGGCATGATAAGATCCTCGAAACCCCACCACCTCAAAGGTGAGTACCTCCTTGCGGAAGTTGGCTGCCGTGCCGAAGCAGACAGGCAGATCGATCTGGCCGAGAGGTTGGACGCGCTTCCCCGGCGCAACGCCATGAAATGGCGACTTGCTGGGGCGAAGCTTGTTCAATCCAATCCCCATGAGCTCCAAGGTGTGGGCGTACATGATGTTTAGGCTGCTGCCTCCGTCCATGAGCACCTTGGAGAAGCGGGTGTTGCCGATGATGGGGTCGACAACGAGTGGGTACCGTCTCGGGTGCGGGACGTAGTCGGGGTGATCCTCGCGGCCAAAGGAAATGGTATCCTTCGACTAATCGAGGTAGGATGGCGTGGCCCTGGTGACGGTGAAGACTTCCCGGCGCTCGCGCTTGCGCTGCCGAGAGGTCATGTTCGTCGTTGGTCCTCCAAAGATGAAGAAGGCGTTCTCCACTGGGGGGGAACTCGTTGTCTCCACCTTTGTCGCCAGCATCCTTCTTCTTGTCTTCGTCGCGATGCGCGACGCGGTTGTAGTATCTCTTGAGCATCTCGCACTGCTCGAGGGTGTGGTTGACCGAGCCCTTGTGGTAAGGACACGGCTTCTTAAGCATGTCGTCGAAAAGGCCACCACCGTCTCGAGGGGGGCCTCGAGGTCCTTTACGGTCCGGGGCGGCAGTGAAGGCCTCCTCGAAGTCCTCTGTCTGCCCCGACGCGCACTGGTTCGGTGGGACCGGCTTCTTTCCCTTTCTCCCCCGCTTCTGTTTCTTGGGGGCGTTGGGCTTGACGTTGCTGCCCTCCGCGGGTGCATCGTCCTTGCGCTTGCTCGGCTTGTCGTCGAAGATAGCACCAACAGCCTCCTCGCCGGCGGCGTAGTTGGTGGCAGCGTCGAACAATTCATTGGTGTTGGCAAGCTCGTGCACCAGGTTCCTGCACGTCGTACCCTCGAGGAAGGCATTGATGACCTCGACGTGGGTGACGCTGTGGAGCTCGGTGCATTGCTTGGAGAAGCGCCGCATGTAGTCGCGCAGGGACTCGTTGGGCTTCTGGCGACACCCTTTGAGGTCCCGGGAGTTCCCAGGGCGCACGTAGGTGCCCTGGAAGTTGCCCACGAAGATCTTGACTAAGTCGGCCCAGTTGTGGATCTGGTCCGCGGGCAAGTGCTCGAGCCACGTTCGTGTGGCGTCAGCAAGGTGAAGAGGTAGGTTACGGATGATGACCGTGTCTTCCATCGCACCGCCTAGCTGGCACGCTAGGCGGTAATCGTTGAGCCAGACTGCAAGATCGGTCTCGCCCGAGTACTTGATGAGGGTGGTGGGTTGTCGAAAGCGCGGGGGAAAAGCAACAGTTTGGATCTCCCGGCTGAACACCCGGGTGCCCGGAGGCTCCGGGGACTCACCCCTGTCGTGCTCGGGGTCGAAGCGTCCACCCCGTCGAGGGGTGTACTTTCTGCCACCGACGATGTAGCGGGCATCGCCGTCTTCGGCGTGCCCGCGCGTGTCGAGGAGCCGTTCCCTCGCGGGAGGCCTCACAATGCGGTCGTGCACCGAGGGTGCCTTCGCACCGGGCGCTACGGCTGCCTTGCCCTTTGCGGCTGGTGGAGTGTGTACCGAAACCTCGTGGCCCTAGTGCGCAGTCCCACCGGGATGCTCCAGGGCTTTCGAGCGTATGTGAGACGCAGAGCTCTCGGCTTACTGCACAGCAGCTTGCTCGATGAGCGTCTGTGCCTCGCGACGCAGGTTGCGGCCCGAAGGTGTCGATGGATCGGGCATGGCTTGGAGTAGGTAGGCCGCATCGACCAGTTTCTCGCCGGCCGTCTTCAGTTCCGGATGTTTGTCGACGTTGTCGTCGGCCAGGATGCGCTCCCGGGCAACGCGCGCCACCGCCTGGGCATGTGCACCACGTGCGGAGTGCTGCTGCTCAAGCGCGGTGCGCAGCTCCTGGGTCTGCCGACGCTGCTCGTCGAGCTTGGCTTGGAGCTCTTTGAGCTGCGCCAGCTGGGCTTGCCGCGCCGCTGAGCTTGACGAAGAAGAAGGGGCCGCAGGCGGAACCACCGGTGGGTTCGCCTGTGCGTCCACCCCGCCGTCCCCATCGTCGCCCAGGGCGTTGTCGTTTTGCTCGTCCGCAAGATCTGCCATGAAGCACTCCCGGGCGGGATCATAATCCCCCTCGCTGGAGTCCTCAGAGCAAGTGAGGCAATAGGCCGTCGCGAGTTGGATCGAGCGGAATGCGTCGGGGTCGCGGACCCCGGAGTAGTCCTCGGCCTCCTAGGCCGTGAAGTTGCTCATGAAGAAGTTGACGTCGTCGGCGATCGAGCTCGCCGTCTCGGGGTAGGATTCGTCGGGAGACGATGCAATGAGGTTGCGGACCGACAGAAGATGATGACCCGACAGATCCTCATACTCGGTGAAGTTAGTGCTGATTGAAGAGGCGTAGGTGGCAGCGTTGTGCATTCCGAAGGGGAAGGGCGAAGGCGAGGTCGAGCCCCCCCTGGGAGGTACTGGTGCTGCAGTAAATGGTGGTGGCGGCGCGGACGACGCCGAGGCACATGATGACGAGGCGGTGGCCCCGTTGGCCGCGATGCTAAGCTGCGACATGCCAGCCTCAACCCACGTGGGGGAGCTGTGGCGTGCCGCACGGCGCCGCTCCGCGTGTGCTTTGTCGTGAACACTGGCCCGAGCGCCTGTTGCGCTGGGCTGGTGAAGTCGAAGGGACGGGGTTGCGTCTGGGTGAGAGGAGCTGCATGAGGTAACCGTTGCCGGTTGCTCTGAACTCGAGACTCCCGAACCAGATCATGAACACCGCTGGGAGCGGATCCGAAACGCCCATGGGATATGGGTTGGATCTGCCCGCCATCCCTGGAGATCAAATGGGAGCAAAAGAGAAAATGTCACGCAGCGAGCCCCTACCTAGCGCGCCAACTGTCGGTGTCCTGACCCGGGGGTCGGGACCCCAACTAGTAAATGCTGTGTGTTTCCTCGTCCCAGATGTTGATGCAAGAGGCAACACAGTAACGTACGAGTTTATCCTGGTTCCGGCCACGGGGCCGTACGTCCAGCAAAGGGGGTGTGCGAGTGCATTGTATTATCTCGCACCCGAAGTGCTTGTAGTAGGGGGTACAAGCGAGGCGAGAGAGGGAGGAAAGCTCCCAGGTCTCTGCATGGAAAGCAGTTGGTTGAGATGAGTGCGATGATCGTGAGTGTGGATGACTGGGTCCTTGATGTCCAACAAAACGTCCCCCCTTAAAGGAAGCCCGCCTCCCCCTTTTATAGTCACAAGGAGGGGTGACGTACATGAGTGAGGGAATGTGGAAGTCGATGTCCTCCCCCGAATTGCGGGGGTGCAGTGGTCAAACACTGTAGAAGTACGCTATGGGGCATGGCGTTGGGCGTGGCGATCGTCCTGGCCATCGTCCTTGTTCTTGCGGAGATCGCGCCGGCGTCCTGCCAACCCCCGTAGGCGGAGTGGTCGTCACTGTAGGGCGTACAGTTCTCCAGATGTAGCGTTCCATGGGCCCTGTGGGTCAGGATCTTGTGTACTCCAGTAGCAGCGGGGCACGCGGCGGTCCCGGACCCCCTGGACGGAGTGCTGACGTGCATACTTAGGAGGTCCGGGAGACACGTGGAGGTCCCGGACCCCTCGAGGGGGGAGGTCCGGGCTCCTGGCTGCGAGTGATGGGCGTCCCTCTCCGAGGGGCTCGTGGCGGCACCAGACCTCCTCCCAAGCAGGAGGTAGTCCCGGGGCCATACGTGTGATGACGTAGAGTCCGGACGGCCGGAGTCGGCGGAATAGTGCGGGGAGCAGGGCCGGGCATGCTCCGTCCCGCGTCGCAGGTCCCACTGTATCGCCGCAGCGCCCGGGATGGCGGTGCAGTGACCGGAGTTGGCGGATGGGACTTCGGTCACAGCCATCGTGGGAAATGGCGGTCTGACACCGTCTGTCCTGGGCACTGTGGAGGAGTGGTCGGCACTTAAAGCCTCCGTACGACGGGCGGGTGAGCAGCAGGGCTGTTTGTCCCTTGCGCCGAGGGGTGGCCGCCCGCTCGAGGGTAGGTTCGCTACCCTCGAGCGAGGCGGAGATGTAGGGCACAGTCGAGGGGTCTCGACGGGAGCCCTCGAGCGAGGCGGAGATCACCCCGCGGTCCGAGGGGAGCGTGGATGGGCCGCACCGTGTTGGTGGGCCGCATGTTTGGGCTTCTTTGAGTCCTTTTCTTTCTTCTAGATCGGAGGGAGGTCGTGGGCCTTTGTGGGCCCAGTCGCCTTAACATGTGTTTGCGTTTTTAAGCGATCTTAGTACCCCGGTTAGGGTATCCCTAATCGTGGTTCTCGACAACTATCTTCCTCCCGTCTCTCTCCTCCGCCCTGTCTCGCCTAACCCGTCGCTCGGATCGCTCGTCCCGGCCTCGCCGTCCACCACCTGGCTCGCGAGGTCGAGTGCGGCGCCGCGGAGCTCGAGCGCGGCGGGCAGGGGCGAGGTGGAGTGCGGCACCGCGGAGCTCGAGCGCGGCGGCCATGGTGACCTCGAGCGCGGCAGCGGCGACCTCAAGCGCGGTGGCGGCCAAGGCGAACGCGAGCGCGGTGGCGCGCAGTTGGAGCGCGGAGGCCATGGCGGGAGGAGTGGCGCGCGGATCTGCTGGCGGCGGCGCGTGGGGTCGGCCGGCTGTGGCGGCGGACGGGGTTGGCCGGCTGTGATGGCGGAGGAGGGCGGGGCCGGCGGACAAGTTGGGCGCCGGTGAGCTCGGGCGGAAAAGGCCCCTGACCTCGGCCTACTTGCCCCGCGGGCGGAGCGCATCTGTGGCGGCCGAGGCCGGCGGCGGCGGCGGAGCCCGCCCCGCGGCAGTGGAATGGCGGAGGGACGGGCCGGTGCCGCGTGTGGATCCGACGACCCTGAGCTCAGCCGTGCGCGGATCCAGCGGCGGCGGCGAGCTCGGGCGCTTATCCGGCGGTGGTGGCGAGGTCCGGGCGACTTGGTGAGGTGGCGCTGTCGGGGGCCGAGGTGGCCGGCGGCGGCGGCGGGACGGGGCGCGCCGGCGGCGGCGGGACGAGGCGAGTGGATAGAGAGGAGTCTGACATGTGGGGCCCACTAACGGAGTTAGTGTTGCCATCCAACCCGTATTCCAATTCCCTCAACCAAACATGTGATGGGTTAACTCCATCCCCAAAATCAAATCTGCAATCAAACAATGGATGGGTTGGCTCCGTTCTCAAAATGAGGGTTGGAGCCAACCCAACCCACTGATCCCGCAACCAAACACACGGGAAGGTTTTTTGCTTGCTCGGTCGGGGGAGTTTGAATAATCCCCCATGTGGCACACGAGTGTGCCGTCCCGTGGCGTGGAGGCGATGGCGATTGGCCGGATCTGATCGGATACCCTCCGATCTCGTCGATCTCTCGACAAAGAATGGCGGGTCCCACCTCCGTGTCCCGTCACGGTACTAGGGCTTTGTTTGGTTGCTTCCTAGCGCTAGGAATAGTAACATTTGACTGCTAATTACGATGTCAAATAAAGTCAGTTTACAAAACCAACTTCGGAACCCCCGCACTAGTGACCCTGAAGAATCTAATGAGACCTTTGATCGCGCGATTAGAGGATGGTTACTGTAGCATCACTGCAACAAATCATCGATTAATTACCGTCATTAGATTCGTCGCGAAAAGTTACACCCATCCCTAAAAAGGTTTTGCAAATAGACTTCATTTAATGCTTTATGCATCCGAGATTCTTTTTTCGGGATGTGTGCGTGCTAGATTTCTAGTACAACCAAACAAGGCCTAGTCCCTGTTTAGTTCCCACCCCGTAAACGCAAAAAAGCCGTAAACGCAAAAAAGTGCAAAGGAATCTTACTAATTTGAATTACTAAATGAAGTCTATTTACAAAACTTTTTGCATGGTTGGGCTGTAAATCGCGAGACGAATCTAATGAGCCTACTCAATCCATGATTTGCAACAGTGATGCTACAGTAACCATCCGCTAATTATTGATTAATCATGAGTTAATTAGCATCATTAAATTCGTCTCGCGATTTACAACCCTTCTGTGTAAAAAGTTTTACAAATAGACTTCATTTAGTACTTCAAATTACCTAGATTCCTTTGCAAATTTTTTTTTGCGTTTACACCCCCATCGGATCTGTAACAGGGCCCTAGTTCCCGTGCCCCTCCTTCCCGAGTGTCCGGGGAGGACCGAGCGAGAGGACAGTAGGACACCACTCGTCGGCTCCGCTCCGTCTCGCTCGCTGTGTCCCCCAGGCCCCAGAGGCAGGCAGCCGGCGAACGGCCGAAGCGCGCCGCCGCGGAGCAATGGCAAGTTATCAGCGAGGGTTTCCTGCTTCGCGGCCGCCGTCTCTCGCTTCCCTCCTCTCTCCGGCGCGGTCTGCTGACTCGAGTCCCTCCGTTTCCTCAGGATTTCAAGGGGTTCTGGGAGTCCAGATTCGGGGGCAAGAAGGAGCGGGAGCCGGAGCAGAACGGGAGCGCCAACGGCGAAGCCAACGGGAGCGCCCCGAAGAGGACCGCCGATCTGGCGGTCTACGAGCAGTTCGAGCAGCAGGTGCGTACTGCCTCCAGAGGCCTGTTTGCGATCCTGTCTGGTGTCCCAAATGCATGCGGGTGTTGCTCGCTGGTTCTGGTCCGCTGATTGATCCCGCGTACTATCTCGTTTCAGGCCAGGCAGACCCAGGTCCGAGCTGCCGCGATCCGCGATGGGGCTGCCGATGTGATGTGAGAGCTCTGGATTACCTTACTCTACACTGTCGGTGCTGCGATCTTCAAGCATTGCGTCTTTGACGCTGCATGTGATGCGGGGTTGCTATAAACAGATCCCGAGCTGTACGTTTGGGCAATTGCTGTAGCTTGCTCGGAATGAGGGTTTGACTTAGTGAGTGCACTGATTTTGCTCGAAATGTTCTTGCTGGAGAACGGGCAGAGAGATATATCTGTCATGTAGTTGACCACCAGATATAGATAACGAGTGCTGATTCAACCCAATTTTGGCTAGTTTGCTGAATGCATGAATGGCTTGAATGCACAATGCAGTCCCTTTTGCGCCGTAGCATCATGTGACAAATATAGTTAAAAACGGGATTCAAAGATCGTGGTCCCTTGCCCAGTTGCCTTACTTCTTGCCAATTCCATACTACGTACTGTACAAATTGATCTGTAGAACATGCAACATATCTGGTGAGGTATAGCAGATTTTCAAGAACCTTTTGAATTTAACTGGGAAGGGGGCAATTTCCAGTAGGAGTTTTGTGCTGAAATATATCAGATAATGACGAATTTTATTTGTTCCCAAGTGAATAATTCGAAAGGATAGCATAGTAAGCCAAACTAACTAATATGCAAGTTATAGTGTTTCTACTTACTGAAGTTTTTTTTATCATGTGTATTTCAGAATTGTTATGTCTGAAATAATGTTTTCTCATGGATAACTTTGAATTGTTTCAAACACATCTTATTGAACAACTTTTGGTGGTGGTGGTAACTTTTGCAGCCAGAAGCCCCTTCTTCCACCATTCGAGTCAGCTGAAATGCGTAATCTCGCGGAGACATTGTTGAGGTATTCTAACTTCTCTGTGGCTTCATGAATCAGGGAAGGTATCGTTTAACTACGGAAACATTTTATACCATCATTTGACCTTACAGGGATATTATTCGTGGGAGTCCAGATGTGAAATGGGAGAGCATCAAAGGATTAGAGAATGCGAAACGCCTTCTAAAAGAGGCAGTTGTCATGCCCATAAAGTACCCAAAGTAAGTTAGCTGTTTCGCGCTGAAAGAATTTTTTTTCTAAGGATAATATTAGTTTCTCATCATAATTATGTTTCTAAGGATAATATTGGTCTCTCATCATAATTTTTACAACTGTTAACCCATTGCTGCTAGAAAGAAGCAGCAAACTTTAATACACCATTCTTACCTTCTTTTGTATAAAACAGTGGTCATCTATTTTGGAACATTAATCAAATTTAGTGAAGAATATATAGAACATTCTGGTGCTTAGTATTGTATATTTTGGATGGTAGAGATACCAGATAGAATGGAAAGACATATGAATGAGCACCAGTCTTTCCTTTTTTTTCACTAATTATATACATTTTCTATTTGTTCTATCTTCAGATACTTCACTGGTCTCCTTTCTCCATGGAAAGGCATCTTACTTTTTGGGCCCCCAGGGACAGGAAAGGTCTGTACATGAATCCAGTTTAATACGCTTGTCATGTATAGTGAGGCTATGCCTTATTTTTTGTTTTCCTTTTCATCTATAGTGATAGTTCTGTGGTTGGATCATTTGGATGTATATTATCATGCACTTATGCTATTGTAATGTTGCTAAAAAGACAAGCCTATCATTTTTAATGTATTCCTGTTTTTGTAGACAATGCTGGCAAAAGCGGTCGCTACTGAGTGCAAAACCACCTTCTTCAACATTTCAGCATCATCAATTGTCAGCAAATGGCGTGGTATGGTTTCTTGACACCACGCAAGGCCCCAACTCCTGTTTCGACCTCCCTCCCTCATTTCTTTACATTCTCTTTTGTCCCTTTGACCTATGTAATTAAAATTTCAGCTCTAAGTTGAGAGCAAAGAACATATGTGTTGTTCCAGTGCAATTTTTGAATGTCAACACGCTTTGTTTTGTGAGGGAAAAATAAAATATTTTTTATGCAAGTGCAGGAGATTCAGAGAAGCTTGTCAAAGTTCTGTTTGAGCTTGCTAGGCATCATGCACCATCCACAATATTTCTAGATGAAATAGATGCCATTATCAGCCAGCGTGGTGAAGCCCGTAGTGAGCATGAAGCTAGTCGTCGCTTGAAGACTGAACTGCTTATTCAGGTTACTGCTTGTTTGGAGATGTCAAGTATAAATTAGCTACCCTAGTTTGTAATACCTGATTTCTTATTTGATGTCTTCTTGGCTTGAAATTGTGCCATCAAATAGTCGTCAAGATTCAAATATAACATTTCTTTATATGCCAATGCCAATGTTTACTGCAGATGGATGGTTTGACAAAGACAAACGACTTGGTATTTGTACTTGCAGCTACAAATCTACCATGGGAATTGGATGCCGCTATGCTGCGCCGGCTTGAGAAGCGGGTTAGTCTACTGTCTAGTAGCGAATTTACATTATCATGTAAAGCAGATGACAGAATGGACTGATGTGATCTCTGTTTCTGTTTTTGTTCATCAGATTCTTGTACCGCTTCCTGAAGCTGAAGCAAGGCAAGCAATGTTTGAGGAACTTCTGCCAGCAACTACCTCAAAGCTAGAGGTCCCGTATAATGTACTAGTTGAGAAGACTGAAGGTTACTCTGGTTCAGATATTCGTCTTGTGTGCAAAGAAGCTGCCATGCAACCACTGAGACGTCTCATGTCAGTTCTTGAAGCCAGTGATGAGTTGGTGCCGGAGGAAGGTAAGTTTTGGTTCTTATCATTTTTACTGCAATTTATCCCACATTGACATTGGTTAAAAACTAAAATATAGATTCTTAGAGTTCCATCTATCGTCATCTACATAACTCGTTTCTGCGGTTCTTTCTGGATGTGCAGAACTGCCTGAGGTTGGGCCTCTGAAACCTGAAGATATAGAAATTGCTTTAAGGAACACTAGACCATCAGCCCATCTCCATGCACATCGCTATGAAAAGTTCAACCAGGACTATGGGAGCCAGGTTCTATGTTCAGAGCATGCTTGATTATCAGGTAAGATTTGCACGAAATCTGCCCCGCCTGAATGAAAACTGTGATTCCCTTCTCCTTTCTGATGTTCAGCTTATCTCTGCAGGTTGATGTTCCATTCAGCCATGGTAGTGGAATGGACCTATGCTCCCCGTGCACATCAGTTAGTTCCCATGTTGACGGGGGTCACATTGTGTCAAAATGGTTGGACCGGTAACTAGGTTCCTCGGTTGATTGCAATTTCACCATCATTGATTGAGGCTGCGGTCACATCTTTTTATGCATGTCTTTAGCCAGGCTTAGATTTTCACGAAGCCTCTGATCTGGGAGCAGAACGTTGATTCGATGTTTGGTTGCGTGTCCAAATAAATGTTTGGTACCTTCAGAGATGTACCCTGGTTAATAGCTATACTGAACTGAATGCGAGCAGGTCTAGATTTTCTTGTTCTTATTATTATTACGATATCCAACTCGTTAACCAAGCTTTAAGATACTCATGGAAACGGTCAGGCGCAAGATTTCACCTGACGGGTAACGGCCTTCCGCGATTTTCAGTTCTCAAGTGTGAGCCGCTCGTCGTCCGTGTTCCTTGATCCCGGCCTCCCGCGTCCACTGCTGGTACCCGGCGGTCGGCTGCTTCCGGACGCAGGGGCCCTTCGCTCGCCCGCGTCCACCTTTGATCCCCGGCAGTCGCCTGCCATTGGCTGCCCTGCACGTCCAGGGCTTTGCCATGGCTAACGCTGGTTGGGGACAGCATTTCGTCATTCGCCGCGTCTGACGATTGCTTGCACAGGCAACACCAGACCATAGAGAAGCGAGGCGCCGAGGCACACGATAAGACAAGCGGAATGAATCAGCAGCGTCACACATTCACAAAAAGTACGGCACTGCAAACAGAGGGGCATAGCACTTTCACGGAGCTTCACACCATTTCTGTGTTCAGAAGGATATATTTAAATATTTCTCGCATGTCACCTTCAGAAATATGACAATCCAGCACTAGCACCTACAACACATTGTAAACGCTGTTTCAACCATCAAAAACACACTGTGCAGGGGCTAGCGCAGTCTCCATTTTATACCATCTCAACGTAATCCACTCAATGAATCAGTCGTTTTCCCAGATCTGGCGTCGGTCCAAGCTTTGGCTATTGTACGCTTCATATCTTCGTCACCTTCCTCATACATGTTCTGCACACGCGAATCCATGTACTAATAATTCACAGAATGTTCACAAAAAACTTCTTTATTTAAGTTATGGGAATGGGGAACAAAATATACCTTCATTAAGTCCATGATTCCAGACATTGGATCCTTCTCCTTGTCCATGCTTGGCTTGAACTGTCAACAAAAAGAGACTTAAGCCTGACCAGTTCTAACAAATTATTTTTTTGTAATGTAAAACCAGTCTCAGTGGGGAGTGTCATGTCACAGTTACCAAGACTGTAAACTAGGCAACTGAGCCGGAGGAGTGTCGTGATGACACTCCTCTCACATCGCATGACACTCCCCCTTCTCTCTTTTATGCCATGTCAGCATATTTAATGCTCATGACACTCCCACTGAGATTGGCCTAACCAGCCAAGCAGTATCCAGACAAGTGCTACGACAAACTAACCCATCTATGTGTTCTAGGATTTGCACATATTGCTGTTACCTAGTTCCACAGATTGGACCAACAAAAGTGAGCAAAAGCACCAGTAACTTTTTGCTAGTAATGGCAAAAGGAGAAATAAGTTCTTTGTCGGTATGAAACACTGAAAAGGAACTTCAAGAGGCCAGATAACAAGGGTTGGACATGGTAGAAATTCATCAAAAAAACATATCTTAAAGTATTCAAAATCAAATATGAGACATTGCAGCCCTAGGCTGGTTTATGTTCCGCATTTATGCAAAAGTTCGAGTTTAATGTTACTAAATACACAATTTTCGTCTTTTATCATTATCATCTTTTAGAGATTATCAAATTTAAACTTGAAACTTTGCATTAGTGTAGAAAATAACCTCACCTAGAGCTGTATAAGTTTCAAAAAAAAAAGAGCTTCTAACTATGTTTCTTTCCCCAACATTTGAGCCATTTTCACCAGAGATGTAAACAAATAAAAGACTGAAATAGAAGAAGATAGCGCTGTGATCCAAAAAATAACGTAAACTGAACTTGGCAGGTTGTACCAGCAATCAAGATAACACAAAACTCGCCCATGCACAGAAGTTTATCAGTCCCTTGTGATAGATCACTATCAGTAAGTAAGTTTTTTGTTACTAAGTCGAAGTTCTTTTTTCCTAAGTACAGGATACTCAATTTAGGAGAAGTAAACATAGCTGACTGAATTGACTGGACTATCCATCCATGTGATTTCTATTAGGTATTTGCATTTGTCTAAGTACGAAATTTCAGTTTCCTATAGGCAAAATCAATAAAAAAATAATGTCCCACAGATCACTTTTTAGTCGTTCAGGGCAATCCAATATCAGAAAGATTAGAATTATCTGAAACATGAATGGCACAAAGAAAACTATATTAGTTCAACACATTCAGTACCTTGTCTTCCTTGAAGTACAGGTCTAACCAGTTGCCTTTAGAAGCTTTGCAGAGGGTAACAACAACCTTTGTAGGCTTCACCACAACCTTACATTTGTCAGGAACAATTTCCTTGTTCAGCTTTGGTATGGCACACCGATAATTCTTGCCATTAACATTGTGAAACTTTATATCCACTGACATTGGCTTAAATATAGTCTCCACCTTCTCTTGCTCAACCCCCTCCAGGAAAATATAAATCTGATGATGGGTACAATCGAAGCAAAAATATTATGAAACAACAACACAAGACATCAGTGAATGTACATTGGTTTAGCAAGTTAATTAGTGGACCGGCATTGTTATGCACAAATTTTACCACATTAATTGAGCTGAAGAAATCGCTTGAATTCATTTGAATTTACTTAATATCATATTACTTCAGCAAAATCATCATGATGCATCAAGTAACATTTTAAGGTAGTAGTAGCTTCATGACAACTGCAATCTGCCTGATGTTAGTAGTAGTTTTTCGCACTTGTTGCACATCATTTTTTTTCTTTAGAGCCAAGACTACTGGAGGAACACTAAAAGATGAGCACGGTTTCTTTAGAAGACAAGAAATATTTTTATAAAATTTTGTTCACAACAGTTTCTGCTACAGATAAGATGGTTATTGATATCTAATCCTTGACACTGAAAAATACTGGCAGGCAATTTATCGTAGTTACGTTGCTCCGCTGTAGTTTTCACCTAATGCACAGTTTCTCTTCTTGATCCAAAATGAAAGCGTTGCCAGCCAAACAAAGGGTATTTCTAATTGACTAATGCCTTGGGAGGCGGAGCTTGATCTGTGATTTCAGAAGAATGAGGGGCCATCCTTTAGCTACAGTAATCAACAGTGTCAAAATCACTGTTCATCCAGTGCAAAAGTTGCAAAGCCAGGGGGGCCATGGCCCCTTTGGCCCTTGAGAAGCTCCGCCAGACTATACGAATTTGTAAAAGAAAACGCCATGCTGGATTATACAATTAGGCTGTCTACTCATGAACAACGTACCCTGATCTTGTCATTGTCCTGATCCCAGCTGAAGGACCCCAACGTGACGTAGTTCAAACCAGGGCGTGCCGGCGCAGTCGCAGCCGCAACCGCCGCCTGCGGCTCGGGTGTTGGTGCAGCTGCCTTCGCCAACTGCCAATCACAATCAGACATCGCAAATTGAGGATCGAAAGAATGGAATCGGAATCCAGCGATGCGTCGAAAGGGATCGGCGGGGAGACCGAGAAAATGGGGGAGAAGAAATGAATGCAGAAGAAAAGAAAAGAAAAGAAAGGGGAAGATGCAACCTTGGCTTCAACGTTGCGGATCTCGTTGGCAAGGAGGGACTGGACGCGGGGGCGCTTGGCGAGGCCCTCGAGCTGCCTCAGCTCGTCCAGCTCCAGACGCAGCTCCTCCGCCGACATCTCCGGGGCGCTCTGGGTTCTTCCTGGCGTTCGTTTCTCGCAGCCTCTCGTCTTTTCGGTGCAGTGCGGCCTGTGGCCTGTGGGCAGTGGTGTAGGCGGCCGCCTCTTTCTGCCGCCGGCTTATGAAGGGTTTGTGCGGGTTTGGAAGCAGGGAGAAGGTTCTGGAGGTGTGGGGAGACAAGACGACGGTTTCGCAGACAGAAATGGGCCGGAGCCGGGAACAAGGGTTGAGCGTTGGCCCTCCGCGAAGGGCGGGTTTGCACTAACGGGCCGCATGAGCCCCGCTGACGGGATGGCCACCGGGCCGACTAGCCCAGCACCGTTCGCTGGCCCGGGAAGCACCCACGAACTGGCGAGGAAGGCCGGGACCGGGAGGTTTTTACAAGGACCTAGATGTAATTTTTCTTTCTTTTGAAGGTGTTCTTGTAAAACGAGCTGTAATCACCAAAAATGATCAATGAAATACCCGGTTTCTCTCAACAAAAAAAAAAACAGTTCGGGCAATCATTTGTCGGGCAGATCAGGGAGGTGCCCCCCTCGTTGCTCCTCGCGCGCGTCCTCCACTTGAATCAATCAACGTGGCACCCAAGCCAGACGAAACCATGCGCTCTCGGCGGCGGCCGCTCCAGCTACACCGGGTCACCGGGGCAGGGCGGCATTAACACCGAGTGCTGCTCGCTCGCAAGAACTGCTGAAACTACAGCCGCGGCCGTGTATACTGTGCCCTGCGCTGCAAGCTTATCTGCAACAGGTGCTGTATGTACAGTGATCGTCTCATCACCCCCCAGGCCCCGGAACGATTCTACGTGCGTGCGTACTTGGACCTGTGACCAAAACACCTCGGCATCGCACATGTTTCCCGATCACCCGCACCGCCACCTGCGTGCTTCAGATCCCGTGTTGGTACATGGTAGCTACAAAACTTTAGCACAGCATCGATCCATGCCCATCATGGAGTGAGCAACACAAAACGGCCCCGATGACGACGACTCCACCGCGCTGTCATAATTTCAGGTGATCGTACGAACATGTACTACGTACGGGGATGAGGCGATCGACGTATTATGGTAGATCGCTAGCTCAGCAGCTCGTCGTGGCACTGGCACAGTGCACGTACGGAGACCGGCGGCGCTTTGGGTGAGCAGTACTACAGGAGATGTGAGGTCGTCGATCACGCCACATGGTCGCGGTGGACGGGCATCTTCGTCGGAGGGACAGGGACACATGCGGCGCCAATAAAGCGGCGCAACCACTCGGGCGACTCGACCCGGCCCGGCCCGGCCGGCCGCCAGCCAGCCACCGGCGCGGCGTCCATCGGCAGTAAAGCGAAAATGGTTAGCGCTAGCGCCAAAACGATTCGAGTCCCGGCCCGCGCAGCCTGACGCGTTCGTGCCCACCGGCCGGTCCTCAGCCATCGGCCATCGCAACGCGTCATCCATGGATGCCAATGCCACGCCGCGGCACGAGAGGCCGCTCTCGGCACGCAGGCTAGAAGAGGTGGCAGCACAGCAGCAGCCCCGTCTCCGGTAAGGCGCGACAGCCCTGCGCGGGAGCAGGCTGTCCTCATCAATGGCAACAGCGCGGGGCGGGTCGCCGTCGAGCCCAGCCCAGGGTCCAGACTCCAGACACGTCGAGCTCATCGGACGAAAAGATAGGAACGCCGGCGAGCGGCGAGGGCCGGAGGGGGACGTACGTTCCCGCGGGCCACGGAGGCCGCAGAAAGAGGCCTCTGCAACTGCAACAGGGCGCCAACAGCTAGCGACATGCCGCTCTGCCCCGCGCCACCGCACGCGACGGGCAAGCAAGGCAGGGCAGCGCCTCCCCCCCCCCCCCCCCCAGCCGTGCAAGCCCTGCCCTAGCCCGGCCGGCCCCCGCTTTTGCATTCCACACTGCACGCCTGCACCTATGCTCTGCACCGGTCTGTTCCGCTTTTGCTTTTTTCCCCCTCGGTCCTGTGAGGCCACAGTGAGACTGAGTCCAATAAGGAGATGCAAAATGGGATAGACATTCTTCTATTTGTCTCGTACACAGTAAATGCATGACCCATGCAAAAATTATCATCTCCAACAGGAAGAAGCAAAAACAAATACATCACCCAGCGAAATGCATAGCAGGAGAGGTGATTCATTTTTTTACCTCTCCTCTCTCCTCATAATGTTGGAGCTCCATTCGGCGATGCACAGTGCCACAGCGGAGGCATATATGCGTTTGCATATCATTGTTGGAGTTTGTGAGTGCAGCATTGCAGATGCAGCTAGCGAGCTTCCACAGTCCTCACTCAGTCCTGGCCGAGGCAGGCAGCTGCCCAAGGGAAAAGGCGTAGTCGTAGCAGGGGAGGGACGGGAAAAGCCAGTGGCGAGGTGTTGTGCTTGTGCAGCGTGCAATGCATGCACACAGGCTGTCTCTAGGAAGGAGCTGGGTGTGCGATTTTATTTGGATTTGGTCCATGATTTTCGGTAATGTTAGTTGTGGACGGCATGCAACGCCGTGAGCCCCGATCAAACCATCAAATGCTTTTTTTTGCTTACACAGGCCCTGTTTAGATCTTTACATGTAAATGCAAAAAAGCCGTAAACGCATTAAAGTGAAACAGAATCTTGTTAATTTGAAGCACTAAATGAAGTCTATTTACAAAACTTTTTGCATAGATGGACTGTAAATCGCGAGACGAATCTAATGAGCCTACTTAATCCATAATTTGCAATAGTGATGCTACAGTAACCATCCGCTAATTATTGATTAAACATGGATTAATTAGCATCATTAGATTCGTCTCGCGATTTACAACCCATCTATGCAAAAAGTTTTGCAAATAGACTTCATTTAATACTTCAAATGCATTGTTTACATCTTTACAAGTTTTTGCAAAATGAACTAAACACTCCCACAATCCTCTTTTTAACCAACCGCACATCATCGATGGCCCCACATGACTTTTTTTCAAAATCTCGTGTGCTGTGGCCTAAACAAAACCCCTTGTTTGCTCTTGAGAATTTCTGCACGCTCGCGCTGCGGAGAAATGCACGGGTGGAAAAAGGAGACTAGGAGAGGCGCTTTTGGTCGTCTTTTGCCTGCAACTCCACGTTTTCAGCCGCCCAGGCCTTTTTGCAGTCATCAGATGGTCCAGGCGACGATATTTGTTGCTGCTGGTCGTTTTCGAAACGAATTCACGAGTCCATCCGTATCGCCTAGTAGTCTCCTGGTGCTGCCCGTATCTCAGGCTGCATCCCCGAAAAATCCTCTGCTCAGAAGCAATCATACCATGAGGTCCATGAGCAACAAACCGCGCAGCAGCCAGCCAACCCTCATCCCTGTTCGCGCGGCAGCCAGCCAACCCTCATCACTGTTTGATTCCATCGAAATTTGATGGTACCAGTATGGGAATTTCATGTTATGAGATGAGAGTGCTGCATTGCATCCCTTCTCATGTTAAGCAATGGATCTGTCTACCTGTAACTCGTGCAATTTAAGACTCACCATCACTCGGGCAATATGTTGTACCCTAGCACCTGAATTTGGTTTCCAGAAAATTCGAGTGATGGATCCAAATCAATCACTTGAATATATAAACCACCCGATTAGAGATTAACGGCTCTTAAAAAACACATCATATATCCATTACAAAAAATGGAACAAAAAAGCATGTATCAAAATAAAACATATATTACAGATTAATCTCAAAAAAGCAAATTACAGTTTGATACTGAAAAAATTACAGTAGCCTTTGCCATGTAAAATTGGGTGTAAACAAGTGTAAACAGTAAATGAATAGATGTTGAGGCCCAAATAAACAGTGAAAACATCAGCCCATCCTCAAAACGGAGGCAACTATGAAATAGGGGAGGTGTGGGAACTAAGGCAGGGTTTAAGGCCCATAAAAATAAAAAACCCAGGCCCAAAAAAATGGCAGCCCATAAAAAAAAGAGAAGTGCTGCACAAAAGTGGAAAAAGGCACTAGGCAGACTTCCCATCTTGGCGTGCAAGAAAGCTCAAAGCCATATCGCCTCGAAGCCGATGGAATAGATCGGGGGAAGAACACCTCGAGGGCAGGGGCGCAAAAAAACCCAATGGAGAATAACCGAGTGGAGGATAGCTGGGGAAGAGTACATGCCAACAATCAACAGTGTGGGGGTGCATCAACAAATTTCCAGGTGAGATTAGATCAAAGAAAACTTTGAACATGCACGCCAACAAAATAGCACCATTGAAAAATCCCCAGCATAATTGATGTTTCGAGATGCTAATTTCTATAGTGGGGGCATAGACTATTAAATCTGGTATAAACATGCATTGTAGGATGGGCATATTGTAGACTAGACAAAAAGGACATCTTAAGTTGCATACTTTACAGTTCAATTATGCTGAAAATACAGTAGACTTTAGCACAAAATTAAAGTGGTCAAAATTACAGTAGACTTTAGCACAAATTACAGTGGAGTCAGTCATGTAAAAAAAAGTGGAATGAAACTGTAAATACAATATATTTCATTGTAATGCATGCATTTGCTCATATGTTTCTGATTACCGAATGTTTCATACAAAAAATCTTTTCCAAAGAGAGAGACTCCACTACAGCCACTTTTTGAAAATGCAAAACTTCAAAAAAAGCCATACTGAAAGTACATGCAGCTGCAAAATCCAAAATATGGAGGTACAAAAAAACTTGTAGATGGTGTTTTCCAACTTCAGATCACACAGTGAACATCCATATGCTGGTTATGTGTTTTTACAGTTCAATATATCTGAATTTACAGCTATGATGGTCATGTAAATACAACATATTCCATATGTAAAAACCAGAAAAGAAAATAGTGATTGATATATAAGTATATCCATATTCAGATACGAAAAAGTTATGATCCCTGAGCATAACTTAAGTATCTTTTTTGTATAGGGCAGACAAGATTAGCTAACACTGGAGCACCTGACAGAGAAAAAGGGATATGAATTATCGCTCGAGCAGCAGACCCAATTGCAGATGTCAAATTTACTAGCAAATCAACTTCTACAGGTGACTTGTGTGGTGTATAGTCAAAAAATAGAAACATATTGATTCAGGCTCCTAAGTCTGGAGGTCTTTAAGAAAAAAACTGATGAATCAATTTTTGATATACAGATGATCAATTATGATGGGATGCCTGGATTCAATGATTACTTCAATACCATTATTTCCAACAGCTGCCCGGTGAGTGTGAAAAAAAAATAGAAATGAAAAAGGATATTAACAGCACACGGAGCTTATGAAAAAAATACACATGCACGTACACATGCACATATGTATGTATATACTGCACCAATTGAACCACAAAACTTGTGTTGCAGGGCACATACACAGGGCTTTTGTTTGAGCAGATTAAAAACTCGCAAGAACAAGACATCGAACCGGAGATAGAACAGATAGATTCAGGTTTGGTGGGCAAGCTAAACGCTGGATATAGTTATGAGGTAAAAATGTTGCATACTGCAGATCACAAAAACTATTGCTTATATGTATGTGTCCAGAAAAGGTATTAATTAATGCTATCCAAATTTGGGAGTAGGAATTTGCGGCTGAACATTGCCATCCTGAATTATGTCACAATACCAACTTTTCAATGGGTTCAATGAGTGAAGGGCAAAAAAGTCAAGATAACGTGGGCTCACACAAAGAGCAAGATTGCGCAAACCTAGATGTTAATATACATATGACATGAAAAAAATATTCATCTTTGCAGACACAAATTTTTTTTAAAAAGAAAGACATACCTTTTGCAGGGTACTGTGTCGGAAACTTTTGACTTTGAGCGACATGAGGAAGCAACATTTGAAGATTCAGCAAACTGCCTGGTGGATATTGAAGCACAACAAAAGAAGGTAAAAAAATAAACAGATTGAAAAGGGAAAATGTGATGAAAAAGAATACATAATTTGTATGATGCATGTTGCAAAAAAATCTTGGTCAGACACATTAATCCCGCAAAATGAAAAATATTTTTAGATGAACCAAATATGTTACAATAACAAATAATCCCTCCCCCCTTTTGGGAAATGCAGGTTCTGTCTGGAGAAGATGAAACAGGCAATGACCACACTAACTGGAGAGAGGATATATTCCAAGGCATGCAGTTACAACAGGTACGCAGGGCAGAAAAAATGCTAAAGCCACCCCCTCTCCCCACTCCACCCCACTCATAGAAAACATGTATTAAAAAATATTGATTCACATAGATCAGTTTGATTGAGGGGGGAGGGGGGAGGCCCTGCCAGTATATATGTATGTGCAAAATTTGAAGAAGCTATAATAATGCAGATTGAACCAATTGGAGGCGTTGCTGAAGAGGAATATTCAGAAGTTGCAACACCCGCAGAAAACAGGGAGTACATAAAAAATAACGGGGCTTAAAAAATAGATAAAGCAAAACAAGAACATGAGAAGGCAAAAAACAGGGAGTACATAAAATGAAAAAAATACCTCAAGGGTTACAGACAACTTGAGTTTCCTTTTCAATTCTTTAAGCCTTTCATACTGTTGAACGTGAAAAAACAAAAATATTGACAGTCACATTAGTGAAGAGACAAATAGAAAAAGACGGACAATATGCAGAACATAAAAGGGGGTGAGGGGGGGTCCAGTTTTAAAACTTACATCTATTAAAACTTCCTTGTACAGTTTTCGCTGCAAAGCTTGGTCATCACTAGAGGAAGATCCCTGAATCATTTAGATTAAAAAAATGCATGAAAATAAGAAACTAGGCATGTACCAAGTAAAAATGGGAATGAAAGGGAAATTAGAAATATATAAATTGGCAGACACACTAACTTCACTTTGAGCGGGATCACCATCAGGCTCGGATAGTCCAGCGCCATCAGAATCGGATGAACATTCATCAATGGGGGCGTCATCAACTTCTTCTCCTATGTTACTCATACCATAATCAGGTAGCTCTCTGCGTCTTCTAGTAGCCATCTAATAGACATGTATAAAAATTGATACATGACACCAACTCAGAACTTACAGTGGAGCAGATCGGTGCAATTAAAACATTGTCATAGTGTATTTAAAAGAAGGAAAAAAATACACATGGTATAAAACTTGCAAAAATAGATTGCTTATCTAGTCATTGTATTCTGAGAATAAAATGTGTGGTAAATTAAAAGTAAAAGTAGTTACATAGAGATTATCAATGTCCTCCCCTTTGGAAAATACATTATATTTGTTTGTAGTACTAGCAGTATCAAGGGGCAAAAAAAAGTGGAATAAAAACTATTACTGCAACCCCCCCCTTCTAAGATTGCAACCACCCTGACGAGACCAAAAATCCCCTACAAGACCCATACAGGAATGCGAGGTGTATCTTGCACATGAAACCACATCAAAACATAACTTGGGTCCTAAGTGAATCCTGAATGTATAGATGATAGAAGTTCAGATTATTTCTATGGGGCAATTGACCACTAGCAGAGCAAGCAAATTGATTAAGAGATCAGAGCAAGAATTACTTCACTATTGCATTTGATATTCTAATACAGAAATAAAAAGAATAGCCCATGCAAATATTAAAACCAAGCTGTGCACTAACTACTGAATTCCAACATTTAGCTGCAATAATATTATTTCCATTTCCTAGAGAACACACACTGTACTGTAGCAAACTCATACCATTCCCAATCAATTTTCATTTCTCACAGTATACACATTGTAACAAATAACTATGTCCTAAGAACTTTAAGCCCCCGAACCAAAATAATCAAATGAACATAATACACCATTAGCTACAAAGACTCACATATCAATGATTTTGATGGGGGTAGCTACAAAGACTCACATATCAATGATTTTGATGTGTGTGTGTGTGTGGGGGGGGGGGGGGGGGGGGTTATCAACGAAATGCCACTATAAAAAAATCCAATAGATTGAAACCAGGCAGATGACCAACTATTGAATCTAATGCCGAATGCACAGGAAGAGCAATTGCCACTAGATGTTGATATGAATAGGTGGTTCAAATTACTCAGTTTGGACATGACAAAACAAAACACTGTATATCAAGTAGATCCAAAATTTACGTAATGATAACACATAAATTACGGTCAAAATTTAACTGTAACTTTAATCCAGGTTAGCTGTAAGTGAACCTATATGATATTGGAAAAGACTGATAACTAGAGGCAACTTTACCCGGGACGCGAGAGAGCAAGAGGGTGGGAGGGTTCAGATTTTTGCATTTACTAATGGAGCAGCTTCAATTAGCAAAGAGCTGAAAATATATAATGATATAACTTTAACTGAAAATAAGAACTACGAATGTGAATGACACACTTTAAGTACAAACGAGGACTAAAAAATAAAAGAATGCTTACTACTTAATATATTCTCTAACAATCATCAAGGACGCCAAAGAGTTAACAAAAATGTAGTGCAACTACCAGCTTTGTATATTCAACAAGCTGCAAGTGCAAAAGTGTTTAGTTGTTCAACTATACAGAAAATTTTAGATGAGATTCAATCGAGACAGAGATGGGTATGGCATCAACTCTAAAAATTAGCACGACACTAGGAACCATTGGTTCCGCAAAGTTGGTGACAAATGCAGGGGTTCAGGTACCTCTGTGTAGAAACTAAGCAGTAGTAGATTGATAGTCTTAAGTTCATTGCAAAGGCAATACAGTTTAAATGTGTCTCATCCTAGATGTATATGACATAGTGAATCTCGTAGTCAAAATATGGATCAGAGAAAGCTGCAGGTGTAGTTTGGGCACCACTAATAAAGTAAAATGACTGCTATATACACCAACAAAAGATATATAGTGCATTAATATGATCTGGGAATATTGGAAGGGCAGCACTAAAATTGTAGCACAATGCATTTTTCATTTGAAATGAAAAAGTCAAATAAAAAACAAAAAGCATATAACCCTATCAAATTGACCTCACATAACTGAAAATGTGTGGGGCGTGTGTGCATGAAGCCACTATAAAAAATTGGAATAACTAGTTGCCCCTCAAAAATACCGAGAATACTATACCCCATGGAATCCCCAAATCCCTAATAACGAATAGATTTGCAAACTGTACTCTGGGAAAACCAAAATTCCCTTGCAAATATGCACCAATCGGCAGCCACGTTGCGTACCAGAACAGAGCAAAGGGGGCGAGATGGACTAAAAAATCTCTATCAATCAATCGGCCGTAGATACCCAAACAAAATTAAACACACCAAAAAATGCATATACTCAGGCTGACTAAAAGAGAATATCTCCCAGCATCAAAATCAAGCCGAGGTGTGCGCCGTGGTGGTGGTGGTGGAGGAGGGGGATTCAACATCGAAAATCAAGCGCGAGAGAGGGGATGTGTGGGTGCGCAGCAGAAAATACCGATAGAAAATATGGGGGGATTTCGAGTCGCCCATCCAATATGCACACAGGGAACAAGCAGATCGAAAACCACACAAGGGGGATGAGGTGGGGGGAGCAGGGGACGAGCGCGGATTCACCAAAAACAGAGACCTAGGAACGAGAATCCCAGAAAATAATTCCAAATAAACGTTGAAATCAAACTATAGCAGCGAACTAGCTCGAATGGAAAACATAACAAACCCTCGCGGAGAGAGTGCAGACCTCAAAATCTGCAAACTAAATCGAATGGGGGGCTGAGAGATGAAGAAATCGCCTCACCTGAGCGCGGCGAGAGAGAGCCCCTCGCTCTGAGCAGAGCGCCCTCGATAACAAACGGGAAAAGCAAAAATGGGGAAAGCGACCTGGGCTAGCTGCCACCCACAGCTAAAATGGGCGTGGTTTCCAAAAAACAAACAAATAAAGACTGACAATATGGGCCCATAGAAGCTAATAAAAAAAGAACAGGATAGACCGGCACCACCCAGATGGACGACCCCAGATGCGTGCCCAGACAAAATCGAACGGCTCCAAAAATGGGTGATGGAGCTGGTAGAAACACTCGGGCAAGATATAGCTTTATCCTAAGCAATCAATGGCTGAGCTGCGCTCGATGTTATACAGAAGCAAAAATGTCCGCAGGTGAAAAAGAAAACGCATGCCTCTAATTAGACGCTATACATACGCCGGTCTGGTCGGGCCCAGTCCACGATGGCTATCCGGTCCATGCCGATACGGGCCCACTGATGCCCAACGAGACGGCGTGGTTCCGGAACGAGACTTTTTTCTTTTTTATATTTAAAAAAACAAAAATTCAAAAATATATGTCTGTTTTGAAAAATTTCAAAAATACCACCGGTCGCCCTATGGGGGCGACAGGTCCTAGATGGAATTTTTTTTTCAAATTTGCAACGAGGTACGTCCTCGTCCCCATATGCAATCTCCCGTGCATACGGAAGGAGAATCCTATCGACCGAGTTGCCATGAGTGTTGTTGAATATGATGTAACCAAACAACCAAAGTAGGTACGTCTCCAGCGATCTGGTTACACTGTACTCGTCGGCATCCGCAGCCAACAGGGCAGGCTGCATAAACAATTAAGATTAATGATTTCAACTGACAATGGAACATGTGAATTGCAACAATTAAATTTAAATATGCAATGAATACGTACTGTAAACTGTAGGAAGAAGTCTTCGAAAGACCTGCTGCTCGCGGGTGCGGGTTGATCGGACTTACTTCTTCCACGTGGTCAACCAGGGCAAAACGGGCCTCCAGGTCATCCTTCCACGAGGCCGCCACCACATGCGGATCTACAGCCTCCCCGACGATAGGGAGGCCGAGGAGGTAGGCCACGTCCTGCAGCGTAGGAGTCATCTCCCCACACGGGAGGTGGAACGTATGTGTCTCCGGCCTCCATCTGTTGACGAGCGCCGTCAAGAGGGATCGGTCGAGCTGAATAGGCCCACCCTCGACAAGACGGCTCAGAGTCAGTAGATCGGCCTCACGTAACCTGCAATAAACAAAATTGTCGAAACAAAAGAATACCGAAGAATACATAAGTGATAAACAATAATATTTCATTACATACCTGTCACACCAATCGTGGTGTATAGAGATCGCCTCACCGGGTGGACGAGGACGTAGCACCTCTAGGGCTCGGTGCTCAACTGTTGCAAAGTAAGACCTGTGGCTCGAGTCGATAACTAGGTCTAGCAAGGAGTCCATCTCCATACCTGCATTCAAAAATATATGAGAACACATAGGTACATATATGTTTCATACAACTGGATGCGTAATATTTATAAATTACATTTAGGTTTGATTACTATATATTACAGATAGGTTCGATACAAACTCTACGCACGATATTTATAAATTACAGATATGTTCCATACAAACTGGACGTACGATTACTACATATTATAGATATGTTCGACACAATTGTGGATCATGACACCGAATGCCTTCCACGAGCAATTCTCGCCGATGGTCATCTGAACGTAGGAGGAGCTCCATCTCTGGGATTTCCGGAAGGACCGACGTCAGCAGCATTGTGAAGTGCATTCTGAGGACACTTCTTGTAGTTGTGACCCAATGCTCCACATTGGCTGCAACGCTTTTCTGCCTTGCTTGCTTCAGACTCGTACATACCATTCCGAATACGACGCGTCTGACGGCGGCCTTTGCCTTTCTTAGTGGCTGGATCAGGAATAAACATCTTATTCTCATTATCCTGAATGAAAGGCCCCACTATTCCAATCCCGTATACCTCATGTCCCCAGGTGGATACAGCTGCTTCCTTGCTGAAGTAAGGTGTAACGAACATGGCACCATTTATGCCATTTCGAGTGATTTTGGTGATCGAATGACAACACAACACTTGGACTAATATGATTGTTAGGATGATCATTCTCAGGCTTTTAGGTTTAAGTGATGACAAAGAAAAAGAGAAGATAGGCGTAGCAAGGCCCGAAGGGCCACCCCTACGGGGGTTCCGCTACCCGGTTAGCGGACGGGGCGGTCGAGGGGGAGCCGCCCCTCGCAGGTCTCAGGGCAGCGCCCTGAAAACTCTTCGGATCAGGAGCACCGGAAGAACCGATGCCTAAGCATCGGTGCATCCGACGCTTGTCGGAAGAACCGGCGCTATGAAGTTTGGTGCAGAAGAGAATCGAAGCCAAGTCAGCCTATAGGCACCGGTTGAACCGACGGGTCAAAAAGGGGGCATCGGTGCATTGGGCGTCCTATGTTCCAGAGACGATGTCAAGACCCCAGGAGAAGATTCTTCAGCACCGGTTGAACCGGTGAGGCATCGGTGCATACCATCGGTGTAATGACGTCAGCTGTCAGGAGAAGTTTCTTAAGCACCGGATGAACCGGTGATGCATCAGAACAAAGCATCGGTTCAACCGGTGGTCTTTGCGTCAGCTGTCAGGACTTCAACGGCTACTTCGGGTTATGAGTGACCGGATGAACCGACGCTACCCCGCCAAGAGGCATCGGTTCTTCCGGTGATACGCAGATTTTCAGCTAAACGTTGGAGCAACGGCTACAAGACTTGGTGGCCTATATATACGTCTCACCCCGGCCATTTGAAGTTTGCTGGAGTTGCTGGACATCCCACACACACCTAAGAACATCTCCAACCACCATAGAGCTTCATTGTACATCATATAGGCTTAAGCACACTTGTGAGAGTGCTTAGTGCTTGTAATAGGGATTAGTTCTTGCGAGAGCTCCCTTGAGAGAAGCCTTGCTGCGGCAAGCAACTTGTGATCCGTCGTGTGTCCCTCCGTCTTGGTGTGGAGTGGCAACGACACTTTGTGCGGGGGAAGAGGAGGCCCCTTCCTTGGTGGAGAAGCTCCGTAGTGGATTACGGCCGGGTGACCGAGAGAGACGGTGGCGGTACATGAGACTCGGTGTCTTGTGGGCACTTGCCTTTGCTTGCCGACATCGCCATTGGTGGCGTAGTGCAAAACGGTGATCGAAAGAGCCTCGGTGTCCCGTGGACGTAGGCGTTTGTGCCGAACCACGTTACATGACCGTGTCTACTCGGGAGTTTGCATCCCTCTCGCACTTATCTCTTTACTTACCGTATTACGTTTCCGCATTTACTCTATCTTGCATGCCTTTACTTTCCTAGTTAGTTTGATTAGGATTGGCTATAGGTTGCAAGTTTTTAGGGGTAAGTAGAGAGTAGCATAGATAAACCTTAGTCATAACTAGCATGTGTAGGACGTGTTAGGTTTATCTTATGCAATTAGATTGAGCCCTAGGGTAAAAAGCGATTAGCGACCCTATTCACCCCCCTCTAGGGTCGGACACCCCCGATGATCCTTACATAAGGTGAAACAAATACTACTGGCTGCAACTCAGACTCTGCACATGCCGCAAAGAGATGCGAGCATGGCAAATGTAATAACTTAGGCTTCATGCAGGAGCAGAAGACTTTGCCATCTACTATAATCAAACTCTCCTGTACCACCCTATCTCTACGGATACCACGACCAGTTCTCTCCTTTCATAGAACCTCAAATCTATGCTTCATTGTACCTGTCGATATGACGCGGTGCAGTTTGACCTTTTCAATCTTCTCTTGCATATATTTTGTCACTCTTGTGCAAGACTGAATTTGGGAGTTGCTGATGTTTATGCTTGCAGCCATGTAACGCTCTCTGAAATACTTCATGCACCCATACATGATGAACTCAACAATTCCCACAAGAGGAAAGACACGACAAGAACGCATAACCATATTGAAACGCTCCGCATGGTTCGTTGTCTGAATACTATACCGTATTCCGTTGGTATCATAAAGGAATGACCATTTCTTCTTAGGTGCACCTCGAATCCATTGTGAAAATGGCTTCTCAATTGAATCCCTAGCTTCTGCAGCCTGACTCGTGCCTGTTCCTGATGCCCTTACCTTCACTAGCTCTGCAGTCAACTGATCAAGCATCTGCCATAATGCATTGAATTTTCTCTGTTGATTTTAGGTGCACAACCTCTTAAACAGGTTCTTAAGATCCTTGTTCTTTAAGTGGCCATAGAAGTTTGCACCCATATGCCTAATGCACCACCTATTTTGGACATCGGGCCATAATGGAGGCGTTGTCGCAGTTCCACGTTGCAATTTCAGTATTGATTGCAGCAGATCTGCATGCCCATCACTAATAAGGCACACATCTGGACGTGCAGCAACAATATGAACCTTCACTCGTTCAAGGAACCAATACCAACTGTCTAAGTTCTCATTCTCAACAAATGCAAATGCGAGCGGAACTATTTAGTTGTTGCAATCTACCCCAATTGCGGTGAGTATCTGACCTTTATACCTTCCAGTCAGAAATGTGCCATCAATGCAGATCACCGGAAGATAACACTGAAATGCTCTAACACAAGCACCTATGCAAAAGAAGGCTCGTTGCATAATTTTTTGCCCCCTAGTCACGGCTGGTACGAGGTATGTGTTATAAAAACTTCCAGAATTTCTAGCAGCAACCTGGGATAACATACGAGGTAGGTTATCATATGATGCCTCGTATGTGCCGAACCGCATCTCGAACACCCTTTGTTTAGCCCGCCATGCCTTCAAATAACTAATGGTGTACTGGTAAGTCTGCTCAATGTGTCGAACAATCATTTTTGGCTCATAATTTAGGTTGTCCATAATCAACCCATATATTTGTTTTGCAACAAAGTCGCATAATATATTGCGATGCGAGGGAAGAAATTTTGACAGCAAACAAGTGTGCTCTGTCACAATGGAACATTTCCAGTTCAACTTCCATTTTTCTTGAATGCATGTACTCGCCATGGACATCCATCATTCACACACTTCACCTCATATTCTTTACTGCCAGATTTTACGACTCTAAATTTTTGTTTCAATGATATTGCCCATAGTCTCACAGCATCTTTTACGGCTTCAATGTTTGGATATGTTGCACCTTGCACTACCTCATTCCCTCTGTACTCCCACTCCTGATTTCGTACGTCTTCTGCGACATGACTGCCAAAATCATGCTCCTTCCACTCTTTTGGCAATGAGTACCGCTCGTCATCAGATGAGCCCTCATATTCTTCCATCTCTATTGCGGTTTGGTCTTCTGCCTCTATCTCGTCCACAATGCTATGTATCCTCTCTCCCTCATCAGCAAGGCCTTGTGGTCCCATGTTTTGGTTCTCTATCTCTTCTGACTCATCTTGCTCAACATAATTGGTCTCCCTTCGAATACTCGGAGTTGCTTGATCTGCACCATGTTGGATTTCATTTTGTGTCTTCTCCCGGATTTGAACAAGAATGGCCAGAGGCCACCCACGCTCTAGAGCTGCTTGCATGTACTTCTGCCAGTCATCAGTGCTGTGTATCATCATCAATTCCCATAAATCACTTTCTACCTCCCAATTAATAAGAGACTGGACGGTCATCACATGTGTCAACGGATCAACACGGAACCCACGCTGTAGCCACTTACATATGGAACCAAAACTCCTTTCTAGAGATTTATCTATGGCGCTAGATGTGCACTTAAAGGCAGAAAGGTCTACTCCATTTGGCCCATACAAAATATTGTAGTCCCCATAAAATACTTGAAACTGCATCTTGCTCGACATATCTGTATATCACAGAATACTTATCGAGTTATACTCTTTACTTCACTACCTTATTCAATAATCTATAAAAACTAAGTATGGAATTCAACTAGAACGTATAAGTATTCATAACTACGTGATGACACTCAAATTCTATACTGCATATGCCAAATTATATTCTAAATCGTAATTAATTTATAAATACGTCTCTAATAGTACTGCAATTGTAATAATAAATGTGTAGTACTAATTTTCTAAACTAATTTACTACTATGTAACTAAAGTATCATTATACTCCTACTTAAATGGTTCTACTATAGCACTAATTAAATTAAATTACTCTACAATACCAATGCAAAAATACATAAACTAAATGTACTAACCTGCAAATCACAATTGCGGAATCCGGCAGGGCTTTGCCGCTTTTCTTCTCCTCACCCCTCTCTTTTTTTCTAGATTTTTGGTGGAATTTGCGGGTTCAAATGAGGAGGGAATGAGGGTCTGCTGCTTATATAAGGGGGCATGGCCCGGTCGCCCGAGGGGGGGGGCGACAGGCCCCCCTGTCGCCCCTGTGGGCGAGGACCACCGGTCGCCCGAGGGCCCCTGTCGCCCGTGGGGGGGGGGGCGACAGCCCCCCTTTCATTTTTTTCGGCCATGAACCTCGTTGCAAATTTGAAGAAAAAAAAATTACAACTAGGGCCTGTCGCCCCCCATAGGGCGACCGGGGGTAGTTTTGAAATTTTTCAAAACGGACATATATTTTTGAAATTTTGATTTTTTTTGAATATATAAAAAAACGCTCCGGAACGCCCCGTTCGGCTGAGCAGAATTGGCTGGGCTGGTGGCTGATTTTGATTTCAGCTCTGCTGGTGGCTGGTAGCAGCGACTGGCAGGTGGGATCGGGCACCAGCCCAGCAACCAGCCCCAGCCACTCCCGACGAACCGAACAGGGTGACGGCGACGGCGACCGCCTTGGCCTTTGCCTTGACACCCTCGTGGTCCAGACAAGGCTTGCCCATGGCGACAGAACCTGAAGCAGCCGGAGCCGGCGGAGACGCTCATGTGGCGCACCGAGACGGCCGTCGAGGATTGTGGCTTGGCGGGAGCTGCCGGAGTGGGAACTGGGCGCGGCGCAGCATGATCCGGTTGGATCCCCTTTGTAGTGACACAATGAAGATTTAGCAAGAGATATTCACTGTGTTCGCTTGGCTATGACTGATGCTGGTGCTGATATGTTACGAGAGAACGATACTTCTGACTGGATAGCAGCTATTTTGAAGCCCAATTATCAGGTGGCCCTATGTACATCACCAAGATGCTAATGCAATAGGCTCGAATCTCTCTGGCTGTGTTCCCAACAGTCCTCTCATCAGACGTAATCATATCCCAGTAGCATCATGAGCAACCAACCACCACGCAATCAGCAGGTATGATGATGGACCTCGTTTTGATTCGAGGGGCAAGAGGTATATTGCAATGATACATTGCGATTGGTTCGAGGGGCAAGAGGTATTTTCAGATGCTGCAATCAACCATTCCACGATTCCACCATGAAAATCTCAAAAAAGAAAGATTACTGCTCAATCATCAACAGCACGGCAATGTAGGGAAATACCAAACCATCGTGGCCATGTTTAGATTTTTACCGTAAACATCTTAAACACAAAACAAAACATCACATGGAATGTTTTGATACATACATTGAGTACTAAATGAAGTCTATTGACAAAACTTTTTACATAAATGGGCTGTAAATCACGAGACAAATCTAATGAGTCTACTTAATTCATGATTTGCAACATTGATGCTACAGTAACCATTCGATAATCATGAATTAATTAGCATCATTAGATTCATCTCGCGATTTACAATCATCTGTCTAAAAAAAATTTGTAAATAAATTTCATTTAGTACTTCAAATTAAAAAAAATCCCCATTTAGTACTTCAAATTAAAAAAATTCCATCGAATTTTTTTTTTTGCGTTGGAACTAAACACGGCTTTGTTGCTCCGTACAGTGAGGTAGCTGCACCAATGCAGCACCGGGCGTTACAGACATAGTTCAATCTCACGATTGAGCATCATCTCATCATCATACAAACATAAGCAGAATCCGAACCAAAACGCGGTAAAATGGTGGTGCTAAGCTAGTGCGAGGAAGGCATGGAGTTCAAGCAGGCGGGCTGAGCGAGCTCACCATTGCTGAATTTGTGATACCGATCCCACGTTTCCATCACTTGCTGTGGCCCTTCTTCTTCCACAGGTCGCCGAGCATCCGGATGCCGGCGCCCTTGCGCTTGCCGCCTAACCCCTCGTCGTCGCCGTCGTCGGGCATCGTGGCGGGGGAGCCCCACCCGTTGCCGTTGCCGGCCAGCCCCGTGAGGTGGTTGTCCCCGCCGAGCACCGCGGCCGCGGCCTCGGCGGCCTTGCGCCATTGCTCGGTCTGCACGCGCAGGCGCCGGATCTCGCCGTCCAGCGCCTCCCGCGCGGCCTCCGACGCCCGCAGCTGCTCGCCCATCCGGGCCTCCCGCGCCGTGCCCTCCTTCAGGTCGTGCTCGGCCTGGGACGCCTTCGCCGCCGCGTCCTCCTCGGCCTTCTTCGCCGCCTCGGCGGCCTCCCCGGCCTGCTTCTTGAGCTCCGCGTTCTCCGCCGTGAGGGCGGCGATCTCCGTGTCCTTCTCCGCCAGCTTGGCCTTAAGCTCCGCGACCTCCGGGCTCTCCTCCGTGGCGTCGGTTTCCACAGCTGCATTTTTGCTCTCCTCCTCGATCATCTTCTTGGTCTCCACCTCCTCCACCACCTCCTCTTTCTCCGGCAGCGCCGCCTTCTCGCCGCAGCTCACCGCCTCGCAGTCATCTGCGGCGGCTGCCGCGCTCTGGTTCTCCTTGTCCCCTGACTCGGCCGGGACGACCTCAAACACGTCGGTCGCCGGCGAGTTTATGCTGCCGTCCTCCTCCTCGGCCGCCGGTGGAGGCGCCTTCAGCTCCTCCGTCTTGTTCGCGCTCTCGACCCCCGCCGAGGGGGCAGGGAGAGGAGATGTCACCGCGGAGGCGGGGCTCCCCTTGGTGCCGACGCGCTTCTTGGCCTCCTCGAGCGCGACCTGCGCGTCCTTCTTGGCGGCCTCGGCGGACGCGAGCCGCTCCCGCAGCTTCTTGAGCTCGTCCTGCACCTTCCCGAGCTTGGCCTCCAGCTCCAACACCCGCGTCCCCGCCGCGCGCTTCTTCTGCGGAGCACACCCCCACCGCCGGCGAAACAGTGAGCCACAGGCCACCCAAGCGAACACACACTCCTCACAGAAATGGGGGGAGAAACGGGAACGAGGAACTTGCCTCGGGCAGAGGGCTGCGCGGCGAGTGGCGGTCCCCGACCTTGGGGCTGGCCCGGTCGGCGGCGGGGCGGTGGTGCGCGCCGTTGGCCTCGGAGCAGGCCGTCGTCTTGAGGTGCAGCGGCGCGCGCGGCGACGCCCGCTGCGGCGGCTCGGACCCCCTGCAGCGAAAATCAGAAGGTCCGTCAGAGACCCGGAAACGCAACGGCACTGCCTGCGGTGGGCTTCGAACTCCGCCTCCGGCTCCGCGCGCACCTGGATCTCGGCATGGTCCTCCGCGAGCTCGTAGCGGCGGCGGTCGTGGTCGAACCTCCCCTCCCGGCGCGCGCAGGCAGGCAGTCGGGCGGCGCGGCGTGGCGTCCTAGGACCAGAGCAGGGGCGAGGAGAAAGACGTTGGGGTCATGGAAAGGCGGAGGCGAGCGGCGGGCGCGGACAGAAGAGAGCACAGAGCAGCAGAAGAGGGGGGCTTTGAGCGAGCGAGGCCCGGGGCTTTCTCGTGGAAACGGGCGGGGGAATTTGTTTGGGTATTAATAAATGGGGGTGGAGGCCGCGACCGCGAGACGAGGCGAGGCGAGGCGAGCGGCGCCGGCTCCGGCTCCCACGACCCGACGCGACCGGCCGACTTCCCAGTAGGGTTCTCCTAATGGTCCGGACCGGTTTCGGTTCCGGCCGGTACACAACCAGTCAAAATTTAAAATTTAAATTTGAATTTAAGAAAATGAAAATTTTTTAAAAATACTTTAAGGTGCGATGAATCTAATGGTGTCAAATTTTCTTAAAAATTCGTTCGTTTAACATATTTTTTGGACATTTAAAGTTAAAACAAAAAAAATGAGACGGCCCATTAAGGCCCACTTGGTAAACCGGTCAAATCGGCCGGTAAACCGGTCTAACCGGCCCGGTTACACATGCGATTTTAAATTTGGATTTGAATTCAAACCAGTCAAACCGGCCGATAAACCAGTCAAACCGACAGATAAACCGGTCTAACCGGTCGGTATACCGGTACAAACCGATTGAACTGAGTTTTTTTAATTCAAATTTGAATTTAACCGGTTTGGGTCAACCGGTCGGGAAAAAAAACCCCTGCTTCCCACGAGGTGCGCGATTCAAATTCGAACATCACTGGAGCAATCCACGCCAGCGGCGCGGCGCCCCCCCCCCCCCCCCCCCCCCCCCAGCCCAACGTTACTCTTGCTCTGGGGTGGGCGTTGGCTGGCTGGTTGGTGTGCGCCGCCCGCGCCCGCGCGCGCGTTTGGGGTTCGGGTTCGGACACGGCTGGTTCCGCCGAGCGCCGAGTTGGGTTGGGCCGTCGCGGCGGGCATGGCATGCCGTACCGAGTTGGTGAGGCGGGCCACATGGGGGGACGTTGTCAAGTGGCTGGCAAACCCTGGCCGTCCCCGTCTCCTGATGGTCAGTGAGCGGGCGAGCGGCAGAGCTGCTCGGAAGGCGGAAATGTGCCCTGCGCTGCCAGGAGGGGACGAGGAGCACCAGCAGTTGCGCGGCGGTACACGCAGCTGGAGCCGGCGAGCACGGGACCTGTGCTCACATTGTGCGGGTAGTACAACTACAAGCTGAGTTTTGCTGTGTGACGAGAGATCCTCATCACCCGCCTTACCACTAGCAGCAGGGAGTGATGGGACTGGATATCCTCCGCTTTCGAAGCAATCAGGCGGCAATCTATGGGCCTGATCCACGCCCTGCGCTCGATTACCTACCTGCTGCCGTTCCACGAAGGCTATGAAGAACGCTGCCGCCCATCGATGCTGGAGACGCTGAAGAAAGAAAGCTTCGCCCTTGTCCATACTCCATCCTCGGTTGTTTTTGGCTCTCGCAAGAATGCGAGATTTACTGCAGCACGAGCTTGAGCACAGACCGAACGAGTGGTGTAGGGAGTGCAAATTGTACGTGGAATTGCGGGTGGAGTCCGGCAACGAGGGATGGGGACGAGCGAGGGAACTGGGCGATGGGTGGGAAATCAATTGAGGCAGATGCGGCCTGCCGGGGCGAAGCCGCTTCCCATAATTCGCGATCCAGGTGATCGGCACGCCACCGGGCGGCCCCATCGGCAGTTACTCCGTAGGAGTACATCCCTTGGTAGCCTAATCTAATCTTGGCTTTTAAGCAGGTGAAGGCCCCGTCAAGCGCGCGCGAGATGGTCGTCACTTCATCAGAGACTAGTGGCTGTAGGTGTCAGGGTCAGCTCGAGGAGGCTTCTAGCCAGGGAGGAGCCACTGCTCCGGTTCCTCCGACGCAAAGCGAACTTTGAACGGGGACACGAGAAGTCTACGGTTGCACAAGTCCCACGGAGCTCACCGATGTGCGCCCTGAAAGTCCATGCTGCGAGGTAACCGATCGCGGTCTCTGCTTGACACATGCTCTACACGATGAACATCGCACTGTAACTTTTTCAGAAAGTAGAAAAAGAAAACATCACACCGTGGGGGTGATGTCAGTGTGAACCGGTCTATATCTCGCCGCTCGTAGTCGTAGACATCACCTGCCCACCAAATCGCAAATGCATCCAAGAGGAAGAAGCATCGCAAGACCGACCGCGACGCTTGCACCCACTCCAACTGGGAGCATGGCACCAGGGTTAAAAAAACCGCTGGGAACCGGATCGGTTACCGCGGTTACCGGTCTAACCGGCCCGGACCGGTTCCGGTTCCGGCCGGTTCAAATCGGGCCCAAATTCAAATTTTAAATTTGAATTCTAAAAAATGGAAAAATCCCCAAAAAAATCTTAAAAATACTTCAAGTTGTGACGAATTTAATGATGTCAAATTTTTTCAAATATTCGTTCATTTAGTATACTTTGCGAGCATTTGAAGTTAAACAAAAAAACGTGCATACAAAAGTATACAAATACAATGTAAAAGTAATACAAAAAAGGGTTGGAGGGTTCATTTAGGCTAAAACATGTTATACAAACATTCATTTAGTATACTTTGCGGATATTTGAATTTAAACAAAAAAAGAAAAAAAATTGAATTTAGCGGGTTACCAGTCAAACCGACCGGTAACCGGTCAAACCGGACTGGTAAACCGGTCTAACCGGCCGGTTAGCCGTTCGAAACCGGTATAACTGCGGATTTTGAATTCAAATTTGAGTTTGACCGGTTTTTACCGGTAACCGGTCAAACCGGACCGGTTAGCCGGAACCGGGCGCCGGCGGTTCGGTCCGGTCGGTCGGATAAAAAAACCCTGCATGGCACAACACGAGCAATGAAAGATTACCAAAGGAAGCTATACGCATCATGCAACGAACTCAGCACCACACACACAAGCAGCGTGGACAATGACACATGCAGGCATGTCTGGTTGGACTGATTGCAAGAGCGCCCTAGATGCAGGATGCCTGCCAGGATGGCAGTACCACAGCAGTGAGCAGTGCTCCCTCTCTTTTCTTGGAGGAGCCTCTTCCTCTTGACTACCGAGCTGTGTGGCCTGGTGCGGGAGGTGTGGCCGGATGGCGGCAGGCGAGGACAAAGGAGACGATGGGGGCAGAATGGTGCAGTACAGATAAAGGTGCCGGAACTTTTTTTCCGGTGGGAATTGGAGGGCACGCCTACCCTGCGAACAGGGCAAGCAAAGCACGGGGGCGAGACGAGACACGCGAGGCCCATGAAAGGATGCGTCGTACGTGCTTGGGTCCTCGTGCTCGTGTGCTTCGTGGGCACTGCTTGGGAGCTTTCCTTGCACCGTCTTGGAAAGCTATAAACAAAGTTTCAGTTCGAGTTCGTCGCGACACCAGGAAGAACCGAGAAACACATGCTGGGCATGGTGCATGCCACGGCCGCCGTGAATTTTTTTTTTGCAGGACTCTGCACGACTGCACCCTTGCAACCATCGTCAGCTTTCTTGAGAGGTACTGTACCCGGCAAAACCACCAAGTACTAGCACTGATTTGCACCGTTCAGCTAGAATTCACAGCATGCTTCATGCTTGTTCATCTAAAAAGATCGCGATAGTGTAACGTCTCGAAAATTCACCCAAATAAATGACTCGTCAAAAATATTTTTCAAAATCTTTTCATCGCCGAGCTCGAATCTTTTCCGGCGATTCGTCGTCCTGACACCAAAAATCAAATCTCCGTCCCGACACCGAAATCAATCATCGTTTAAAACTTTCCCTGTCTCCTCGTTTCTCGTGTGCGTCGCTTTTCGCCGACGCCACGCCCGGCTCGCGACCGTCGCCGCGAATCCCGCCGGCGCCTCCTTTTCTTTTGCCTCTTTTTCCCTTCTCTCTTTTTCCTTTTCTCCTTTTCTTTTTCTTTTTCCCTTTTCCTTTCTTCCTTCTTCTCTTCTTCTCTTCCTGCTCCTTGCCCACGCACAGACCCCCCTGTTCGTCCACGCGCTCCACGCGCGTCACTGTGCGACCACGCGCTCCACGCGCCCCTGCCCGAGCCGTCCCGTCTCCCTGTGCCGCCTCGCCGCTCGCGCCGCCGCTTTGCGACGACGAACGCCATTAATGGCCGTCGGGAAGCTCGCCGGCCACCGGCCACCGTGCCCCGCCCTCTCAACCGCCTCTCCTCGCCTATAAATAGGCCTCCATCGCGCTCTCAACCTCCACAACCCTCCCACCATCACCACCGGCCCCTCCCTAGCCCGCCGCGCCGCCTCCGCGCCCGCCACCGCCGCGCCGCCTCCACAGGCAGTCTCCGCTCGAGGTAGGCAGGGGAATCGAATCCCCGCGTCTCCCTCTCTGTTTTCCCCCTCTTCCAGGGCGCCGCCAAGCCCCAAGGGCCGCCGACCCATGGCCCCCCTGCACCCTCCCCTGATCTGCTGATGGGAGGAAGAAGAAAGGGGCGATTTTGCCCAGAACCCCCTTGTCGTGGCTCTGGATAGGGGCCACAGCCGGGTGGCGGAAAGGACCCGCCTAACCTCAGAGGGTGGTTACCCGGGGAGGTGCAAGCTATTCTTCAGATCTACCCATGGAGCAAGAACCCAAGAACACATCAGGAGATTAGAGTGGTTCGGGCCGCCGGAGCGTAATACCCTACGTCCACTGCGTGTTGTATTGCTCTTGGGTTTAAGGATGAGTCTATCCTCTGCCCTCAGGTCTCCTTTTCGACCTGAGCCGTCCCCTAACGGGCGTCTCCCTTTTATAGAGCAAGGAGGACGCGTACACAGGCGTTGGACCCTGACAAGTTGGCCCAACCAGGACATATATTATACTAGATAGATTCTAATGGTGTTACAGTGCTGGAGGATCTCTTGCTGGATACGCTTCTTCGTCCTGTAGACTCTCTGACCGAGGGGGTCTTGTCCCATCGGCGAGACGCCCGTTGAGGCAGTATAGGTTGCGGCGCAGACTGTGAGTCTACCGCGTAGGAGTCATGATACTCCGTCGCCGAGCTGTTGTGTCTGGCTGGCATAGCAGGCTCATGAGCGTGGCGTGGGCGGCACCAGTTGCACTCTGCGCCTTGGTAACGTGCGGTCAACAGTACAGCTTGGCTAAAGTCACCTCGGACTCTTCAGCAGAGCGTGCCTTCGTCTACCGCATTGAATGCGGTGGGTGGGCGAGCCTTCCCGGGGAAGCGTCGTGGCCGCGCGCGCGTGCCGCCACCTGCGGGCACGTGGTGGCTCCGGACCCCCTGGGCGGGGTGTCTGTTCTCTCCCTGCTGAGGGGTCCGGATAGTATGTGGGAGTCCGGGACCCCGTGGGGGTCCGGGGCCCCCAGCCGTTTAGCCTTGAGTGCTTTCTTCTCTGGGTCACGTGGCGACACCGGACCTGCCTTGAGCGGGAAGCGGGTTCGGTGCCATTGGTCTGGTGAGATGGAACCGAACCCCAGGGGTCCGACTGCCCAACTCCTGAGGTACCGACAGTGGCCCCCGGGCCCACCTCGGGAGAGGTATGAACCCGCAGGTGGGGCCATTACCAAGACACAATGCTGATTGCGTTGACGTGCCCATGTCGAGAACGGGTGCTCCGGACCCCTTCAAGGCCGTAGCACTTGTCGCCAGGTTCAGGTACTCAGAGTACCCTCCATAGGGCGGCGAAGGTGCAGGCTTAGGGTACGGAACCGAGCTAAGCGGACATCGAACTGCCCAAGGAGCAAGCACTACTTCCCCGGACCCGGCTTCAGGCGACCATGGCGAGCGGTCTCCGTCGGAGCGGGCCACCGGAGTGGACTTGGAGCTACCGTGGCGAGCGGTCTCCGCCGGAGTGGGCCACCGGAGTGGACTTGGAGCGACCGTGGCGAGCGGTCTCCACTGGAGCGGGCCACCGGATTGGACTTGGAGCGACCGTGGCGAGCGGCCTCCGCCAGAGCGTGCCACCGGAGTGGACTTGGAGCGACCGTGGCGAGCGGTCTCCGCCGGAGCGGGCCACCGGAGTGGACTTGGAGCGACCGTGGCGAGCGGTCTCCGCCGGAGCGGGCCACCGGAGTGGACTTGGAGCGTCGCTATCGATCCATCGAGATACGTATCCGGACCTAGCGGTATGGCACAGTAAACCAAGCCTTATACTAAAAAGGAGCCCGGGACCCCTAGGAACAGTAGCCTCGGATAGTGGGGAACTCGTAACAGGGCAGTGAAGTACGTAGGCTAAGCTACGCGGAGCTTCTCTTCCCCAGGATACGGGCACCACTTCTCCTGAGCAGGTCCGTAGGGGTCCGAACTGCCTTTCAGCTAGAAGGGGCATTCCAACCTGACCACTAGCCACCAACTCAATTTGGATCGTTAGCGAAAAATGCAAGCTTATCAGGCAAGTGCTGTTAAGTTAATGTAAAGATAAGACTGAGGAAGCAAATCTCCTTTATTTCTTGGTTTGTGGTGTACATCAGAGATCGGGATTATGAGGACAGACCTCTACCGCTCTGGACCACTTGCTGGTGTTGCCTGTTCATGCGATGAAGCCAGAGGTCGGGTTTACAATGGCGGACCTTTACCGCTCTGGACCACACGTAGGCACCATATCATTACAAAGGAAAATCACACTCAATCCTATCTAGCGGTAACCTACAGCCAATATTCGTAAGGCGTTTACTTCCCTGCCGGAGTGGGACAGCCACCTTGGAGATTCTTCTGCTGTTGGCGGCGGAGGCGCCCTGGATGCGCTTATACAGCATCATCCAGCATCACCTCGGGAGCTTGCAGGACCCTCCCTTGCACAAGAACCGTTTCATGCTTAGTTTGCATGAGAACAAATTCTTTGGCTTTGAATGGGAGTGGCCCTGCTGTAGCCAGCTGCCGACCGGGGCCAGCCAGACATCCCGGCTCAGCGGATGGACGGGTGCTCGTTTGGACGAGCACGGAGCGTGGAGAAGGGCGGTCGTTCGCCAGCTCCTCCTTGGTGCGGGCACAGGGCCCCCGCGCCATGTGGTGAGGGCTGCCGCCTATCTGCGGCAGCTCCAAGGGAGGCCCGAGCCAGGCGAGGGGGAAGGCGACAGACATCCTTCTCGAGCCACAGCCGTCAGCTCCAGCTCCATCTTGAGAGGAAACCTTGAGCCGACGCCATGCCGCCGCAGGGGCCCCCGGTGTTTGCTTGAGAGAAAACCTTGAGCCGACACCGGGATGCCGCAGGGCGACGCGCAGCAGGCACCGCCCCTGCGCACCATCGTGTCGGCCCAGAGGTGTCGCAGTGGCGGCGCACAGCAGGCGCCACTACCGTGCGCCACCGCATCGAGGACGCTGCTGTCTCGGCATCAGGGCATGTGGCGCAGGCAACACCGTGCCGCCCTCCATCTTCTCATCGTCGTTGCAGAGGATGAGCTCAACCTCAGAAGCTAGATGGTGAGCGAAGATCTGGCCAACGCTTGCGCGCTCCCCACGGACGGTGCCAGATGTCATGGCTCCGGATAGGGGCCACAGCCGGGTGGCGGAAAGCACCCGCCTAACCTCAGAGGGTGGTTACCCGGGGAGGTGCAAGCTATTCTTCAGATCTACCCATGGAGCAAGAATCCAAGAACACACCAGGAGATTAGAGTGGTTCGGGCCGCCGGAGCGTAATACCCTACGTCCACTGCGTGTTGTATTGCCTTGCCTCACGAGATTCCGCGAGAGCTTGGGCGAGCCTGAGTGTGTGATCTAGAGAGCTTGTCCTGTACAGCGAGCGCCTCCCTTTTATATCTCAAGGGAGGCGCGTACATGGTTGCTGGGTCCCCGACAGGTGGGCCCAATGATGTAGTATAAAATAACGTACTGTTCATACATTATGGCATCGCAGGCAAAGGAGATCTCTCTCCCGGATATCCTTGCCTGCTCCTGGAGTCAGTGGCGGAGGACAATAGTAAAGCCAGGTATGGCGGAAATATAGAAGAAAAGAAGAAAACGTAGGGGGGAATGGAAAAACAACAAAATGATCTGTAGACTATGATCTGCACCATCTCCTTTTCGTTTATGTTGTACACTATGATATGTAGACTTTAAAATTTTAGGTATGGCAGCTGCCATAGTAGGCCATAACAGGTCCTCCGCCACTGCCTGGAGTCCCCCGTTCAGCATGTCCAGGCACCGTCTTGTCGGAACGGCGCCAGGCGTAGCTAGCAGCGTTGCCTGCCACGTAGCTGAACAGGCTGCGTAGCTTGCGGCGTAGGCGGCATGATGGAAAAGTGCCGTGCCGTCGTATCCAATTAATGCAGCAGACGGGCTCTGCGCGGGTGCGGCGCAGGCGGCTGCACTGTGTACCTTGGTAATACGCGGTGCACAGTGAGGTCTGGCAAAGGCTGCCCCGCGTGCCGTGGTGGCAGAGCATGCCTCATCCCACCGCATTCAATGCGGTGGGTGGGCGAGTCTTCCAGCGGAAAGTGCACGCACGAGCCCGCGCCACGAGCTCCCGGGACACGTGGCGGGTCCGGTCCCCCCGGCGGTATGTTGGTTCTACCGCGTGGGAGGTCCGGATGGACGCGGGAGGTCCCGGACCCCTATGGGGGTCCGGGGCCTCGGCTGTCAGCTTCGGAGCTTCCCTTCCTCAGGGACATGTGGCATCTCTAGACCAATCCCAAGCAGGGAACGGGTCCGGGGCCGTTGGCCTGGTGAGGTAAGAGCCTGACCCATGGGGCCTGGCTGCTCCGTCCTCTTGGAGTAGTTACGGATAACTATGCATGCCCTGCCTTGCTGCAGTAGGAGTGGGTATCCCTGCTACAGGGTACCGACAGTGGCCCCCGGGCCCACCACGGGGGAGGTACGAACCCGCAGGTGGGGCCACTACTGCGATTTGGCTCTTCATAGCTTGAAGCTTCTTACTGCAGGGGTCTTGACCGGCTTTGACCATCTATCGGGTTGTTTGAGGCCTCATCGCATCGCGACGGCTTACTGACTCATGGTCCCCACATACAGTGGTTCACCTAGTCACACGCGCGACGCTCGGTATTGTTGCGGCCGGAGTAAATGGGATATTTACTACCGGCACAGTTCCCAAAAAGCTTGGCCACGCCAGTGCTTAATACGCGCACGTCAGCTCAGCTTCCGCCTCGCTCCGCGCGTGGGCGACGGTTCGGATCCCGCCTTTTCAAACCTTTGTCTGTTACCCGCCCCCCCTGACAGGTGGGCCTGGGCCCCCCTTATCATGGATTGGGCGGTCAACACCAGGTGCGGGCGTCGCTTGGGTTCCGGCGACGGTTCCAGGGCGCGCTGGTTGAGTCAGGCTTTATAATGGGGTGAACCGCATACCGCGGTTACTTTCCCGTATTCGCCTTCTTCCTTCCAACCTTTGCGCCCCTTTGACTTCGAGCTTCCTTGCCCCTTGCTCCCCCGCACAGATTTCTCCCCACCTCCACAGAGAAATGGCATCCCTTGCTCATCCCCGCCGTTTCCAGTCCGAGGAGGAGCTGAGCACGGTGCGCCGCATGCTTGGATGGAGTGCCCAGGAGATTGCTTGGGGGATTCGAGCAGGCTCGGTTCCCCTTGGCAACCTCCGCACCGGGGAGTTTGTGCTATTCACCTCGCACATTTCCACCGGCGTGGGGCTGCCGATCTCTTCGTTCCTGCTGTTGCTGCTGGAAGACTTCGGCCTCCAACTTCAGCACCTGACGCCCCACTCCCTCCTCCCGACGTCCATCTTTGTGCATTTGTGCGAGATGTTCGTGGGAGTGCGGCCCTGCGTCATCATCTTCCGCTACTTCTTCATACTGGTGAAGTCCGGGAGGGCGAAGGACGAGGTGGGGGCGTATTATTTCCAGACAAGGAGCGACCCGCCGACGCCTTACATTCCCGGCCTTACTGGCGGGAAGTGGGAGGAGTGGCGCAAGGATTGGGTGATCGCCACCACCGGAGCCAACGAGCACCTTGCCTTGCCAACCGAGGGACCCGCCACCGACCGAGCATCCTGGAGGGCCAAGCCGTCCCTGCAGCCGGAATTCGACTCTGTGCTGGACAAGATCAGGTCGCTGGCGGAGAGCGGCCTCATCTCGTGGCACGTGCTCAGAGATTTCCTGAAGCGCCGGATCGCCCCCCTGAAGCAGCGCCCACGCCCTGCTTGGAGCTTCACCGGCCTCAATGACTGCAGCAGGACCCACCGCGGAGAGGGGAGCGACCTGACCCAGGAAGCCTTGGAGGTCCTGGTGCGGGCGGTGACGGGGGACGCCTTCATCCCGGAGAACCTGATCCTTCCCCAGGGTATTGTCCTCCTCTGCGAGGACTCTGCGAGGATGGCGGTGCTGGCTACCCTGCCAACTCTTGACGACGGGGGGCTGGCCCCACGCTAGACCGGAGGCGACCCGAACCGTGGGCTCCGGATCCCTGGCTCGTCCGGGGATCAAGCTACGCCGAGCACCGTGGGGGCCCGGCCCACTACGAAGGGCAAGCAGGCCGTGGCCACTAGCGCCGCCACAGTCGGTCCCAGCCAGGTACGGAGCAGCTCCGGTGCGTCGTCGGGGGATGCGAGCCGGCGCAGGTTGTAGCGGGGCGACGGGACCCTAGTTGGGGAGCCCGCCGCGAAGTGCCAGAGGACCGCTGATGGCGCGGGCCAGGGCAGCTCCCGGCCCACCAGCCCTCGCGGGTCCTCCGGGGCGACCGCGCCGCCACCGTGACCACCGAGAGACAGCTCCCTCCGGCAGCAGTAGCGGCGGCAGCCACGGGAGCAGCAGCAACAACAACAATAACAGGAGCAGCAGCACGACCAGTCCCGGGTTGCGCCTCCGTCGCCACCACGGGAACAGCGGCAGCAACAGTAGCAGTCGTCGGGCCTCCGTGGTCGCTGGATACCCGGCGCTCCTGGGTTAGTGCCATTCTGCTTACTCCGCTTGTTCTGGGTGCTCTGTTCTTTACTGAAGGCTTCTCCTCTTTGTTGCCAGGGCTCCACGCCCAAGCAGTTCTTCCACCGCCGCTGGCCCGTCAGCGGGGGTCCAGGTGTCAGTGGCCTCGGCAGCGACGGTGGGTGCGACGACGGGTGCGGAGTGCGCAGGTGCAGCGGCTTTCGTAAGCCCGGTGGCGCCCGACACGACGACGGCTGGTTCGCCGACGTCAAGCGCTGCTGCGCCTGACGCGGCGGCAGCTTAGACGCCGGTGCCGGGCACAGCCGCACCCGACGCGGCGGCGGCGGAGGCGCCGTTGCTGGGCGCAGGCGCACCCGACGCGGCGGAGGCGGAGGCGCCAGTACTGGGCGCAGCCGCACCCGACGCGGTGGCAGCGGAGGCGCCGGAGACAAGCGCTGCAGCGGCGAGCGCAACGGCTATTGAGGCTCCGATGCCTGCACCAGAAGCTCCCACCTCCAGCTCCGGTCCTGTTGCAGAGGAGGAGTTGGAGGTGGTCTTTGGCAGGCAGCTCCTGCAGCTTCAACCCTCGGAGGAGGAAGCGACTCCCCTCCCCTAGGTGCTGGTCCAGGTCCAGCGGTCGATAGAGGAGGCAACCTCCTCCGCCGAGGCGGCCTTCCGGCGTTAGTGGGCTGCTCTGGAGAGCGAGCGCCATCGCCTCTCCGACTGGCACACCTGCCTGGAAGCGCACACGAAGGCTGAAGCCTCCCATGCTGCGGAAGTCCGGTCCAAACTCAAGGCCGACCAAGAGGCCTACCGGGTCAACCTTCGGAAGGTGTTTGACCGGGAGTTCGCAGTGTCGAGCCGGGAGAAAAACGTGGCGTAGCGGGAGGAGACCTTCGCCCTGGAGGTTGTTAGCTTCGCGGCTCAGCGGTCCGACTCGAGACTCGCCTCGTGGCCCAGTAGTCCGAGCTGGAGACTCGCAGCCAGGGTCTCGAGGTCCGGAGGTAGGAGCTCGACAATCTCTCTGCGACTCTGCAGGGATGGCGTGAGCAACTGCAGAGAAAGCCAGCAAGCTGGCTGTTGCCGTGGTGGAGCTGGAGGAGGACCGGAAGTCCCTCGATAGGCGGGAGTCCCACGCCGCCAACACGGAGAAGCAACTTGGGCGCTAGCGGGACTCCCTCAAGAAGCAAAAGGAGTGGGCGGAGAAGAGGAAGGCCGAGCTCGAGTAGAGGTCCCGCGAGATGGAGGTGGCCAAGGCGGCTCTTGACACCCGGGTGCAGGAGGCAGTCTAGGAGGCGGTCCGGAAGCTCCAGGAGGACCAACGCGCGGGGGCCCAGCGAATTGCTGACTGGGCGTTCGAAGTGAGCTTAGCACTGGTGCCGCTTGGAATGAGCCCAATCCAAGTGGCGGAGCCGCCAGCTTCGATAGCTGACGCCCTCCCCGTGCTGAACTCCGCCTCGGATAGGCTCCGGCGTCTGGAGCCGGTCCTTGCTGGCCAGCTTGAAGCCGAGGGCCACGAGCTGATTTGGATGGTGGCGGAGCACATCCTGACCTGCCTCCGGAGCCATGACCCGGCCATCTCACTGACGCCCGTGGTCGACGGTCCTGTAGCGGAGACAGAGGCCGCCGCTCGGGACAGCGTGCGGGAGGTCATCGACTTCATCTTCGCCTACTTCAAGCGGGAGCCTGCAGAGCCTTGAGCTGGGCATTGTACCTTTGCATCTTTTGCGTTATGTAACAAACATTGTACTAGTTGAAATTTTGGAATAGAAAAAAACTTCAACTTAGCTTTTTGTCAATTGCTGGTTTGCGGTATACAGCACCCCGGCGCCCTGGCCCCCTGGTGGATAGGTTCAGGTGTTTAGACCTATCTGCCACTTGAGCCGTAGAAGACACTCCGGACCCCCATATGAGGTTGGGCAAGCGTCCTTGGGCATAGGTGTAGCATAGTTTGCAAGCCGAGCGAGCGTGTTATTCTCTTCCCTGTGTAGCAGAAAGAACTACAGACAGAAGAATCAAACTCGCTTGTATGAAAGCAATGAAACTGCAACTTAGCTTTTTGATGCATGCAGGATCGATCTGGTTTGTGGCTCAAAGCAAGCGCCCCGGGCCCCCTGGGAGATAGACTCAGTTGTGTTGAGTCTGTCTACCATCGAAACTGGACCTCGATCTACATGAAACCTTAAAGTGGATGTCGGGACCCCCTGGTAGGTATGCTCAATGGTGTGAGGCTGGCTACCACCAGTCAAGGCTTAACCTGTGCACCACTTCAAAGTTACAGCTTAGTAGCAGGCTCGTGGGACCTATTCTGGACCGGCCCCCAGGCTAGTACGAGGTCCGGAGCTCCAGATGCACAGGTCCAGGTAGTTCAGTGTTTGTTACGGAGCGGTGGAGTGTGTAGGCATAGGGTGCGGAACCAGGCTAAGGCGTTACACAGGGCTCCGGACCACTCCAGGAAACAACACAACTTTCCCGGACCAGGCTCTAATGCTCCAGACCCTTCCTAGCAGTGGGTGAGGTCACTCTGCCGCAGCCGATCCTTTGAGATATGGAGCTAGACCTGCCGTATAGGACTTAGGAAGCCAATTCTTGAGCTAGAATAAGGTCCGAGCCCCTAATTACCCAGTTCCAGGTACTAGAGCACTTGTTACAGGGCGGTGGAGTGTGTAGGCTTTGGGTACGGAGCCGGCTGAGCGGCTACACAGTACTCCGGACCACCCCAGGAAAGAAGCACTCCCTCTCCAGAGCAGGTCCCTAGGGGCCCGGACCCCTCTCTAGCAGCAAGAGGGTCCGGATCAGAACGGCAGTCCAGCAACTCAATACAGATCTTAGTTGTAGCGACAGAGTGGAAGTCCGCGTGGGGGTTAGAAAAGGTCTCAAGAATCAGAATGCGAAATTAAATTTTGACTCAAAGACAGAACTGGGAAAAATCTTTCCTTTGCAACTTGATGTACATGGCTTGCGCGATGGATGCCAGAGGCCGGGTTTACGAGGTCGGACCTCTACTGCTCTGAGCTGCGCGTTAGCCGACGGTGCGATGGATGCTAGAGGTCGGGTTTACGAGGGTGGACCCCAATCGCTCTGGGCCGCACACTAACTCTATCTTATTACAAAGGAAAAGTTTATTTCCCTGCTCTGCCTAGGTGTAAAACTTACGCAGATGCTCTATGTTCCATGGGTTGGGCAGCGGCACTCCATCTTCTATGGCGAGGCGAACGCATCCGGGCCGGCATACTTCTGTAACCTTGAAGGGCCCCTCCCAGCTGGGGGAGAGTTTGTGGAGCCCTGCTCGGTTCAGGATCCGTCTGAGGATGAGGTCGCCAGCCCGGAGCTCCCTACTGTGCACGAACCGTTGATGATAACGCCGGAGCGCCAGGTTGTAGCGTGCATTTCGGATTGCTGCTCGCCACCTTCGTTCGTCAACGAAGTCCACGTCGTCATGCCACAGCTGCTCTTGGATGGATTCGTCAAAAGCCTGGACCCTTGGTGAGCCCAGGTGAATTTCTGTGGGAAGGCATGCTTCAGCCCCGTAGACCAGGAAGAATGGAGTCTCCCCGGTGGCTCGGTTGGGTGTCGTCCGGTTGCCCCATAGTACGCACGGAAGCTCGTCAACCCATTTGGCACCATGCTTCTTCAAGCAGTTGTAGATGCGGGTCTTGAGTCCCCTGAGGATATCTGCATTCGCTCTCTCAACCTGCCCATTGCCGCGGGGATGTGCTACGGACGCAAAGCATAGCTAGATGCCGATGTCCTCGCAGTACTCTTGGAAGAGTCTGCTTTTGAACTGCGTCCCGTTGTCCGCGATGATGCGGTTTGGGACGCCAAATCTACACACAATGGACTTGAGGAATGCGACTGCTGACTTTTTAGTGATATTCACCACAGGGGTAACCTCCGGCCACTTCGTGAACTTGTCGATGGCGACATAGAGGAACCGGTACCCACCGACGGCCCGGGGGAAAGGCCCCAGGATATCCACACCCCACACGGCAAATGGCCATGAGGGCGGGATCATTTGCAGAGCTTGGGCCGGTGTGTGTATTTGCTTTGCATGGAACTGGCATGCTTTGCAGGACTTTACCAGCTTAGCCGCATCCTGGAGTGCTGTTGGCCAGTAGAAACCATGCTGAAAGGCCTTGCCAACAAGCGTGCGAGATGAGGAATGACTTCCACACTCGCCTCCATGGATCTCCGTGAGTAACTCGCAGCCCTCTTCCTGGGAAATGCACCGCATGAGGGCACCATTGGCGCCACGGCGGTAGAGATCCCCTTCTACCACCGCAATGCGTTTAGCCAATCGGACTATGCGCTTAGCGGACACATCGTAATCAGGGAGGATGTTATCTTTCAGGTAGCCCTGGATCTCGGAGATCCATGCATCGGGAGCTCCCTGAGCAGGTGGGAGTAGCTCCATGAGGTCTCTAGGATCCTTGACAGAGTTCACAACCCAGAGCGGGCACCAAAGGTGGTATGCCGCCGGGACCGCTAGCTTCGAGGTGCTAGCTTGATCCCCTTCACCCAGCTCGGCAGGCTGGGCGGTAGGTCTCGGCAGCCGTCTTTCGAAGACGCCCTCGGGCACGGATGCCCAGGTACCTGCTCTCGCGGAAAGATCATCTGTTGCTGAGTTGAGTTCGCAGGGAACATGTTGCAGTTCCAAGGCGTCGAAGTCCTTCTCGAGCTTCCTCACATGGATGAGGTATGCCGCGAGCTGGGGATTGTTGCAGCTGCAATTCCCTTGGACCTGCTTGATGATTAGCTAAGAGTCTCCCTTCACCAGAAGCTGCCGGACCCCCAAAGATAGGGCTTGAGTCAGGCCAAAGATAAGGGCTTCGTACTCCGCCATGTTGTTGGTGGCCTTGAATTCAAGGTGCACCATGTACTTCAGCTGATCTCCGTTTCGGTCGATGAGGACCACACCAGCTCCGACCCACTTCTCGCGGGCGGACCCGTCGAAGAAGAGTGTCCAGTGGGGCTCGGTGAAGACTGGTGTCCTGTTTCCCGGCCCCGGGGGTCCGGCGTTGAAGTCCGGACCCCTAGAATTGCTTGGGGAAGGAGTCCACTCCGCTATAAAATCAGCCAGGATCTGGCTCTTGACTGCATGGCGAGGCTGGAAGTCCAGTTGGAACTCAGCCAGCTCTGCTGCCCACTTGGCGATATTGCCCGTGGCGTTGGAGTTGTGTAGGATCGCTCTTAGTGGGTAAGAGGTCACTACAACAACTCGATGTGCCTGAAAGTAGTGGTGTAGTTTCCTAGATGCAATAAGTATCGCATAGATAAGCTTATGCGTCTCAAGATACCTGGCCTTTGCCTCGTGGAGGACTTCGCTGACGTAGTAGACTGGCTTTTGGATGGTCCGGACCCTGGTGACCAGGTCCGGCTCGCCCTTGTCCGCCTTGTCAGGTCCTTGGGCATCCAGCGGTTCTGGGTTCCCACTGGGACGTGGCTCCTCCGGACCCCCTTGTTTGGGTTCCGGAGCTTCAGGCAGAGGTGAGGCTGACGGGGCCCCGTGTCCGGGGTCCGGCTGACCACCCTTGACTGGGGAGACCCTGGTGTCCCCCTGGCGGGCTTGCTCCGTCCTCTCGGCGACCAGCACCATGCTGACTGCCTCCGCAGACGCAGCAAGATACAGAAACAACGTCTCACCCGGCTCTGGAGCCACCAATACTGGCAGTGAGGTGAGATGCCGCTTCAGTTCCTGGTAGGCTTGTTCAGCCTCTTCGGTCCAAGAAAATGGACCGGACCTCCTCAATAGTTTGAAGAAGAGGAGGGCCCTCTCAGCCAGCCTCGATATGAAGCGGCTAAGAGCGGCGAGAGATCCAGTAAGCTTCTGGACATCCTTGATGCGGCCAGGAGGCCTCATTGCTTCGATCGCCTTGATCTTGGCTGGGTTTGCCTCGATGCCTCGATGTGAGACCAGGAAACTTAGCAGCTTCCCCGCCGAGACGCTGAAGATACACTTCTCGGGATTCAGCTTCGTGCGCGTGGCGCGCAGTCGGTCAAAGACGAGGGACAGGTCCTCAACTAGTGTTGACCCTACCTTAGTCTTGACCACAATGTCATCGACATACACCTCAACAATATCTCTAATTAGATTGTAGAAGGTTTTGTTCCTAGCTCGTACAAACGTGGGAAAGGCATTCCTCAGACCATACGGCATGACAATGTAGCAATAAAGCCCATCTACTGTTACAAAAGCAGTATGCTTCCTATCCTCTCTAGACATCTGAATCTGGTGGAAACCAGAGTATGCATCTAGGAAAGACAAAAGGTCACACCCGGAGGTGGAGTCCACGATCTGATCGATACGTGGAAGAGGATAGGAGTCTCTAGGACATGCCTTGTTGAGGCTGGTGTAGTCGATGCACATCCGAAGCTTCCCGTTGGCCTTTGGGACGACGACCGGATTGGCCAACCACTCGGGTGGTGGACCTCCTCGATGAAGCCAGCGTGTAGGAGCTTGCGGACCTCTGCACGGATGAAGTTCTGCCGCTCCACGTACTGCTTCCGAGGCTTCTGGCGCATCGACGTGGCGTCAGGGTAGATCCTCAGATTGTGCTCAATCACTTCCCTGGGGATCCCGGGCATCTGTGACGGTTCCCAGGCGAACATGTCCACATTTGCCCGGAGGAAAGCGATGAGCGCGTCTTCCTATTTCTCCTCCAGGTTCCCCGCGATGCGGGTGGTCCTGGTGGAGTCTGCTCCGATCTGCATCGTCTTCACGGGAACATCGTCCGGATCAGACGGCTGAACCCTAGGTGCCTTTGGAGGCACCCTGGGTTGCGAGGGGGATGGGTCCTCCTCGGAACGTGCAGCCTCTGCCGCCAGAGCATGCAGCCTCTCAACTGCAGCAACGGCAGCGGTGCGGTCGCCCCGCACGGTGAGGACACCGGCAGGGGAAAGCATCTTCAAGACCAAGTACCCGTAATGGGCAATGGCCATGAAGCGATAGAGAGCCAGCCGGCCAATGATGGCGTTGAACGGGAGGTTCACCTCCGCAACATCGAACTGAACGCTCTCTGTGATGCTCCCCAGAGGGAACACCGGGTGTGGGCCCACTCCGGAGAATGGGCGAGAGGGAGTCAGCTTGGACTCCGGGATCTGCAGCTGTTTGAATGCTGCATAGCTGATGACGTTGAGGCCGGCTCCACCGTCGATCAGCACGTGATAAAGCCTCACGTTGGATATGACAGGGGCGGTGACTAGAGGTAGTACACCGGCCCCAGCCATATTCTCTGGGTAGTCGTATGGCCCGAAAGAGATGGTGGTGTTCATCCACCTCTGGTGCGACGCCGCCTTCGGGACCCCCGGCTTCACCGAAAGGACCTCTTGGCAAAGCGTCTTCATGTCCCGCCGGGAGACAAGCTCCCAGCTTCAACCGTACATTACGTACAGCTTCTTGCGGCGGTCGCCGTCGTCGGAGTCGGAGTTGTCGCCTTGGTACACGCCCTTCAGCTCCCGAGCGGGGGATTGGTACCCCAGCTCCTTCTCCCCGCCCGCGGCCACGCTGTCGGAGGCCTTCTCCTTACCAGGCCGCTGGCGAGGAGGAGGTGAGCCGTCCTTGGAGGACTGCTCACGTTGCCCACTGACCCACTTCGCGAGCTTCTGGATCTCGCGGCAGTCAGCGGCGCTGTGGCGAGTGGTGGGATGCACCGGGCATGAACCTCCACTGCCACTCTGCGGGCGCGGACGCTTGCCATGCGCATTCAGGCCCCCAGCCGCTGCCACAGCTGCTGGCGCCGTTGCCGGGGCCGCTGCCGCAACAACTGGTCCGCCAGGATGTGGTTCCCCACGACTCCGGTTCTTGTTCTTCTTCTTCTTGCTACCGCCCTGAGCGGTAACACCGGAGCCACCAGCCTTGGTGTCTCCGTCTTGGGGGGCTGAGTGCCATGCGTGGCCCTCGGCGGCTCTGGCGCACTTGTCTGCCAGGGAGAAAAGCGTGGTAATGCTTTCCACCTCGTGCGTCGCCAGCTTCTCGAGCATCTTCTCGTCACGTACCCCCTGTCAGAACGCAGTGATAATAGATGCATCGGAGATACGAGGAATGGTACCCCATACCTTGGTGAAGCGCGAGATAAAGGCCCGGAGCGTCTCCCCGGGTTTCTGCCTCACAGCGTGGAGGTGAGCCTCCACACCATGCTGCTGGTACGCACTGGCGAAGTTGGCAGTGAACCTCGCACAGAGCTCCTCCCAGGACTGGATCGTCCCAGGAGTAAGGTTCATGAGCCAAGTCCGGGCTGGCCCGGTCAAGGCTACATGGAAGTAGCTCGCCATGACGGCGTCGTTACCACCAGCTGATGTGATGGCGGTAACGTACACCTGCAGGAATTCTGAGGGGTTAGTGGTACCGTCGTACTTCTCCGGCAGGTGCGGGTGGAACTTGGACGGCCATGCCACCGCGCGGAGGTGATCCGCGAGTGCAGCACAGCCTACCCCAGCCACCGGGGCGCCCGACTGTATCCGGGCATTCACCGGAGGCTTGGGTACCACCGCGTCTAGGTCAGCGTTGAGGTTGCGACCCTCGATGTTGAGACGGTGCTCTCACGCCCTCTCCACGGAGATGCGGGCATCCTCACCCACGCGCCTGCGGTTGAGCTCCGCCCGCAGGTCTTCTGTTCGCACACCCCTCACTATGGGGGAGCGCACGGATGCCGACGCACCCCCCTGGCGCCGGCGGTAAGGTACCACCGCATTGCCAGGCGGAGGTCGTTGCCCAGTCTTTGCTGAACTGGGGGAGGCCTGAGCCAGATGGAGGAGACAGTCGACGTCGTCCCGCCACTGCCTCAGGGCGTCTGGCGAGGCTGCAGCAGCCGGAGGGTTGCGAAGCAACTCCATAGCCGCCGCTAGCGCTCCGCCGCTTGCAGCTTGTGAGGGGGCCCTTGACGGGCGCCCTGACTTCTGCCGACGAGCAGCGCGCGCCGCCGCCGACGGTGGCTGTTCCACAGGCACGGTTGCCCCTGGAGTAGGAACGCGAGAGGCATGTGGCGTGGAGGACGCCACACCCTCTGTCATCTCCATGTCGTCCACCCGAACCATGGAGACGAGCAAGCGATGAACCGAAACCAGCTACCTGGCCCCAACCTGGCACACCAAATGTCGTGGTGTTGCAAACCACAGCCGGGTGGCGGAATGCACCCGCCTAAGCCTAGAGGGTGAGTACTCGGGGGTTAGCTAGCGACCAGTTCGATCTCGCTCAAGAACACGATGAACACCAAGGATTTAGAGTGGTTCAGGCCGCCGGAGAGTAATACCCTACGTCCACTGTGTGTTGTATTGCCTTGCCTCGCGAGAGTCCGCGAGAGCTTGGGCGAGCCTGAGTGTGTGATCTAGAGAGCTTGTCCTGTACAGTGAGCGCCTCCCTTTTATATCTCAAGGGAGGCGCGTACATGGCTGCTGGGTCCCCGACAGGTGGGCCCAATGATGTAGTATAAAATAACATAATGTTCATACATTATGGCATCACAGGCAAAGGAGATCTCTCCCCCGTTCAGCATGTCCAGGCACCGTCTTATCGGAACGGCGCCAGGCGTAGCTAGAGGCGTCGCCTGCCACGTAGCTGAACGGGCTGCGTAGCTTGCGGCGTAGGCGGCATGATGGAAAAGTGCCGTGCCGTCGTATCCAATTAATGCAGCAGACGGGCTCTGCGCGGGTGCGGCGTAGGCGGCTGCACTGTGTACCTTGGTAATACGCGGTGCATAGTGAGGTCTGGCAAAGGCTGCAACGCGTGCCGTGGTGGCAGAGCACGCCTCATCCCACTGTATTCAATGCGGTGGGTGGGCGAGTCTTCCAGCGGAAAGTGCACGCACGAGCCCGCGCCACGTGCTCCCGGGACACGTGGCGGGTCCGGTCCCCCCGGCGGTATGTTGGTTCTACCGTGTGGGAGGTCTGGATGGACGCGGGAGGTCTCGGACCCCTATGGGGGGTCCGGGGCCTCGGCTGTCAGCTTCAGAGTTTCCCTTCCTCAGGGACACGTGGCGTCTCCGGACCTATCCCAAGAAGGGAGTGGGTCCGGGGCCGTTGGCCTGGTGAGGTAAGAGCCTGACCCATGGGGCCTGGCTGCTCCGTCCTTTAGGAGTAGTTACGGATAACTACGCAGGCCCTGCCTTGCTGCAGTAGGAGTGGGTATCCCTGCTACAGGGTATCGACACCCCTCCTCTCTCTCCTTTTTAATTAAGAGCCCCCTCCCCCTCCTTGTCCCTTTTACAAAAGAAGCCCTCCCTTTCACTTTTTATGAAAACTAATCCTCCCACCTTACAGAAACATCTATAAATAGGCCCCTGTCCTTTCTAGTTCAGCCCAGATATTCCTAGAAATTGCGACCAAGTCATTTCCTCTCCCAAGAATAATTATAAATAGGCCCTTGAAACTCCGTTTAGCCCCTAACCACTCCTTGGACTTATCATTTCATGTGCCAAACATCCTCCGATTCTCCCAAAATTCGACCATGCCATCTCTAATATAAATTCAGTCATGCCATTAGGAAATCTCCCAAAAATATTCTATCTCCATATCTTAATTTTTCCTATTTTGAGCTCAACGAAAAAGCTTTTATTTCTTTTTCTTTATTGTGTGCGCCATAGATCACGGAGTGACCGAGGAAGAACCCGTCGACTAGCAGTATCGCGAGCAAGTGTGCGAGGACCAGTACCACGACCCCGAACTCGAAGGACAGTACCTCAATATGGACTTCCCGGAAGGCTTTGTGAACGGCAAGTTCAATCTCATCCTTTGATGCATATTTTGTCCCAGTTTTATAAACACAACCTATTGGCCTGTTTTACAGAACTGCATATGCTTTGATTGCTGAAAACATGGTTGGATAGCCACCCCTTGATTGCTCTAACCATGCCTTGACCACCTAGATTAATGTCTAAATATGATTTATTCTATTTGGATGTTAATCACTGCTAGAATGCTTAGGACCTTGAATTACAACACATTAGACATGGTACAACTTGTTTTATAAAAGGAAAATGTGTGAGTGTGTGGGAAGGGAGAATGTGAAATTTTTGGAAACTAAATGAAAGATAAGTTTAGATGAGATAGATGGCACTTCTGTGGGAATTGCCAAAAGGTGTGCTCGTACCTGTGTGGTAGAGTAAGGTTGGGAGATATCCATCTTGTCACAATTAAGGACCGAGTTGATATGTCATCTTGCCTAACTCAACTATCGTGCAAACCACTCGACCGTTGTATGTGACAACGGCTTAGCATAAACATTAGTCTGATAGCCATCAGGAGGCTGAGAGCAACGGGTGATCAAGAAGAAGGGATAAGATCGTGGTGACTTATGCCCGGTTAAACCTCGGTGATAGGTCAATGACCCTTGGTGGATTCCGTGTTGGCTAGTCAGGTCTAGCTAAGGTGGATAATGACTTTGTTGGGATCTGCACCGACACTATGGTGATCGTGTTGTGATACCCCACTTGTGGATAAAGTTGCACATCTCTGCAGAGTATAAAATCTATTCGAATAGCCGTGCCCACGGTACTGGGCGAGTTACGGTTTGGTCACACAACTAGTACTTCTTCTGGGAAGGAATGGGTTGGCGTGAGTTGTTTTGGAAAGGTGTCCGGCAGCTGTGCCGTGTGCTACTGCGGACGAGTAGTCCGGTAGCAACCTATAAACTTGGATCCTAGGTGGATCAACCCTACGTGCTACTCCGTACAAAATAATTGCTCAGAAAATCTTTTTCTTTTAAATAAACCCATGCATAAAAATTAGCTTTCCGTAAATTAAACTCTAGCTTTATCCTTGATTTATCCTGTGCATATATTCTATTTATACCCCCTCCGTGGGTGTGATTGGACTTGCTTGTAGGAATATGGGGTAGCCAAAACAAAAATTTTCTACTGCATAAACCAGGATTACTGCAGTTATAGATCACGGGATTACCACTAGACGCGCGGATGCGGAACTTCTGTCGCGCGTCGATGTAGTCAAACAGATGGAATCCGGCAGTGCAGTTGCGAGAACCTCCTCACGTGCGGCTCATCCTTGTGCAGCAGATGCGGCACCTCCAAGGTATCCACACGTACGGGAAGAAGCGTCGCGATCCGGATTGCTAGATCCGCGAAGGCGACCTAGGGCTTGAGCGCGAAGGAGAGGGCGGCTACCTATGAATAGTAGAAGGCCTAGGGTTTAGGCGCCCCCCTTCCCTGTGTTTATATAGCCCCTTAGGTGGGCTGCCTTGGGCCCCACCTTGGGCGCCCCCTTTTGGGCCGAAAAGGCCCATTAGTACACCTAAGCCCAGTCTAATTCGGATCTCATCCTTATCAGACTTCTTTCCCTTGAGTGTGTGACCCTATGGGCTCATATGCGAATAGACATAACCCGAGTACTCTTACTCGGCCCAATAGTAGACAGTGGCCTCTAGCAAGACATGTCAACTCCTATACGCACACAAAGATCATATCAGATGAGCCGCCACAATATCATATACATGTTGTTCCCTTTGCCTCACGATATTTGGTCTAGTTTAAAGCCGACCACTCTTTCTCGATCATGTGATTCGGAATACTTGGTTAACTCTTAACCCCAGCATGGCCAAGCATTTTCTGATCCGAATCACTCGAGGGGTCCAGAGATATCTCTCTCTTGTAGAGAGGGGCAAATCTCATCTTGACCGACTATGTCTCACAGCATGCTTCTTGACAGACCCGAAAGCCACCTTTATGACTACCCTGTTACGGTGCAGCGTTTGATGGCTCCTAAGTAAGTCAGTTCACATCTTGAGTACATACGACGATCTCAGGTCTTAGGACACAGCGTACATATTGTGTAATGAGAAATCACCATCTCTCATGTTGGGTCAGTTCAGACTCATGTCCCACATGAGCCCACATTATTAGTTTGACATCTATATGTCTATGACTTGTGAAACATAGTCATCAACTAATACATGTGCTAGTCTAATATCCATGTGTGTCCTCACATGAACTACGACTAGAAACAGCTTTAGAATAACCATACAAGTAAAGAGTCTCACAGACAATTCACATAATTGTCAATCAATACAAGTTGCCTTTCATGGATATTCAAGGAACACTTCATTAATCATGAATACAAGGAAATATGATCATCTCTATGATTGCCTCTAGGGCATATTTACAACAGTCTCCCACTTGCACTAGAGTCAATCTAGAATGTATCTTATACCCATTGCTTTTGTGTGCGCCTCATGCTTGGGCTGCGGGAGTGGCTTTGTCAACGGATCTGAGACATTCAAATCTGTATGTATTTTGCATATCTTAATTTCACCACGTTCAATGAACTCTCGAATGAGATGAAATCGACGTATAATGTGTTTTCTCTTCTGGTGATTCCGAGGCTCCTTTGCTTGCGCAATGGCCCCACTGTTGTCACAGTAAAGGTCCAGCGGACTGGACGCATTTGGAAACACACCAAGCTCAATAAGGAACTTCCTTATCCAAACACCTTCCTTCATAGCTTCCGAAGCTGCGAAGTACTCGGCTTCTGTTGTAGTATCGGCCACAGTCTCCTGCTTGGAACTCTTCCAGCTTACAGCACCACCATTCATTGTGAACACATAACCTGATTGGGACTTTGAATCGTCTTTGTCGGTTTGGAAACTAGCATCGGTGTAACCCGTTACAACGAGTTCCTCCTCACCTCCATAGACAAGAAACACATCCTTAGTTCTTCTCAAGTACTTAGGAATGTTTTTCACAGCTGTCCAGTGACCTTCACCTGGATCAGACTGATATCTGCTCGTAACACTTAGAGCATAAGAAACATCTGGGCGTGTACTTATCATTGCATACATAATAGATCCAATTGCCGAGGCATATGGAACTTTGCTCATGCGCTCCCGCTCATCAGCCATTCGAGGACACTGAGTCTTGCTAAGGGGTATGCCATGTGACATAGGTAAGAACCCTTTCTTTGCCTCTTCCATGTTGAACCGCTTCAACACTTTGTCAATGTAAGTATCTTGGCTTAATCCTATAAGCCTCTTTGATCTATCTCTATAGATCTTGATGCCCAGTATGTATGCTGTTTCTCCTAAATCCTTCATTGAAATAACTATTTTTCAGTGAAGTTTTACGGACTCAAGCATAGGAATATTATTTTCAATCAGCGGTATGTCATCTACATACAAGATTAGAAATGCAACAGAGCTCCCACTTTCCTTCTTGTAAACACAAGCTTCTTCTTCGTTTTTAATGAAGTCAAACCCTTGGACTACTTCTTCAAAACAAATATTCCAACTCCGAGATGCTTGCTTTAATCCATAAATGGATTTTTTTTTGAAGCTTGCATATCTTTCCAGCATTGGTCGGATCGACAAAACCCTCGGGCTGCATCATATACACGTCCTCGGTCAGATTTCCATTGAGGAAAGTTGTTTTGACATCCATCTGCCATATTTCATAATCGAAATATGCAGCAATAGCTAGAATAATCCGAACAGATTTAAGCATCGCTACGGGCGAGAAATTCTCGTCGTAGTCAACTCTTTGAACTTGTCGAAAACCTTTTGCGACAAGTCGAGCTTCATAGATGTGAATATTTCCATCCATATCTTTCTTCTTCTTATAGATCCATTTGCACTCTATGGTTCCCACACCATCAGGCGGGTCTATCAAGTTCCAAACTTGATTTTCCTTCATGGATTCTATTTCGGATTTCATGGCATCTTGCCATCTCTCGGAGTCAGGGTCTGCCATCGCCTCTGCATATGTTGCAGGCTCATCATTATCTAACAATAATAATTCCCGCGTTGCGCAGAGCCTTGCTGACCTTTGTGGTTGCGGAGGTGCTTCTGTTGCCATAGGCATCTCCACTTGTTCAGCTACATTAGCATCACTTGTAGAGTCTTGTCCTATTGGCTCATCTCGAACTTCTTCGAGTTGCACCGTTCTTCCACTTTTCTCTCCTTTGAGAAACTCTTTCTCTAGGAAAACTCCGTTCCGAGCGACAAACACTTTGCCCTCAGATCGATTGTAGAAGTAATACCCTAAGGTCTCCTTTGGGTATCCCACGAATATGCACTTATCCAATTTGGGTGCAAGCTTGTCAGACTGGAGTCGTTTGACAAATGCTTCACAACCCCAAATTTTTAGAAAAGACAAACTGGGAGACTTGCCAGTCCATATTTCATATGGTGTCTTGTCTACGGATTTTGACGGCACCCTATTCAGTGTGAAAGCTGCTGTTTCTAGAGCGTAACACCAAAACGATAACGTTAGGTCCGACTGGCTCATCATTGATCGAACCATGTCCAACAGAGTTCGATTACGTCACTCAGACACACTGTTTCTCTGAGGTGTTCCAGACGGCGTAAGTTGTGGAACAATTCCGCAACTCTTTAGATGATTGCTAAACTCGTGGCTCAGATATTCGCCTCCACGATCAGATCGTAAAGCTTTAATTTTCTTGCCACACTGATTTTCAACTTCACTCTGAAATTCTTTGAACTTTTCAAAAGTTTCAGACTTATGCTTCATCAAGTAGACATAGCCATATCTACTCAAGTCATTAGTGAAAGTTATGAAGTATTGGAATCCACCTCTAGCAATCGAGCTCATTGGTCCACATACATCAGTATGTATGAGTTCTAGTAAGTCCGATGCTCTCTCTGGAAAACTTGTGAATGGCGTCTTGGTCATCTTGCCTAGCAAACAAGCTTCGCATGTCTCGTATGACTCAAAATCAAACAAAGTTAGAAGTCCATCCGAATGGAGCTTCTTCATGCGTTTCTCGCTTATATGACCGAGACAACAATGCCACATGTAGGTAGGATTCAAATCAGTAAGCCGAGGCCTTTTAGCATTAATATTACAGATAGGTGAATCATCAAGATTTAAAACAAATAACCCATTCTCAATGGACGCCAGAGCCACAAACATGTTATTCTTAGAGACCACACAACCATTGTTTTCACTCGCAAAAGAATAACCATCCTTCATCAGACATGAAGGAGACACAATGTTTCAACTCAAACTTGGAACGAAATAACAATTATTAAGCTCCAAGATAAATCCTGACGATAGGTGTAGTTGCGTTGTCCCGACGGCCAAAGCAGCAACTCTTGCATTATTGCCGACACAGAAATCAACTTCTCCTCTTTCAACGCTCCTACTCTTGGTCACTCCCTGCATCGTGTTGCAAATATGAGCAACTGATCCGGTACCAAATACCCAAGAATTGACATAAGAGTCAGCGAGAAATATGTCTGTAACATGAATAGCAAGCGTACCTGAGGTTGAAGAACGGTTCTTCAACGAAGCGAGGTACAGTTTGCAATTCCTTTTCTAGTGTCCTGGCTGGTGACAATGAAAGCACTCCTTGTCTGCAGCTGGTCCAGGTTTAGCCTTGGGAGTTGGGTTCGGTTTCGGGTTCACAACCTTAGCCTTGCCCTTCTTCTTCCAAGAAGAACCTTTCTTCTTGAAGGTAGGCTTATTCTGGACAGCCATCATCAGCAGGCTCTTCTGGTAATGGGGTATCCAGAACATTTTCCTTTTTCTCGGTCCTGAGAACAATTCTCAGGTTACGGATCCAATTCGTATAATTAGTCCCATTTTGTTTGTCCTTCTCAAGGACCGAACGCAATGAAAAATTGTTGGTGGTTTCATGCCATAGATCTACAATGAAATAATGCAAAATACTAAGACAAACATATTCATGATGGAGTAAATCATATTAAACCATTTAACAGAATCTACTCCCACTAAAATCAATATCCCTCCATTGATTCTTAGTGATTCAAGACCCACAACTATCAAGTCGACTAGTGAGCTTTAGCATCACCGCTAGAGGACAAGGTAGATCGGTAAGCAACTCTTTGCTAATCATATCTCATATGACTCTTGTTGTTGGGTGACATCTCATGTCTCGGCGCCCAACCTTTATGCCCCAAGGACCTTAACCGTTAAGCTAACCTTGTCAAGCTAACCAACCCTTATGCGTGTAAGTATCCGATACGAACCTGTCTAGCCAAGGAAAACTGGTGGCACCCTAATTTCATAGACCCACCACCAATCGTACAAGACATGGGACAGTGCAAGGTTTAGTTGGTAGGGCATGGTAGCTCGAAATTTGTGAGGGGTCGTTCTACTTCTACTATGACGCACATAGTAGTAAAACGTCAAGAATGGCAAGCACATAATTGTGAATCAGTATGACCCTTGTTCTCATGGTGATCTCCATCTCCATAGAACTTGTTCGCTATGTAGATCTCCATCTTCATGGATCTTGTTCATCATGTTGATCTCCATCTCCATGTACATGTGCACCATTCTTCATGTGATGAAAACTCCAAGAACTAGAACTTGCTATTACACCTAATAGCTAGTAAATAAAATTACATTCACGACTTGGATCATCACAGATTGGCACGCAGGCCATTAAATCAAATGCAACAATTCATATGGCTCCAGCCGAATTGTCATAATCATGACACGTAGGTCATGAAATAATTACACATATGCATCACATACACATAGGGGCCATACCGATCACAAAACCTGCAAAACAGACTTATGCGATTCCGACGTTCGAACTTAAATCACCGAAAACTCTATCTTCTGGGATGAATTTCGCAAATCTAAATATCGCGAAAACAGCGATGCTATTCTAAACCAAGTCTAACTTTTTTGTAGATATAAATCAATATAAAGTTCGCCTAAATCCGAGTTCGTATGCAAAAGTTATGACTGTTTTACTGTAAAACACGCTTTTGCAACACAACAGAATTCACAGTAGATCCAATCTACTGCCCTATGCATCTCATGCATCTGGTTTATGCCCTAAGTTTCGATTCGACCAATCACATTGATCTCCAACCGCAGCGACCGGGTTTATGTGCATCACTTTATATCGAAACTTAGTGGATTTCGTGTTGGCTAGTCAGGTCTAGCTAAGGTGGATAATGGCTTTGTTGGGATCTGCACCGACACTATGGTGATCGTGTTGTGATACCCCACTTGTGGATAAAGTTGCACATCTCTGCAGAGTATAAAATCTATTCGAATAGTCGTGCCCACGGTACTGGGCAAGTTACGGTTTGGTCACACAACTAGTACTTCTTCTGGGAAGGAATGGGTTGGCGTGAGTTGTTTTGGAAAGGTGCCCGGTAGCTGGGCCGTGTGCTACTGCGGACGAGGAGTCCGGTAGCAACCTATAAACTTGGATCCTAGGTGGATCAACCCTACGTGCTACTCGGTACAAAATAATTGCTCAGAAAATCTTTTTCTTTCAAATAAACCCATGCATAAAAATAGCTTTTCGTAAATTAAACTCTAGCCTTATACTTGATTTATCCTGTGCATATATTCTATTTATACCCCCTCCGTGGGTGTGATTGGACTTGCTTGTAGGAATATGGGGTAGCCAAAACGAAATTTTTCTACCGCATAAACCAGGATTACTGCAGTTATAGATCACGGGATTACCACTAGACGCGCGGATGCGGAACTTCTGTCGCGCGTCGATGTAGTCGAATAGATGGAAGCCGACAGTGCAGTTGCGAGAACCTCCTCACGTGCGGCTCGTCCTTGTGCAGCATATGCAGCACCTCCAAGGTATCCACACATATGGGAAGAAGCGTCGCGATCCGGATTGCTATATCCGCGAAGGCGACCTAGGGCTTGGTCATCAAAGAGCTGATCCAAGGCAGCTAGGTAGGTAGCCACTTGGTACAGAGGGTTCTCTTCATGGCGGCGCCGTTCCAGACTTCTCATGCGTGCTTCCCAAACTGGGATTCTGATGGCCGGCGGGAAGAACCTCATTAGTGTGGGGGCTAGGTGTTCTTCAAAAATCCGGCACAGGTAGCGGAGTGCCTTTCTGATGGCCAAGGGATAGGTGTCTTGGTGCCTAAACCCCATAGCGGTCACTCGCCACGGCTGGATGTCGGGGTAGCGATCACTCCTGGCGATGCCCAGGATCACCCTGCAGCGGAGGGTACCATGGTGCTCGTACTCTCTGCTGTAGTACCTTGGGCATTCCGTGACGCCAAGGCTTTCCAGGGCGTTGATCAAGAGGCTGGGGAAGCCTGGTGCAGCTTGGCAATTGCCCTGGGTTCATCCTTCCTCAGCCATCTGAAAACAAAGATAGGGTGAATAAACTTGCACAATTATTTGGGGTACACAAAGGGAGTAGATGATATTTATTATTGCAACATGGTGGAATACAGACTTCATGGATAAACGATTATTAGGGCAAAGGTTCTAGCTTGGGGTGCCACTTCTATCATGGGGATTATTCCTCGATCCTAAGAGGGCGCTTCTTCAGTGGAAGATACTGATCCATCACGTCATCTTCGGTCTGAGTACCTTTATCCCAATGAGTTTCTTCGGGTTCTTCTTCTTCAGTCTAAGTGCCTACATCCCGATGGGTTTCCATGGGTTCTTCTTCTTCTTCTTCTTCTATCCACCCACCTATTCCTCTGCGGGCCTCGTACTCTTGCACTCGGGCTTGGAGATCGGCTAGGGAATTCTCGGCGCGTGTGGCTCTTGTCTGTTGTTCTTCCAGTTCTGCCTCACACTCTTGCATTTGAGCTTGGAGAGCGGCCAGGGAATACTCGGCGCGTGCGGCTCTTGTCCGTTGTTCATCCAACTCCTGGGTTGCCTTTTCTGCTCTGTGGATTTGTTGCTTCAGTTGTGCCGCTTGTTCGCGGTAGAGCTCATCCCGGCCGGTGAGATAGATGGATAGGTGGGAGACCGTATCTTCCAGGTCTTCTTCTCTTCCGAGTCCTCTCATCCGGGCAATCCATGTGCGTCCTTTTCCTTCAGTCGGCAGGAAAAATCCCATGGGAGTCCGCTGAAGGTGATGCCTGTAGATCACGCGTAGACGTCGCAGGGCTTTACGGGCGGCTTTTCGATAGGTGTCCGGGAAGCGAAAACCAGTGGTGGAGATGAACCAAGGGTCCACATCTGGGTAGCGGGTGCTCTATCCCACGAAGATCATCAGGTCACACTGAAGAGTGCCCTTGGAGTCGTACTCCCGGTAGACAAACTCTAGTGGGTCCACAACTCTGATGCGTTCCAGGCTGAGTATCAACAACTTAGGAAGGCCGGGCTCTGCGTGACAGATTCTGCCAATCCATCCATTGTTAGCCATCTGGAACATGGCAAGAACCAGTGGTGAGTGTTTGTGTGAAAAGAAAGATTAAGGAAAGAAAAGTTCTAGTGTCAAGGGGCCAGAAAAAGGTTTCGCTCCTAGGGTCACGTCCTACGGCCAACCTACGGCTCTGATACCACCTGAAGCGTCCGTAAGGATCACCGGGGTGTCCGACCCTAGAGGGGGAGGGGGTGAATAGGGTCGCTAATCGCTTTTTAACCTAGGGCTCAATCTACTTGCATAAGATAAACCTAACACGTCCTATGCATGCTAGTTATGACTAAGGTTTTTCTTTGCTACTCTCTACTTTCCCAAAGACTTGCAACCTATAGCCAATCCTAATCAAACTAACTAGGAAAGTATAGGCACGCAAGAAGAGTAAATGCGGAAACGTAATACGGTAAGTAAAGAGGTAAGTGCAAGAGGGATGCAAACTCCCGAGTAGACACGGTCATGTAACGTGTTTCGGCACAAACGCCTACGTCCACGGGACACCGAGGCTCTTCCGATCACCGTCTTGCACTACGCCACCAATGGCGATGCCGGCAAGCAAAGGCAAGTGCCCACAAGACACCGAGTCTCGTGCACCGCCACCGTCTCTCTCGGTCACCCGGCCGAAATCCACTACGGAGCTTCTCCACCAAGGAGGGGGCCTCCTCTTCCCCCGCACAAAGTGTCGTTGCCACTCCACACCAATACGGAGGGTCACACGACAGATCACAAGTTGCTTGCCGCAGCAAGACTTCTCTTAAGGGAGCTCTCGCAAGAACTAATCCCTATTACAAGCACTAAGCACTTTCACAAGTGTGCTTAAGCCTATATGATGTACAATGAAGCTCTATGGTGGTTGGAGATGTTCTTGGGTGTGTGTGGGATGTCCAGCAACTCCAGCAAACTTCAAATGGCCGGGGTGAGGCGTATATATAGGCCACCAAGTCTTGTAGCCGTTGCTCCAACGGTTAGCTGAAAATCTGTGTACCACCGGAAGAACCGATGCCTCTTGGCGGGGTAGCGTCGGTTCATCCGGTCACTCATAACCCGAAGTAGCCGTTGGACTCCTGACGGCTAACGCAGAGACCACCGGTTGAACCGATGCAATGCACCGATGCCTCATCGGTTCAACCGGTGCTGAAGGGTCTTCTTTTGACAGCTGACGTCATTGCACCGATGGTATGCACCGATGCACCATCGGTTGAACCGGTGCTGAAGGATCTTCTCCTGGGTACTTGACATCGTCTCTGGTACACAGTCCGGCCAAAACACCGATGCCCTTTCTTTGACCGTCGGTTCAACCGGTGCCTATAGGCTGACTTGGCTTCCATTTCATCCTGCACCAAACATCGTAGCGTCGGTTCTTCCGACAAGCGTCGGATGCACCGGTGCCCCTGGCGTCGGTTCTTCCGGTGCTCCTAACCGAAGAGCTTTTAGGGCGCTGCCCTGAGACCCGCGAGGGGCGGCTCCCCCTCGACCCCCGTAGGGGCAGCCCTTCGGGCCTTGCTACGCCTATCTTCTCTTTCTTTTTGTCATCACTTGAACCTAAAAGCCTGAGAATGATCATCTTAATAATCATATTAGTCCAAGTGTTGTGTTGTCATTCGATCACCAAAATCACTCGAAATGGCATAAATGGTGCCATGTTCGTTACAGCGTCTCCTCATAAGAGAAGACTTAAATGTGTTACCAACATCAGTCGCAGGAGGCTGATGACACATTTATTACATCAGATGGTTCATTACCGTACAACTCTACACGGTAGTGAGCAGAGAAGCGCCACTATCGCGAGGATTACAATCCACACACACACAACGATATTAAATATAAAAAAGAAGTCATCAGAGACTTGCGCCATGCGGTATCTCCTACGGGTGACCCTAATCCACAAGCAAGGCTGGGTGCAGGACGGTACCCCTACTCAACGTCATCAGGTACAAAGTCTGGATCTTCTTCTGTAAAAATAAAGAATGGGGTGAGTACAAACGTACTCAGCAAGTCCAACCATACCCACGGAGGGGGTATAAACAGAATATAATGCACAGGGTAAATCAAGGATAAGGCTAGGGTTTGATTTGCGGAAAGCAATATTTTATGCAGGGGTTCATTTGAAAGAAAGATTCTCCAAAACTAGTTCTCTTGTACCGAGTAACACGAGGAGTTGATTCACACAGAATCCAAGTTTTAAGCTGCTACCGGATTCCTCATCTGCCGTAGCACACGGCACAACTGCCGGACACATTTCCAAAACAACTCACGCCAACCCATCCCACAATAAACACTAGTTATGTGACTACACCGTAACTCGCCCAGTACCGTGGGCACGGCTATTCGAATAGATTCTTAACTCTGCAGAGGTGTGCAACTTTACCCACAAGCGGGGGTACCACAACTCTATCACCTTAGTGTCGGTGCAGGTCCCAACAAAGCCATTACCCACCTTATCTAGACCTGACTAGCCATCACGGGATGCACCAAGGGGTTATTGACCTTTCACCTAGGTTTAACCGGGGCATAAGTCACCCAGAGCTTAACCCTTTTCCTTAGTCACCCGTTGCTCTCAGCTCTCCTGATGGCTATCAGACTAGCTAGTGGGATTTATGCTAAGCCGTTGCCCATACAACGGTCGAGTGGTTTGCACGATAGTGGAGTTAGGTGATCTGTCACACTAACTCGGTCCTTAGTTGTGACAAGATGGATATCTCCCTTCCTTACTTTGCCACACAAGCACGAGCACACCAAACGGCAAATCACACCGAAATGCCATCAATCCCGTCTAGACTCATCATTCGAAAATTCCACTTTTATCCCTTCCCACACACACACACACACACCTTTTTCTTTATAAAACAAGTTGTATAAAGTGGCAGGTCCTAAGCGTTCTAGTATCGATTAACGTTCAAGTAAAATCAGACATTAATCTAGGTGGTCAAGGAATGGTTGTCACAAATCAAGGGGTGGCTATCCAATCGTGTTTTCAGCAAGCAAAACATATGCAATTTTGTAAAACAGGCCAATAGGTTGTGTTCATAAAAACTAGGACAAAATATGCATCAAAGGACGGGATTGAACTTGCCGTCTTCGAAGCCTTCGGGGAGGTCCTGGTCGTAGCATTGTCCTTCGGGCTCAGCGTCGTGGAACTGGTCCTCGTTCGCTGGCTCGCAGTACTGCTCGTCAACGGGCTCTCCTTCATTCACACCGTGGTCTATGACGCATACAACAAACACGTAATCAAGAAAAAGAAATAAAAGTTTTATCGTCGAGCTCGAATCGGAAATAATTAAAATATGGATATAGAAGTAATATCTTTGGACAATTTCTTAATGGCATGGCCAAAACTATGCTAGGAAAGGCGTGGTAAAGTTTTGGGTCAAACGGAGATGGTTTGGCGCATATAATGATAGGTCGTATATAGGTCTAGGGGTTAAATAAAGAGTCGGGCACCTATTTGTAATTATTCTTGAGAAGGCAGGGGCCTGTTTATAATTTTTGGAAACATTTGGATCATTCTGGAAGGGCTAGGGGTCTATTTGGAATTGAGTTTATACGAGGGAAGGGTTTATTTTGAAATATATAAAGGAGAAGGGTTTCTTTTTGCAAATTGACTAAAAGGGGGAGGGTTCTTAAAGGAATAAGGAGAAGGGGAGGGGCTTTTGGGCAAAAGCCCTCTCTTTCCCCTTCCTCCTTCCCGCAGAGCAGGGGAGGCGCGCCCGGGGCGCCGGCGGCGGCCCTTGCCGGCGACTCAAGGCACGGCGGCCGCTCGGGTCCGGGGAAAAAAGAAGAGGGGCCCCTGGGAGACCGATTCCCCTTCCCAATTCGTGCAGGGGTGACCCGTGGAGAGGTCCCCATTGTGGCGCACGGTGGCGGCCAACGGCGGCCCTGGTGGCAGTGCTGTGGCCATGGGAACGGGACTAGGGGCGGCGGGTGAGCTCCAGGGAGGGGGAGGGGTCCTACCTGGGCTCTGGGTTTGAGTAGGGAGGCGGTGGCACGGGCCAGCCACGGGAGCAGGCGGCGGCGGGCGGCAGTGCGCGCGGCGGTGGCGCTGTGGGCTAGGAGAAAGAGGTTGGAGATGGTGGGGGTGCTCGTGGGGCGAAAGAGCGGAGCGGGGAGGTCCCTTTATAGCCGAGGAGAGGCGGTGGGGCTTGGCGGGACGCGGCGCAGGCCGGCGAGCGGTGCGGCCGCATTAACGGCGTCGCGACGCGGCGGCGCTAGCGGCGAGGCACACTGCGGCGAGGCGCACAGCGGCGAGCATAGGGGGGTAGTGGCGTCGTGCGGCGTGCGCGCGCTGGCGTGTGGTAGAGCGCATGGTGGCGCTGTTGCTAAGCAACGGGCGGCGCGGCGAACGCACGTGGGCGCGGAGCTTGCCGTGCGCGGGCGGCCGGTGGCTGAGGCGAGCGGGGTCAGGGCGGCCGGCGAGCGGCGCGGCGAGTGCGCGTGGGGGCGCGCGCGTTAACAGCGAGCGGCGCGGTGGTGACCGCAGTCGTGCGCAAGTGGGCGCAGCGAGGCGCGCAGCGGCCGGTATCGCGGCGTGGCGAGCTCCTGCGTGCGCGCGGGCGTGCGCACGCGGCGTTGCGAATTGGTGAGCATGCGCGTGTGCGCATGGATTGCAGGCCCGCGGGATCAGCCGGGGCGCGTACTGTAGCGCGTGGGCGCGTGGAGGCGGCTGGTGCGCGAGCTGAGAAGGGGCTTCGTGCGCGCGGGCAGGGAGCGGAGCTCGGGTGCGCGTGGCAGGGAGGAGAGGCGCGCGCGGGGAGGGAAGCGGCACGCGGGTCAGGCGAGCAGGGGCCGGGGCGTGCGCGCGCGAGGAGGGACTGGGAGCTGGGCTGGGCATGCGCGGGCGCGTGCGGCCAAGGAGCAGAGAAGGAAGGAAGGAGAAGGGAGAAGGGAGAAAAGAAAAAGGGAAAAGAGGAAAAGAAAATGGAGAAAAAGAAAAGAAAAGAAAAGAGGAAAAGAGAAGAGAGAGAGAAAAAGAGAGAAAGAAAATAGAAAAGGGAAAAAAGGAAGTAAAATGGGGAAAAGAAAAAGGGAAGATGGAGAGGGGGAGTGAGTGCGCGCCGGCGGCGATGGCGGGGTGCGCGGGCCAAGGGAGGCGTGCGCGGCCGGGTGCGTGGGCCAGGGGAGGCGTACGCGGCCGGGTGCGCGGGCCAGGGGAGGTGGGGCACGCGCGGCGCTTGCGGCCAAGCGGCGCGCGGGTGCACGCGGCAGGGAAAAGAAAAGAGAGATTCGCGGCGACGATCGCGACGGGCGGTGAGGAAAAGGGAGGAGGGTTCGGTCGGCGTTTGGAATCGGATGACAGGACAGCGGAAAAACTGAGAGGGGATTAGGGTTTAGGGATAACTGAGCTCAACGATGAAAAAGGGTTTTGAAAAAAATATTTTTAGTGTGTGATTTATTTGGTGCATTTTTCGGGTCGTTACAGGCCCAGAGATGTCTCTCTCTTGTAGAGAGGGGCAAATTCCATCTTGACCGACTATGTCTCACAGCATGCTTCTTGACAGACCTGAAAGCCACCTTTGTGACTACCCTATTACGGTGCAGCGTTTGATGGCTCCTAAGTAAGTCGGTTCACATCTTGAGTACATACGACGATCTCAGGTCTTAGGACACAGCGTACATATTGTGTAATGAGAAATCACCATCTCTCGTGTTCGGTCAGTTCAGACTCATGTCCCACATGAGCCCACATTATTAATTTGACATCTACATGTCCATGACTTGTGAAACATAGTCATCAACTAATACATGTGCTAGTCTAATATTCATGTGTGTTCTCACATGAACTCTGACTTGGAACAGCTTTAGAATAACCATACAAGTAAAGAGTCTCACAAACAATTCATATAATTGGTAATCAATACAAGTTGCCTTTCATGGATATTCAAGGAACACTTCATTAATCATGAATACAAGGAAATATGATCATCTCTATGATTTCCTCTAGGGCATATTTCCAACATTGATGAGTACGTTTGTACTCACCCTTACTTAATTTTTACAGAGGAAAATCCAGACTTTATTCCCGAGGACGTTGAGTAGGGGTTCCGTTCTGCACCCAACCTTCTCTGTGGTTACGGTCACCTGCAGGAAGCTTCGTATGACGCAAGACTCTGATGACCTCTACGTGGTTTATGTTATTGTTTGGGTTTTAGTTGTTGTCCTTGTGATAGTGGCGCTTCATTGTCCATTACTGCGTAGAGTTGTACGGTGATGTACCATCTGATGTAAAAAATATGTTATTATTTCATTGGGACTAATATTTATATCACATTTAGGGGACGCGCCTGGAACGTTATACACCTCGAAAACAGTAACTTAGGATCGACTCAACGCGCTTAGCCAGAGACGATTAGTCAGTAACCAGATTGGCAAGGCACGGGGCTCGTGAAAGAATGGCAGTGGTTACACTGTTTTTCTGAAGGTCTCGATGTCCTTCTGATGTAATCAAGTGTAGAGTCAGCCCCTGTTTAGTTCGAAAAAAATTTCTACAGTATTTATCACATCGAATCTTCGAACACATGCATAGAGTATTAAATGTAATTGAAAAAATAATTAATTATATAGTTTAATAACAAGACGAATCTTTTAAACTTAATTAATTTGTGATTGAACATTAATTGTCTAATAACAACGAAAGTGCTTCAGTTTTCGAATCCAAAAAATTTCACGAACTAAACGTGCCTCAACCTTTGGGAGATCAACAGTTGCTGCTACCATATCATGCGTGGCAAAGTGAAATGCTACTCATGTTCTGGGATCATTTTTTATGTGGTTCCACCGTTCCTTCCTCCAGTAGAGGCCTCGTTTAGTTTCCAAAAATATTCACACAATATTCGTCACATCGAATCTTCAGATACATACATGAAGCATTAAATATAGTTAAAAAAATAATTAATTACACAGTCTAACTGATTAGCACGAGATGAATTTTTTAAACCTAATTAGTCCATAATTGGACATTATTTATCAAGTAACAACAAAATATACTACAGTGTCAAAATCCAAACTTTTTTACCAACTAAACACACCCAGAGTCAGGACAGCTTTTTGTAGCTCCCAAGTTTCTGTCAGAATGCAGAGCGACTCCTGCGAACTTAGCCCGTGTTCAGTTGCAAACTTCCAAATTCAAAAAAAAATTTCCGGCACCCGCATGGAGACTTAAATCTAGACGAAATAAAAAACGCATTGCGACTGCTGTCTGTAAATGGCGAGACGAATCTAATGAACCTAATTAGGCTGTAATTAGATGCTAAATTGCTACAGTAATGCTACAGTAAATAATCTCTAATGACAGATTAATTAGGCACATTAGATTCGTCTCGCGATTTACAGACGAGTTCTGTAATTATTTTTGTGATTAGTCTATATTTAGTACATCAAATATAAAAAGATGCCTTTTCAAAATTTTTACAGTCTGCAACTAAACGGGGCCTTAGACTGAGGCCCTGTTTAGTTGCATCCAAAATTCCAAAACTTTACAAGATTTTTCGTCACATCGAATTTTTTAACGCATGCATGAAGTATTAAATCTACACGAAATAAAAAACTAATTGCATAGTTTGCTTGTAAATCACGAGACGAATCTAATGAGCTTAATTAATCTATAATGGGATAATAATTACCAAATACAAACGAAAGTACTACAGTGTTTTACACCGTAAAATTTTTGCAACTAAACACAGGCTGATTTGAGCACGTCTGTTCATAAACCTAGCTCCTCGGCATGATCTTAGGGTATGGTTGGTCTGCTATGGTAAACTTCGCATTTGTACAGCGAACACAAGTGACAAGGGTATCGGCTCCAACTGCATTCCAACTGCCAGAATTCCAGTACAAACCGACCTCTAAAATCCTGCGTCTCGCTAGCCTGACGCTGCAAATGCTACTACTACCTCCTACACCAATCGATAATCACTGGGGGCAAGATCACAAGAGCCTGTTGCTCTCTAATGAATCTCCATCAAAATGATTAAAGAAAACGCACCGTCAGTGTCAGTGGCCACCACAGCACGCAGCTCTCTCCCTCATTTTTATTCGAGTTAAAGTATGGTAGTAAGACTGATTGGCCTCGGAACACGAGCTGAGCCGTGGCAGGAAACAGTTCTGCAAAGCCGCGCTTATTAATCCTACAGTACTACGTCTGCTAAAGCGGGATGCAATGGCAAGCATCAGCGGCGCAGAGGACAAGAGAAACGGATTTGCTTGCCGGGGCCACGGCCCACGCCACCCCGTGCCTCCAAAAGTCCAATCGTGCTGCGGTCGGCCGCGGGCAGCGGAGCCACCACCCAGCTTTGCGGTTTCCCTCGGCATCCGCGGCGGCGGTCACGCATGAGGTAGGAGTGTCATCAATATAATTATTAAAATTAAAAATTTGAGAACTGTGCTAGTGGAGTATTATACCGGTACTTCTCTCATATTTCATGATACTCCTTTCTTCTCTCTCATCATACTATTAATACATATTAGCATATTTAATGTTCATAACACTCCTATAATAATTCTATTAAAATTGGCCTAGTCTTCGTGCGCGCCGATAGTTTTTACTGCGCCGCACCGCTCCACTAGTTACTGCTGGTGGCGAGCTGAGCTCGGGGCGTACTCTACAGAAGAGAGGCCAGGGACAAAGGCTGTTGGGCCGTGGCCGTGGTCCAGGCCTGAGGCTTGCGCCAGGTAGGTCAGGTGAGCCGAGAGCAATGGCTGCGTAGGCAGCTCATTGCCCTGGTAATTGGTTGAACGCAGCACACACAGAACGTGGCATGAATGGGCGCGGCGGCATAGGGAAGGAGGCGAGAGAATGTTTGTCCTGTGACAGGCGAGGGAGGCGACGACGGAGGGCCGAACAGCAGGAGTGTGTACACCTTGTTGTTTGTGGGCGAGGCCAGCCCGCACGGCCCAGTACTAAACTCCTAGGCCGCCGACAATGGCCCTGTTTGCATGGGCCAATGTCCCGGCCCAATCATGGTGTGAACGCCTTCCGGTGGATCATAGGCACGGCCAGTACTAAAACTCGTAGATCGATTTCGCTACATATCGATACCAGCAACGGAAACAAAGCCATCCCATCCTAGTTGACATGGGCCTCGGCTTCAGATGACTCTTTATACATACAGAGAGATACAGAGCTCTTACGCGTAATTGCTATGGCAAAGATACCAGTGATACTGCCCTGGCTGATGGCCAGTCCAGAATACCATCTTTAACAATCAACCACAAGTTCTTCGTGAAGCAATCAGGTACAGCTAGCCATGGAATAGGATCACCAGATCATTTGATGAATATGCGATGCTAAACTGCTGGACACCCATTGAACACGAGAGTTGCTTTTCCATTTCCAAATATGGCAGCAGTAGCAAACTGGCTATCACCAAAACTTCAAGCTGCAACACAACTGAGGAAAGCAGAAATATGGACTCATTACTAGCATAAAAAAATGATATTAATTTGTAGTTAATACCATAGTTATATTTATAGCATCTAACAAAGCATGAGCCTTATGAAAGCAAATCTGGTAAATTTATTAACCAAACTCTGAAGAACATATCTTGCTGTAGAATACTAGAATCACCATAGTGTCACGAGAGCACTGTTCAAGTTAAAACTAGACATTTAGGTTCCATATAGTCAGTCTAAAAAGATTGAAGACACCAACACCCATGATTTAGAGTATAACAACACAGATCGAAACAAATAGAGTGAGTACATTCTTACCAGTTCATTTGCCCTTGCCTGCTTTGACTAAGCAGGCGCAGAAATACCAACAGAAGCTCTGATCTATACATATTCAAGGTCTCCAGAAGATGCATCATCCAATACATTCCTGTCGAGGCCAGAGCCCGCTTCTTCTTCCAAGTCACTATCAAGGTGTATACTTTCTGCCTCTTGCAGTTCATCTGTAACAGGGTCTCCTTTTGTTGCCTCTTCAGTTTTACTATCAGGGTAAACCCTCATCCTGATGCGCTTGCCTTTAATGTATCGATATTCCCATTTTGGTGGTGGGTATTTCTTCTTTAACTTTTCATATTTGTCCATCATCTCTAACTTCTGAAATGCATCACCTAACATCCGGACAATTGAACCATCAGGTCTAACACCTAGTTCCTCCATATCAGCAAAAACCTGGAGAATTTACAAGGAATATATCACACAGTGAGAAGAGAACAGCTAAATGATTCTCCCCTACTCATGTTTCTGTTTAGTAGATTTTCTACCATGGGGAAAAATGTTATGAGGCCAAACCTCAACTTTAATTAAAAACGTATGTGTCGTGGGACTTCTAGGGTACCCACAGCCGGGTGGCGGAACGCACCCGCCTATTCCCAGAGAGGGAGTACTTGGGGAAGTACTAGGCGATTGGGCTAATCTGGCTCTGAGACAAGCACACAAGAACACACGATCTAGAGTGGTTCGGGCCGCCGGAGCGTAATACCCTACCTCCACTGGGAGAGGTATTGATCTTGATTGTGTATGAATCTATCCTCTGCCGGGTCTTGGTTTTCACCCCGCCTGAGTTTTCTTCTAGCGGACGCCCCCCTTTTATAGACCAAGGGGTGCGGATACATAGGACGTTGAGGCCCCGACAGGTGGGCTCAACGTGACTGTGTAGCATACTGCGCAGAGTACTTAAATGGCTACAGCGGTTGCGAATCTTTCCTCCGATAAGCTTCCATGCCCTGCTGACCCTCTGACGAAGAGAGATCTTCTCTTGTCCCGTCAGCAAGGTGCCCGTTAGGGGAACGTAGCTTGCGGCGTGACCTGTTAAGGCTATTATGTAGGCGTCATAATGGGTGAAGCCGAGCCGTCGTATCCAACTGTCATGGCAGACTGACAGGCGCGGCGTGGGCGGCGCCAGCAGCCCCACTATGCATCTTGGTAATACGCAGTCAATAATGCCCCCTGGTCAAAGAATCGCCTCGGCTTCTGCTACATCAATGCGGACGTCCTCCCACCGCAATGAATGCAGTGGTAGGTGAGCCTTAATATGGAGACCAAGCGGCTTTATATATGTGTCTGTGCTTGCAGACACGTGGCGGCTCCGGACCACCCCGAGGCGGGGTGTCGATTCCTTCCCTTGGTGAGGGGTCCGGTTACTAAACAGGGGGTCCGGATCTCCACGGGAGGTCCGGAGTCTCCGGCTGTTCGGGCTGAGCGCCCGCTTCTTCGGGAACACGTGGTGCTCCCGGACCTTTCCCAACCAGGGGACGGGTCCGGGACCGTTGTCAGATGAACAGGGCTCCGAACCGCAGGGGTCCGGCTGCTGGACGTAGTTAAGGATAACTACAAGGCTCTTGCCTAGACACAGCAAGAGGGGGTACCCCAGTCCTGGGGTACCGACAGTGGCCCCCGGGCCCACCTCGGGAGAGGCACGAACCCGCGGGTGGGGCCTACTATCGTGATGTGTTTCCACGCAAACTTGATTGCGTCGGTGTGCTCATGCAAAGAGCGGGTGCTCCGGACCCCTGAGGCCGGTACACCGGTTGCCAGGTTCAGGTTCTAGAGCGCTCTCCACAGGGCGACGAAGGTGTAGGCTTAGGGTGCGGAACCAAGTTAAGCGGCTATACAGACCTCGGATCGCTCAGGGAGCAAGCACCTCTTCCCGGACCCGGCTCTTGGCGACCGTGGCGAGCGGTCTCCGCCGGAGCGGGCCACCAGAGTGGACTTGAGTCGACCGTGGCGAGCGGTCTCCGCCGGAGCGGGCCACCGGAGTGGACTTGAGTTATTGCTGACGAACCGATGAAATATGTCACCGGCCCTCACAGTAAGGTGCAAGAAACCAAGTCTTACACTAGAAGGGAGCCCGGGACCTCTAAAGACAGCAGTCTCGGATACTAGAGTACCTGTAACAGGGTAGTGAAGTACGTGAACTTAGGGTACATTACCAGGCTAAGCTACGCGGAGCTTCTCTACCCCAGGATACGAATACCACTTCTCCAGAGCAGGTCCTTAGGGGTCCGGACTGCCTTCCGGCTAGAAGGGGTGTCCTCACCTGACTACAAGCCAGCAACTTAACTTGGATCGCTAGCAACAAAGAAAAGACTATGTTTGGGAGAATGAGACGGTTAACCAAGAAATAGCCAACCAAAACGAATGAACGTAATCAGGGTGGAGTCGAGATAAGACTAAGAAAATAAATCTCCTTTATTATTGTGGTTATCATGGTATACATCAGAGGTCGGGATTACGAGGTCGGACCTCTACCGCTCCGGACCATTTTTTTGCCTGTTTGTGCAGTAAAACCAGAGGTCGGGTTTACAAGGCCGGACCTTGACCGCTCTGGACCACACGTAGGCGCCACATTATTACAAAGGAGGAACTCTCTTAGTCTTATCTAGGGGTAACCTATAGCTGCCTTCTATACAGCATGTTCTTCTCCGGTTGGAAGTGGTACGGCCACTCCTGAATTCTTCATAGTTGTCGGAGGCGCATGCGCCCTGGATGTGCCTGAACTGCATCATCTAGCATCACCTCGGGAGCTCGGGGGGGCACTCCTTGCCTAAGAGCTGTCATATGCTTAGGTAGCATGAGACAAATTCTTTGGCTTTGAATGGTAGAGTCCCCCAGCCGTCGTCGTCTTGCACCGGGAGCCATCCCGCCTGCTACTCGTTGCGCCAGGAACTGGTTTTCCGCCCTGGCGCAGCGGGAGAATGTGTGCTCGTATGGACGAGCACGGAGCGTGGAGAAGGGCGGTCGTTCGCCTGCTTGTCCTTGGTGCTCGCGCCAGAGGCCCCCGCGCCTGGCGGCGGGGTCCTGTCTGTAGCAGCACCAAGCACCTCGGGTGGTGCCGGAGACGATACGACGACTCGGCCAACTTCCTCCGGGATGGCCGTCGGCTCCAGGCTCCATGTTGAGAGAAAGCCTTGAGCCGACACCATGCCGCCGCAGAGGAAGCGTGGCCGTTGCTTGAGAGAAAACCTTGAGCTGACGTAGGGGCGGCAGCGCCCCGCGGCGCCTCCGCTGTGCGTTGCCGCGCCGGCTCTGAGGTGTCGCAGTGGCGACGCACAACAAACGCCGCTGCCGTGCGCCGCCGCATTGTGGGCGTTGGCGCCCCAGTGCCACGGCATGTGGCGTGGGTGACGCCCTGCCTTCCTTCATCTTCTCGTTCGTCGTTGCAGAGGATGAACACAGCCCCAGAAGCCTGAAGATCCAGCCAGCGCCCGGCCTGCATCCCCACGGACGGCGCCAAATGTCGTGGGACTTCTAGGGTACCTACAGCCGGGTGGCGGGACGCACCCGCCTATTCCCAGAGAGGGAGTACTTGGGGAAGTACTAGGCGATTGGGCTAATCTGGCTCTGAGACAAGCACACAAGAACACACGATCTAGAGTGGTTCGGGCCGCCGGAGCGTAATACCCTACATCCACTGGGAGAGGTATTGATCTTGGTTGTGTATGAATCTATCCTCTGCCGGGTCTTGGCTTTCACCCCGCCTGAGTTTTCTTCTAGCGGACGCCCCCCTCTTATAGACCAAGGGGTGCGGATACATAGAACGTTGAGGCCCCGACAGGTGGGCTCAACGTGACTGTGTAGCATACTGCGCAGAGTATTTAAATGGCTACAGCGGTTGCGAATCTTTCCTCCGATAAGCTTCCATGCTCTGCTGACCCTCTGACGAAGGGAGGTCTTCTCTTGTCCCGTCAGCAAGGTGCCCGTTGGGGGAACGTAGCTTGCAGCGTGACCTGTTGAGGCTATTATGTAGGCGTCATAATGGGTGAAGCCGAGCCGTCGTATCCAACTGTCATGGCAGACTGACAGGCGCGGCGTGGGCGGCGCCAGCAGCCCCACTATGCATCTTGGTAATACGCAGTCAATAGTGCCTCCTGGTCAAAGAATCGCCTCGGCTTCTGCTACATCAATGCGGACGTCCTCCCACCGCAATGAATGCAGTGGTAGGTGAGCCTTAATATGGAGACCAAGCGGCCTTATATATGTGTCTGTGCTTGCAGACACGTGGCGGCTCTGGACCACCCCGAGGCGGGTTGTCGATTCCTTCCCTTGGTGAGGGGTCCGGTTACTAGACAGGGGGTCCGGATCTCCACGGGAGGTCCGGAGTCTCCGGCTGTTCGGGTTGAGCGCCCGCTTCTTCGGGAACACGTGGTGCTCCCGGACCTTTCCCAACCAGGGGACGGGTCCGGGACCGTTGTCAGATGAACAGGGCTCCGGACCGCAGGGGTCCGGCTGCTGGACGTAGTTAAGGATAACTACAAGGCTCTTGCCTAGACACAGCAAGAGGGGGTACCCTAGTCCTGGGGTACCGACAGTATGCATAGGGGTTAGCCTTATGCTATCATGTTACACTAATCCAGAAGTCTTCAAGTTGGAATCTGACACCATCATTTATATTTCTGTGCTAACAGACCAAAGTCACTGCTCACCAAAAATCATCTGCCTCAGAACTACATCTGCATGACATTGCTTCATAATTTATTCACTTTTCTCTTCCATGAAGAAATTCCACATGTAAAAGATATTGCTATGGCCCAAATTCCCCTGAGAAACCCAATAAAGCGCATCAAACCCCCTTTTGGAGGGCTAGGCTTCTAGCGGCTTTAATTTTTTTAAGGTAACAAGTGGCTTTATATAAGACAGGGTCCAAGGTACCGAGTGAGATTGGCATAGGAAAATGATCCCATAAAAATTCCAAAATGAAAAATAAATCTTGTAGTATTGCCTTGGAATACCGACCCTCCTCAGAAAAGAAAAGCTTGTATATGCGTCAGCGTGGCGTGGTATAAATGCATAGGGGCCATGAATGTGATTTGTAACATATTGGATGACCATGTATATTATGCATTGCTGAAGCAGGAGAAATTATCAACCCAGACCTCTACACTGCTATGTGGCCAAGGAAAGTAACATCAAAGAAAAAAAACATTGGCATAATGATAACGATAATGGTATTCTTGATATATCACTACTAGCAGACAGCTTTCACTTCTCTGAAGTAAAATTACTGCCCCTCGGCCTCAATGCAATTGGGACCCACTAGATTCAAATGCACATTTATAAGATGGCATGCTAAATAAGAAAAAAAAACATCATTTCCTACCTCAAACATCTTATCGTATGCTCCCACACTGTAATACAAAGAAATCATTCTCATGAAAAATGTTCGAGGCAAACCCTCCATATATCGTGAAAATATCATTCCAAATAATTCTTCTGCTTCCTCAATCCGCCCATCCTCGATAAAAGCATTCAACAAGGTGTAATAGCTTCCCATTGTCTTTCCTTGACCTTTGTTGAACATCCATTTAATAACCTAGATCAGGAATCATGCAGTCATTGTTTTGATTCATAATAAGGGTTTGCTATTATAAAAGAGAAACTAATCCTAGCTGTAGTCTTGATACAGGAAAAAGGGTTTATACTATTAAAAGGGAGCAGCTAATTCTATCCTCTAGAATAGGGAGCAGCTAACTCTTGACTTGTCCAAGAGCAATTTTCATATAGTATGAAAAATTCACTAGAAATCCATGGAAATGGATAGCAATATGTAGGAAAAAGAATTTAGCCCAGACAGTTCAAACCAAAACTAGGAACTTCCATTAACACCTGAATTATTCGTTTCCATTCCTTTTCATCCTCAAGTGTCTTCAGTGCCTTCTTTACTACTATCAAGGGAAACTCCAGTTCCCATGCAACAAATGAGTCAAGTGCGCCATAAACTTCCTCCTTTACATTAGACAGACCTTTAATCTGCACGAGATGATAAAATATTGATAGTTTCAGACACTTGATTCGACAGTGCACAAGCACAAAAATGTGTATTTGCAAAAGGCATCCTACACAAGCTATATTTCACACCTTAGTTAGCATAAAGGCATCCTACATACCTGAGATTTCTACAAGTACACAAAACAGAAATTTTACGTTTTTACTGCAAAATCTGAACCAAAAGATATTTCCCTGATTGTGGGGTTGTGAGAATGGCCTAAAGTGAACTCAACAACTAAACAGGACGATGCACAGTAGTATAAATAGAGAAACTAGAAGAACCTCACACATTCGACAAGCTTCTGTGACTTGGAAATAGTCCCAATTTTCTTACGAGTTTTCCACACACGGGGATATCTCGGTCTTGGACCCCTGGCACCGCAAACCTGTTGCATATTTGTAATAAATAAGAATCAGGATAGACCGCACAACAAGTACAAAAATAACCAAACGCATGCCACAGAGTAGAATTAAGCTCACCACTACAGAATTGAACTTTGGAGGATGTCCAACAGTAGCTCCTTCCCCAGGATATCGAACAGCAGCCCGTTCCCGTACTAAGGCAAATGCAGGCGACCAATAGTTCCTCAAGCAAAACATTCTACAAAGGAGCAGAAGATCAAATTAAGCGAGCAAGATGAAATGGTATTTAGTAGCTAGCTAAAATTCAAACAGAATAACAAGAAATCGAGTTGTTCCTCATCCTCTCCCCCTACCTTAGTCAAGGAGGAGAAGACGGAAAAGAATGGGCAGCCACCACCGCGACCGAGTGGAGTCTCGACTGCTGCCACCGTCTTTTCTTCTCGCCGGAGTCGGGGGAGGGGAGCGACCGCACGGGGCACGGCTGCAGCTTGCAATCCCTATCTCCCGGATGTTTTTCCTCTTCGGGAGAAAATCACCCACAGCTAATGTCTAATGATATTACTCGGGCTTGGGCCCAATTCTCAGTTGGCCGTAGGCTGTTCTAATAAATGGGCCTTTTGTAGTTGTCCATCCATCTTCTTCCTCTTGCCAAATGACCCCCGCCGGCTGCCATGGCCGCCGCCGACCGGACCTAGGCTAGGGGTTGCTACCTCCCAGTCCGACCTGCCGTGGCGCTTGTTTACTACCCACCCTGTCAGCCGAAGAAAGGGGAAGGCGGAGGTGAGGGCTGACCGGCTGAAGCAGAGTCCAGCGGTTATTTTTAACCCCGTAGAAGAGGATAGGGGATGCCGGTGGCAAGGCCGGAGTCTCAGGAGCCCCGGGTGATCGCCCATGTTGACATGGACTGCTTCTACGTCCAAGGTCCGTAACTTTCCTTCCCTCTCCCTCTCCCACCCCACCCATGACCATTGACCAACCGTTCTTCGACTGAAAGAGTGGCCATTTGCTTTGCCGCAGTGGAGCAACGGAGGAACCCAGCACTCAGGGGCCAGCCGACCGCCGTGGTGCAGTACAACGACTGGAAAGGCGGCGGTTTGATCGCTGTCAGCTACGAGGCTCGCGGGTTTGGTGTGAAGAGGTGAGTGCCGTTTCTCGATTGTCCATTGACAGACTCGTTTCCTTGGAATTTGGCAATTTGCTGAGGCCCTCACATCCGGATTCCTGGTGGTTATTCAGGTCCATGCGTGGAGATGAGGCAAAGAGGGTCTGTCCTGGTATTAATCTGGTTCAGGTCCCTGTGGCGCGTGGCAAGGCCGACCTTAATCTCTACAGAAGTGCTGGCTCTGAGGTATGTTCACCAGTGTAGGCTACTTTACTACTAGTTAACAGCACTGGACTTGCATGGCATATATAGAATTATAAGTCTATGTTTTGCATCTGGACTTTCAGGTTGTTGCAATCCTTGCAAGCAAAGGGAAGTGTGAGCGGGCATCCATTGACGAAGTTTATCTTGACCTTACCGATGCCGCAAAGGAAATGCTCTTACAAGCTCCCCCAGATTCACCAGAGGAGATTTTAATTGAGGCAGCAAAGTCAAATATCTTGGGCCTTCCTTCTGTAAGAATGTTTTCAATTTAGTTTTACTGCTCGATTTGATATGAGCATGATCGTAGGTCATTATATGTTCAGGATGCCAGTGAGAAGGAAAAGAATGTGAGGGCATGGCTTTGTCGACCGGATGCTGATTACGAGGATAAGTTATTGGCATGTGGAGCTATAATTGTTGCACAGCTACGAGTCAGAGTTCTGGAGGAAACCCAATTCACATGCTCTGCTGGGATTGCTCACAATAAGGTTTATAATAAGTCATAATAGTGAGTAGATGTTTTTCTTTCTGTTGATTAAAATGTTTAATAGTTCATGGTTATTATTTTGTTTAAGTTTGCCATGCTCAAGATATCAGCTCAAATTCCTTTATTTCTGTTTTCTGTGCTATTCGATTCCTTGCTCTTCCTATCATAATCCTCCACTCATTGTTCTTATGCCGCACAGATGTTAGCTAAACTTGTCAGTGGAATGCACAAGCCTGCTCAACAAACAGTTGTCCCTTCTTCATCAGTTCAAGATTTTCTAGCATCAATACCTGTGAAGAAAATGTAATGATCTAACATGATGCCTCTGTCCTTGCTGGGTTCTTGCTTTTGTCCTGGGAAAAGTTTTTGACACTTCACATTGCTATTTAGATCACATAACATTATGCTTTACTTGAAACTATGCATGGTGTGACACTGAACGGTGAGAATATCCATATTATTCAGGAAACAGCTTGGTGGTAAGCTTGGAAGTTCCTTGCAGGATGATCTTGGGGTCGAGACCATTGGTGATCTTCTAAGTTTTACAGAGGAAAAGTTACAAGAGCAGTATGGTGTAAATACTGGGTAATTATATTAACGCTTTTATCAACGAGTTACTATATGGTTTGCCTTGACCTATGTAGGCATAAGCTTATAGTTATACGATATCACATTTTAAAGATTAAGTGTTCTTATTCCCTTTAGCTTTTAGTGGATGACATAGCTTTTAACTTGATAGTAGGTACATTGTATCAAACATGGAAAAACCATGCTTCCTTGCATCCACTTTTTTATCATTGTGTCTAATACTGTCATTTTATAAGCCTTGACTTCATGCAGAACATGGCTATGGAAGATTGCTAGGGGCATTAGTGGAGAAGAAGTTGAGGATCGTCTTCTACCGAAGAGTCACGGCTGTGGAAAGACATTTCCTGGACCAAAAGCACTGAAGAACAGCGCTTCTGTAAGAATGTTTACTCTTGTTATTTTCGTTGTTCTCAAGTATTTTTGGCTGCTTGAGAAACGGGGTATCTGAGAAGCATCTAAACATTTACAACATTTACATGTTTTGGTTTGTGAAAAAAACATATGTGCTAATGATGCCGGAAGAACCAGACTTAATTAGGGTGAAACAAATTGAAAATATGGTACCTTGTGACATTGTAGGTCTAGAATCTGGACCCCCACATGTCATTGAGATGATCAGCTGCTACTTAAGAAAACTTGGCAGTTCCATATTACAAACTTATGAATCATGCCGTCCATGTCAGTGACATTTGTAGAGCCTACGCCAGGCTCATTGTAAACAAGCACTGCACTTGATTACTTGCTGCGCTTCATCAAATAATAGTTTGGTGAGCAGCATGTTGTACACATGGAATTATGTTGGTGCTTTATAATGCTGCACTTTGATAGTTTGATGACCTTGGGATATACTAGATGCATTCAACAGTACCCTACCTGACTTAAATAAGTTTTCAAGCTGCCTGAGTCAGATCCCATATGTATGGCTAAAAGATAAGATCCCATCTCTGTATAGGAGACTACGAGTTTAGGAAAGATAGTGTTAAGATTCAAATTTTGTTGATTCAATCAGTCTCATAATGTTCTAGGTCAAAGGCTGGCTGGATCAACTTTGTGAGGAATTAAGTGAACGGATTCAGTCTGACCTGAACCAGAACAAGAGAATTGCTCAAACACTCACTCTTCACGCCAGAGCGTCTAAGGTATTTTGTGTAATATCTTTTCTTTTAAGGTTTTGTTATTTTTAATTTCTGACATAATGATCAGCATGTATCGAGTTCAGTTTCACATTATGCAGCTTAGTGTCCTCATTTCTCTACTTTTGCTGCAGGAAAATGAACGTGATTCAACGAAGAAATTCCCTTCTAAATCCTGTCCATTGCGCTATGGGACTGGGAAAATTCAAGAGGATGCAATGAAGCTATTTCAATCTGGCCTTCACGATTTTTTAGAATCTCAAAACACTGGATGGAGCATAACATCTCTTTCAGTTACTGCAAGCAAAATATATGATATACCAAGTGTATGCTTACAATAACTTTCTTACTAATCGATGATTTGATACATTTGTCATAAACTATCGATGATTTGATACATTTGTCATATACTGTCCAGCCACCTTAAAGAAACAATGAAACATCATTACATGATTTTGATCTCCTGATAAGATGTTTAGCAATTTTGAAATCTCTTCCTTCAAACAAAACATATATTGAGATGGCACTAGCTTATACTGATAAATATGTTTTTTTTAGATGGAAGTTTTGCCAGCTTCTACCATCCTGAAATACAAATGAACTTTGAGCAAAATGAAAAACTAATTTTTTATTCAATCTGATGGATAAGTCTTTGTGCTGGATGGATAAGGCATAGGGTCCTTGCAAGGACCAGAGCATCTATTCCTTTAGCATATTTCAGTTTGCTAGGACAGTCAGTTTGCTAGGACAGCATCTAGCTTTAGTTCTTTTGACTAGCATCTTAGCATCTTTTGCTTGACTGCTGCCTCGCTGCAGCAATCTTTGGCTGCCTGCCCTGGCTGCCTATAAGTATGTATCCCCAGCCCCTTGGGTCGGCATGGCTTTGAGTTTGTGAATGAAGAAAACCCAGAAAATTGCCCCAAGTTCATTGTCATCCTCTCAGCTCCGCGGCAGAGGAGCGCAGGCGAGCGACGGCTCAAGCCGCTGCAGCAGCGGCGAGGGCGGCCAGGCTGGCTGCAGCGGAGCTGGCAGCGGCCAGGGCGGAGGTGGAAGCAGAAGAGGCGGAGGATGCAGCGCGTGCGGCGGAGGTCGAGGTTGAGACCTTGCGCGGCAGCCGCAGCGGCTCCATCGCCGGCGACGCCCACCGCCGACGAGGACCTTGAGGAGTTGGAGAGGGAGAGAGCGCGGGAGCGGACCGCGCGGTGGGCAGCAGCCCACCCCGGCGGCAGCCGCCTGGACGACGGCGCGCCCGGCAGCGGTCCAGGGGCCCGCGCGCCCGGCGGCTGCCTGGACGGTGGTGCGCCCGGCGACGGTCCAGGGGGCCGCGCACCCGGCGGCGGAGGCTGCGCCCCTGGCGGCGGCGCGCAGGGCGGAGGCGGCGCCCCTGGCGGCGGCGCGCAGGGCGGTGGCGGCGCTCCTGGCTGGGGTGCGCGCGGCGGCGCCCCCGGCTACCACGGCCTCCAGGCGGTGGTCAGGGACGTCGGTCCCGGCGGTGGGTGGCCCACCCTCACCAAGACCAACTACGTCGAGTGGGCCGCAGTCATGGAGGTGAAGCTCCAGGTGCAGCACATGTGGGAGGCAGTCCGGTACGGCGACGTCGGCTACGATGAGGATCGATGGGCGCTGGATGCTCTCATCGCAGCAGCCCCGCCCGAGATGTAGTTCACACTTTCCAAGAAGCGAACTGCCAAGGAGGCCTGGGACTCATCGCTGCGGCACGTATCGGCAGCGATCGCGCCCGCAAGACCACTCTCCAGGCACTTCGCAAGGAGTGGGAGAACCTGGCCTTCAAGCCAGGTGAGGATGTTGATGACTTCGCCCTCCGTCTCAACACTCTGCTGCAGAAGGTGGTGCAGTTCGGCGACGACACCTACGACGAGGAGAGAGAGCCGTCGAGAAGCTCTTCCGCTGCATCCCCGAGAAGTACAGGCAGACCGCTCGCTCGATCGAGTCTTTGCTGGACCTCTCCACCATGACGATCGAGGAGGCGATAGGTCGCCTCAAGGTCGTCGACATAGGTCACCCCAAGGTCGTCGACAGCGACGAGTCACAGCCTCCCTCGGGAGGCATCTCCATCGGTGGGAAGCTCCACCTCACTCAGGAGCAGTGGGAGGCTCGGCGCGGTGACAGGAGGAGGGGGGAGCCCTCTTCCTCGACTGGTGGCCGCAAACGCGGCAAGCCGCGAAAGGGGCGCGGAGGTGCCCAAGCCGGGGCAGGAGGGCGCGCCGAGGGTGGCGCCCGCGGAGATGCTCAGGGCGGCGCCGCTGACAGGCCCAAGGCGGCACGAGACGACGCCTGCCACAACTGTGGCAGGCCCGGCCACTGGGCCAGGGACTGCCCGTAGCGGAGGCATGGGGGCCAAGCCCACGTCGCGGAGGCCCAACCGGATGACGAGCCGGCTCTGTTCCTACTCCACGGGGACATGGAGCCGCATCCGGCGGCACCGCCTGTCACCGCTCTACTCCACCTCGACGAGCTACGTGCCCGAGTTCTCCTCGGCAACGGCTCCGACGACGACAGGGTTGATGGCTGGTACCTCGACTCCGGCGCCACGCACCACATGACCGGGCGGCGGGAGTTCTTCTCCGACCTGGACATCGACGTAGGTGGCTCCGTCAGGTTCGGGGACTCCGCCGTGGAGATCAAGGGCGTGGGCTCCGTGATCTTCACCGCCAAGTCCGGAGAGCACCGGATGCTCACCGGAGTCTACTATATCCCGGCGCTGCGGAACTCCATCATCAGCCTTGGGCAGCTCGATGAAAGCGGCTCCCGCGTGGTGATCGACAGCGGGGTCCTCCGCATCTGGGACCACCGTCGCCAGCTTCTCGCCAGGGTGGTTCGAGGGAAGAACCGCCTCTACATTCTCCATGTCGGGGTGGCCCAGCCTCTTTGTCTTGCAGCTCGCAGGGACGACGAGGCATGGCAGTGGCACGAGCGCTTTGGGCACCTCCACTTTGAGGCCCTGAAGCGGCTCGGCGCCAAGGAGATGGTGCGAGGCCTCCCGTGCCTCGACCACGTGGAGCAGCTCTGCGACGTCTACGTGCTGACGAAGCAGAGGCGGCACTCCTTCCCCCAGCAGGCGAGCTTCCGAGCCAAGGAGCGGCTCGAGCTCGTACACGGGGACTTGTGTAGCCCGGTGACACCGGTCACACCAGGAGGACGGCGCTACTTCCTGTTGCTCGTCGACGACCTCTCCCGCTTCATGTGGGTAATGATCCTCGGCAGCAAGGGAGAGGCTGCGGACGCCATCAGGCGTGCTCAGGTTGCTGCGGAGGCGGAGAGCGGCCGCAAGTTGCGCGTGCTGCGCACCGACAACGGCGGCGAGTTCACGGCGGCCGAGTTCACGGCGTACTGCGCGGATGAGGGCATCCAGCGCCACTACTCTGCGCCGTACAGCCCGCAGCAGAATGGCGTCGTTGAGCGGCGCAACAAGACGGTGGTGGGGATGGCCCGGGCCCTCCTCAAGCAGAGGGGCATGCCAGCCGTCTTCTGGGGAGAGGCGGTGGTGACGGCCGTCTACATCCTCAACCGCTCGCCCACCAAGGCACTCGACGGCATGACGCCGTATGAGGCTTGGCATGGGCGTAAGCCGGCGGTCTCCCACCTGCGGGTCTTCGGCTGCCTCGCGTTCGCCAAGGAGTTTGCCCACATCGGCAAGCTCGACGACAGGAGCACTCCGGGAGTGTTCATCGGCTACGCGGAGGGTTCGAAGGCCTACCGCATTCTCGACCCGGAGACACAGCGTGTGTGCACGGCGCGCGACGTTGTGTTCGACGAAGGGCGAGGATGGGCGTGGGACAAGGCGGTGGACGACGGCTCGGCTCCGACGTACGGCGACTTCACCGTCGAGTACGTCCACTTCGAGGGAGCCGGGGGAGTAGGCAGCTCTTCTTCGCCGAGCGTGCCTACCCCGGTCCCCGAGCCTCCACCGACTCCGGCGCCCGCCACACCGGCGGCACCACGCTCTTCAGCTACGACTCCGGCTGCGCCGAGTTCCTCGGCTGCACCACCACAGCCGGCGACGCCGCGCACTCCAGCACCGGCAGCCACTCCTCCGGGCACGCCTAAAAAAAAAACTCGGCCGGTTGGGGAAAGACCGCCCCACCGGTATTGACTTTCTAGAAGAAGCCTCGGCTTCCCCGACCGAGAAAATTCCCGAACCCTGGCCCCGCCCTGACACTGGGGGCCGTAGCCCATGGGAACTCTGTCAGGTCCTCAGGCCGACCTGGTGGGCCGTCCACACCAGTGCATTGGCACCGGGGCCAGCGAGGGGATTTTTTTAACCTCAGCCTGAAATTCGCTCCCACGGGGAGTCGAACCCAGGACCTGAGGAGTGCCGCTGGGTTCCTCTAACCAACTCAGCTAGAGGCCCTTTGGCCCGGGCACGCCTACTACAGCACCTGTTCATGCTGAGCACAGCCCGGTGGAGTTCGCTACTCCGCTCTCTCACGACGAGGAGCGCATCGACGCGTACCACGACGGTGAGCCACTGCGATACCGTACGATGGAGGACCTTCTCGGCGATCAGCCGGTGCCGGGACTGGTGCCTCACGACCTGGAGGCGCAGTTGCACCTCGCGTGCGACGACGGCGAGCCTCGGTCTTTCGCAGAGGCCGAGGGACGCGGCATGGCGTGCCGCGATGCAGTCGGAGATGGACGCGGTTGAGAAGAACCGCACTTGGGAGCTTGCTGATCTCCCTCGTGGTCACCGCGCGATCACCCTTAAGTGGGTGTTCAAGCTGAAGAGGGATGAGACCGGCACCGTCGTCAAGCACAAGGCTCGCCTGGTGGCACGAGGTTTCGTGCAGCAGGAGGGAGTCGACTTCGACGATGCCTTCGCTCCCGTGGCACGGATGGAGTCCGTGCGGCTTCTCCTTGCGCTGGCTGCCCAGGAGGGCTGGCGCGTCCATCACATGGACGTCAAGTCGGCGTTTCTCAACGGCGACTTGAAGGAGGAGGTCTACGTGCACCAGCCGCCGGGGTTTGCGATCCCCGGCAAGGAGGGTAAGGTGCTACGTCTGCGCAAGGCCCTCTATGGCTTGCGGCAGGCCCCGAGGGCGTGGAACGCCAAGCTGGACTCCACGCTCAAGGGGATGGGCTTCGAGCAAAGCCCGCACGAGGCGGCTATCTACCGGCGGGGCAATGGAGGCAATGCCCTGCTGGTGGGTGTCTACGTCGACGACTTGGTGATCACCGGCACCAAGGATGATGAGGTGGTGGCGTTCAAGGAGGAGATGAAGGCCACTTTTCAGATGAGCGACATGGGGCCTCTCTCCTTCTACCTGGGGATCGAGGTGCACCAGGACGACTCCGGGATCACACTTCGACAGACCGCCTACGCCAAGCGCGTCGTCGAGCTCGCCGGGCTCACCGACTGCAACCCAGCTCTCACTCCGATGGAGGAGAGGCTGAAGCTGAGCCGTGACAGCACGACAGAGGAGGTGGACGCTACTCGGTACCGGCGCCTTGTGGGGAGCCTCCGCTACCTCACCCTCACACGGCCGGACTTGGCGTTCTCCGTCGGCTACGTTAGTCGGTTCATGCAGCGACCGACGACGGAGCACGAGCAGGCCGTGAAGAGGATCATCCGCTATGTTGCGGGGACTCTCGACCACGGTCTCCACTACCCGAGGTGCCCTGGAGCGGCACACTTCGTCGGGTACAGCGACAGCGACCACGCCGGCGACATCGACACCAGCAAGAGCACGAGCGGGGTCCTCTTCTTCCTCGGCGAGTGCCTTGTTAGCTGGCAGTCGGTCAAGCAGCAGGTGGTGGCCTTGTCCAGTTGCGAGGCCGAGTACATAGCGGCCTCCACCGCGTCGACTCAGGTGCTCTGGCTCGCTCGACTGCTTGGTGATCTACTCGGCAGAGACATTGGAGCGGTGGAGCTCAGGGTGGACAGCAAGTTCGCCCTGGCCTTGGCGAAGAACCCCGTTTTTCATGAACGGAGCAAGCACATCCGGTTGAGGTACCACTTCATCCGAGGCTGCTTGGAGGACGGGAGCATCAAGGCAAGCTACATCAACACCAAGGACCAGCTTGCAGACCTGCTCACCAAGCCCCTTGGGAGGATCAAGTTCCTTGAGCTCTGCTCCAGGACCGGGATGGTCCAATCCTCCCACAAGACGACGCACAAGACTTAGGGGGAGAATGATGGATAAGTCTTTGTGCTGGATGGATAAGGCATAGGGTCCTTGCGAGGACCAGAGCATCTATTCCTTTAGCATATTTCAGTTTGCTAGGACAGTCAGTTTGCTAGGACAGCATCTAGCTTTAGTTCTTTTGACTAGCATCTTAGCATCTTTTGCTTGACTGCTGCCTCGCTGCAGCAATCTTTGGCTGCCTGCCCTGGCTGCCTATAAGTATGTATCCCCAGCCCCTTGGGTCGGCATGGCTTTGAGTTTGTGAATGAAGAAAACCCAGAAAATTGCCCCAAGTTCATTGTCATCCTCTGAGCTCAATGAGAGTTAGAATTGAGCTTCTAACACAATCTGTGCTACCATATATGCAGCCTTATTTTCAATCATTTCTAAATTTTGCTGTCTTAATCTCATATTAGCTAATGCTGCCAGGATTGTGCAATTTGTCATTATTCATAATTAGACACAGGCCCAATGTAAAATCACAAATGCATTTTGATGGTTTCTTATTCCTTGCTTTAGTTACTTTGAGCAAAATGAAAAAATAAATTTTTATTCAATCTGTGCTACCATATATGCAGCCTTATTTTCAATCATTTCTATTTTGGTGTCTTAATCTCATATTAGCTAATGCTGCCAGGGTTGTGCAATTTGTCATTATTCATAATTAGACACAGGCCCAATGTAAAATCACGAATGCATTTTGATGATTTCTTATTCCTTTAGTTTATTCCATTTCATTCGTCAGGGAACAAGCTCAATCTTGAGATACATTAAAGGTCCTAGTTCTGCTGCATCTCCGGCTATACCTGATTCTTCATCTGTACCGGAGGATCCATCCCTCGGTGATGTTCCTGAGTTCAAGTGTGACTATTGTTTGCAAAAATAAATTTTGCTCTTACTTTACTGATATGCCAATGTGCTTCTGTAGATAACAATGTATATGGGATGCCAATTCATGAAGAACAATGCGAGCCATCTATCTCAGAGCAAGAAGACGGTAAAAGATATTCAGGGATTTCAGCCAAACAATGTTCAGCGAATGAAGAAAAAAGAATCTCAAAGAAGTTGCCTGAAGTTAAGGTCAGTTGTCCTATTCTCCTCTGTGGATACTGGATATCGTCAAACTGATTACTTGTGAGGTCGTATTCTTCAGCAGTTGGTCAATGAAACACTTAGTTTGTTTTTAGTCTTTTGCTTGCTTTGTTGCTTAATAATTTGACAAACATCCCAGACGTTTGTGCTTTGTGTTGCTATTTGTATGAGTAACGATTAAAACATGGCCTTTTCACATACATGCTACCTTTGGCTTCCTAAGTCTCTGATTTTAACATGTCCTAATCGTTCACTTCATAATTTTTGAATCATTCACTCTTGTATTGGCAGTATAGAAGTTTCAAACTAATTCTTAGCTTTCCTGTAACTCACCCAAGATTTATTTTTCTGATAGGGAACTTCCTCGATATTGAAGTTTCTTTCACGGGGTCAATCTGCCCTCCATGAGAAAAGAAAATCCAATGAACTGATTTGCAGTCATCCAGGTGTGGTGGACTACTTGTGTACAGATGCAATGACGCAAATACCAATCTAACCGCTGACACGTCTCTCTGTCTCTGAATACTGATCATATTAGGTCCAGGGAGTTCCTCGGAAGCAAACAGAGCTGAAGAGCTCAATGTGCCTGCACAAGGTGCAGATAGAAGCAGCACCAGCAGTGGTGCTGAACCCTCTGGCAGTAACGCATGGATGTTCAACGTTGAAGATATCGATCCAGCAGTAGTGAAGGAGCTGCCGCCAGAGATCCAGAGAGAAATACAGGGGTGGACCCGTCCATCGAAGCAGCCGAGCACCAAGCGACGGGGTTCTACCATTTCTTCGTACTTCCAGCCCGCAAGGTCTTAGAAGTGTTGATATGCTAGTCCTTAGATTGTTTATTCTTCATTCTTCTCCAAAAAAAACAGCCCCTGTGTGTATTGTAAACTGCGTAGAGGGCTCAAGTTCAAGCCAGATACGTTAACAGTTGGATGGTAGCTTGTCAAGAGAAGGGTGAATCCATTATTGTTCGCCTCTGTAAATATGATGGAAATCTGAATATCATTGCATGTGTAAACAACGATTTGTTCATGTCCCGTTTAATGCCTGTGCGGTTCATTTATACCATTCGTTCATGCTTACAAAAAATTTTATATCACTCTGCCCTTTAGGACGAAGGTGCAGATGCAATGATATTTTCTTAGAAGACATGAGGACTAAACAAATATTACAACATATGGTAAATTGGTAACATCGAACCACGTTTTTTTCTCTGTACTTTTTTCCTGTTCTTCGAATGACACGTATTTCATGTAGAGTTTCCTGGACGAAAATGTGGCTCCCATCATGAGCTAACAATAACAATGCCAAACCTGAGGAAATGGTGTGAGAGCTCGCAAAGATACGGTCACTCTCAGGAAAAATGAATGTCGTGGGCGGTCACTCTCAGGAAAAATGAATGTCGTGGGCGTATTCAGAGAAAGTTGGGAGGTCCAATGCGTCCCTTGCAATGCTTCTGTCTTCATCAGTTACATTTAAAGCTTGCAATATATCATCCTGCAAAAAAGGTTATGTTTGAGTCACTGTAATCATATTGTGACCTTGCAACATGAAAATATATCCATGGTCAGTCATATGTTGAGATGTGATGTGTGTTTGACTATTTGAGGAAAAGAAATATGCTTGTTGATAAATTAAGAACTCCAGAATCAAATGACATATTGTCAAAGGGTATCTGTAACAGAATAACAAATAGAAATGTCACATAAAATAAAGATGCCATACTCGGCTATGAGAAGCCAACGTAACGGCAGACAGAATCTTCAGGAAACGGGCTATTTTGTTCATGCTTGGGACGAGCCGTTTGGTTATTTAGCTTTCTCATTCTCCAGGTTTCCTAGTAGTCTATTTCCTTGTACTATTAGTATCAGTTGTTACTGTCATATATTTCCATGAATTGAAAATAATATAATGTATTATCTCATTGTATTCCATAATATATAAGCCATACTGTTGGGCATGAAACAATATGAAAAAAAATCAGTGGAGTCAGATTCTTTAATTTCTAGTAAAATTTAAGAAACGGTTATTACTGTGCTTTGTAGCTTCCTGACGTAACCAATTACAAGAAGCTTCACAGGCTCTGTTTCAATCTGGCCAGAGTAATCAAGAAACTCTACTACCTGCAAAAGGAAAATAACAAATCAAATAAACATACAAGAAAGAAAAGTGCAGAAACCTTGCTATGCATAATCTGTTTGTAAATATTACTGGATCACCAATGTTCACAGATTTTGTGCCAGAAAAGAAACTTAGAACTATAGGAGGAGAACATTTAGGCAACTGTGGTCTCCCAGATGAAAACAACCACAAATACGAGGGAAAAGAACCAACCATCACTCTTTCGACGGTCTGCTGTGAAAAGTCCCACCCAGTACCTATGACCACCTTAGAAAACCCATGCACTTTCAACTTGGCCCAACCCAAATAAATTCCTGATATTTGGTCAGGAATACAGTCGTAGGTATGTTCATCTGTTTACAAATAATCAATGTAAAAACATGGGTATCTAAAGAATAGTATAGTATATAAGAGTAGTCGGAAAGAGTTTAACCTGAAATTAGCCTATGAAGATTATTTAGAATTCTATCGCCTATTTGACCAGTTGAAATTAAGGGATCAATGGGCAAAACACCTTGAATGCCTACAATAAATGTCACCCATATGATTTTAAATAATGATAAGAAAACAAAATCAGTGGTCAATGAAGAGACTTACGATCTTCAAATGGAGGAAGACCCCACAGCTCAGGATCGAAGTCCAAAAGTGAATAGAGGATGATATCGGCAATATTATAGTGCTTCCTTTGACTTTGAAGTGATGGTACTGCAACCACCTTCGCCTCAGAAGCCTTGGCACCCTTGACTCCAACACTAAGAAATACCACCAAGGAAGCAGAAAGTGTAACTCAATAGCACAGAACAAGTGCATTCTTTTCAATGCATCGACATTGGAAGCATACAATTTACCACTTCAGCACAGTTGATAGGGTTATCTGAGGGAATAATTACAAAAAATCTTATTGATTAGTTTGTGATCCTTATAATTTCCACTGGATCAAAAGAAGTGCATCATACAGACATCACTTATTTTGAAACTTCATGACACTTGGAAACATTTAAGAAAGATAAGTTGTGTGGGGTAGTGATTAAGAAAAAACTTTTATGATGAGAGTCCTGGACATTCATTCATCAAGGATATAACAAAAACAAATGAGAAGATTATGATTCAAACTTGCTGAAGGACCTTTTTCCATAGAAAAGTGTACATGATTTAAAAATGACATTTGTAAATGTAGGTATTGTACAACATGATATGAAGTTCTACATATGAAGTCATTATCTTTGCATATGAAAATTTCGAACCTTTTTGCTAAGAAATTTCAACCTTCAATTCCTTAAATTTGTGATTTGTGAGGCTGAGCGCAATGGAAGCTATATGGGATCCGCTTTAAAACATACTCATCATGGCATGCTGGAATCTACTTAAAATTATATATATGATTTGGTTGCACAGTGAAGGTAACTTTTCTTTTTCTTTGCGAGGGCACAAGATAACAACTGGCGGGGAAGAAGTTTTGCCTGTACTTACACAGAATCTTCTATGACCAAGCATGATGATGGATTTACGCCAAGTCGCTTTGCGGCTTCCAAAAATCTATACAAGATGCTAAAGATAAGTATATAGTTGCATGGAAACAGCACAACAGTTGTGCACCCGAGATATAGCAAGTTAAATAGCAATAACAACGGATGATTGGTGAACAGTGCTAAAGATACTCACATGTCAGGGGAAGGCTTTCCATTAGGGACTTGATCTCCACCAAGAATAACAGAAAAACACTCTCCCCAATCTGGAAAACAATAAAGGAGTTTCTTAGTACATGGATTAAGCAAATAATGCTAGACATAAGAAAATGTACCAACTAAAGATAGATAAGAGTGCTTATTCATTACTAGTTCGACATTCGTTTTTTTACTTGTTCGAACCATGTTGCATCAGGACTAGCAATGCTTAGTTACTTGTTCGAACCATGTTGCATCAGGACTAGCAATGCTTAGTTACTTGATCATGATGTCTGAAATTGAGTATGGACGCCCATCGCCCGGTCAATGAGTAAAGCAGTATGCATAGCATATTTCACCAAAATAAATCCTTAGAATCGCATCGGAAGACTTTGCATTCCCTTCAGTATAGGTATACTAATTTGCTCCAAGAGCGATAGATCAAAAGACATGTCTAGTTATGCCACTGGTAAAGTACAGACTGAAGCAAACAGTCATCCTCGATTCCTCGTACCTTCTAGTTTTGGAACTTTGTGATCAATATTTCTCCTGACGGAATTTGAAGCAATCGCGAGTGGCACTCTGTTCTTGAAAAGATGCTTAACAAGCCTCTTCACTCCCGGAAGCGGTTTTGCCTTTTGCCACCTGGGGAGAAAGTAACAGCAACCCAACATAAGTGCTGGTAAATGTATACATGATGTTTTACAGACATGTTGAAACCGAAGAGAAACCTTTTCAGATAGAGTGGATGCATCGCCTTGGAGTACTCCTCGACGGTCAGCGGCAGTCCGTAATCTCTGATGATCCCGGTGGTGGATTCCAAGTACATCTGGCCCAGCCTCTTCTCTTCCTTCTCCGGGTCAGGGACCTTCCCGTACGCCGCCAAGAACTCGTCCAAGACATCCCTCGTCGCCCTCTCTGCGCCCGGACAATCAACACTTTACGCCGAGAACAGCACTGCGACGGTGCCAGTGGAACGGAGCGCGGGAGGGTCCGCGTGCGTACCTGTGTCCAGGATGGTGCCGTCGAGATCGAAGATCACCGCGGAGACCTGGTGCGCCGCCGCCATGGTCGAGGCGATGGGGCGATGAGAAGGCGAGGGCGCGGGATGGGGAGGAAACGGGGAGGCGGCGCGGGGGATTTAAGTGCGTGAGGAGGCGGAGGCCACTGGCCGTGGCCGCCGAGGGGGGATGCCACTATGCCAATTGGCAGAATCGGGTCTGGTTGGCTCGCGGGGTAGAACCGAACCGGGTGCTTTTGTTCCGTGCCTGCCCTGTTGCTCTTGCCATCGTGGGGCGTGGGCCGACGCCGTGCGGCGGCGCGGGGCGTGCGCGCTCGGCTCGGGTCACCGCGCCACCGCTAGTCCGGCGCACCGGTGAGGCATGGTGGCGGCGAGCGGTGAGGTTTAGTACGTTCACCGTGCGGTTACTGCACAGGTGGAATAAACTATTCGAGCAAGGAATATTACCTGATCGCCGAACCCCGGCCGCGTCCTCTGCTCGCATCGCTCACCGTCGGTGTCGTCTGCCGCCCGCCAACAGCATCCCAATTGCCGCGCTGTTTCTTCTTCTTCTTGGGTGGTGTCACGCGCGCAGGACGCGTAGGGGAGGTGGCACGCCGGGGCCGGGGCGATCGCGGCGGCGGCGGACAACGTGTGCTCCGCGGTGGTGCTCACGGCAGAGGGCGCGCCGGCGGTCACCGTCCAAGAACGCCGTGTCCTACTTCTCGCCCGCACACCACAACGTGCGTGCGTTCGCCCACAGCTATGCATCACCATTCACCATTAGCAACACCACACCAAAATCTTTCCATTTTCTATCCACCCGTCCCCACTCGATTCTGGCCGGAAGGGCAAACTCACGGCCGCAGCCTGCACCGGTGGTGGTGCAAGAAGGAGTCCGGCGAGCTGGTGGCAGTCGGCAGCAAGCTCTGATGAAAAAAACGAATCTCTCTCGCAACTAAAAACTGGCAGGTCATGCAACTCTGGACCAGTTCTGTTCTTGGTCGATTCGAGCTTCGTCTCGCCTCGCCGTAGGCACCTAGCCGTCTCAGATCAGGCCACCGTGCTCCCGTCGTGCCGCCGCGACAGCATCTGCGGAGGTAGGCGGGAGATAGGGGCACCGGCTAGGCGGTGAATCTTCAGGGGGTCGCTGGAATGGACGGCGAGCCCGCTGCTCCAGCACCGCCCCAGTATATATATTTACACAATGCCCCCTCGACTGGATCGATTAGGGAGCTTTTTATAAATAATGGATTCTAAAATTATATAAAAGATTAAAGATCGCGATTAAATAATCACGACCCGAACTACACCTAATAAATACCTAATCGGAATATTTTCGGAAAACTCTACTTTGAATTGTAAATAATAGCTGCGATTCAAATTAGTAGAGGGCTATTTGTAAACTTTACAATGTAGATTTCGACCTAGCCCCCTGATTCGTACGGCTTCGGCTCCGACCCGTTCCCCGGCGGCCGTCGCCGCCGCTGTCCTCCCCGTCTTCCCTTCCAGCCGAAAGAGTAGACACAGGAAGAACAGCCAACGAGCGGCGACGTGCGATCCTGCCAGTCATTCTCACATGACGGCGCACCCCTGCGCGTTCTCGTCGCTGAAGTAGTCGGTGGCCCTGGTGCCGGCGACGGCCGAGCTGGCGCCGTGGTGGTAGTAGGCGCCGTACAGCCGCGAGTCGTCGTAGCCGCGCTTGTGGTAGTTGTACGAGGACCCCGGCCGCGCCGCGTGGGTGGCGTGCGCCGGGCCCGCCGCGCCGGCGGGATTGTACAAGAGCTGCTGCTGCGCCAGGACGTGCGCGGCCCCGGCGGCGGCGCCGGCGAAGGGCTGCGGCCACAGCACGGCGCGGCGCCCCGTCCGGCGCACCGCCTTGAGCACCTTCTTCTGCTCCACGTCGCCGTTCACCGTCACCTTCTGCTGCGCCATGTCGACCTCCACGTCGTGCACGCCCTCCAGGCGCTGCACCGCCTTCCGGACCTTCTTCTCGCACCCCGGGCAGTCCATGTGCACGCACATCTCCACGAGCTGTTCGCCGGCAGGGATGAATCGACAACACCCAGCAGAGATGAATCGGTCAGACACACACACACACAAAAAAAAAGGGATGATGGTGCCGACAGATTGAATGAAAAAAAAAATGCACGCACGTAGCTTAGAGGGACGAAACTACTCACCGTCATTTTCGTCTTTCGAGCTGGATCGATCGATCGATAGATAACTCCCTGCAGTTCTTCAGTCTTCTTGACAGGCAGTTGACAATGGCGAATGGCGATGCAAGTTCAGATTGTGATGTTTGTATTGTGTCAAAGTTGTGCGGATCCCCCATATATGTTAGTGTCGTGCGCGTCAGAGCATGTGGGTGTGCCGTGTAACGGTCACCACGCCCGCCCGGGAAGCATGTGGCAATGGCAGTTGGGCCGCGAGGTGAGGTCGGCACCAGGGCGAGGAAGGAGTTGACTAACGATTTTCAGTACCGCTCCTGCACCGACTGCTTGCTTCGCGCTCCACACGATTTTCAGTTCCGGTGCGTAAAAAACGACGCCGATGCCGACTTGGAAGTTCGCCCGGAGCACGCACGCAAGCAGCCGCCGGCCACCTCAGCCAGCAGCACTAGGCTTGCTTCCCATGCCGTGTTTCGTGAGAGGAAAGCGCGGCGGAAATGGAGGCCGCCGAGCATGCGGCTGAGGATTGCAGGGTACGCCTGGGATGTGCCAGAGGCCAGTCGGCTGGTTGGCGGTGGCGGCGCCGGACCGTGTCCCGCCCCGCCCTGCCTTCGGTGGCGGCTGCGACAAGTTGACTTATTTATTCGGCGGGCCGGAATGGTGAGTAGTATATGTAGTGCTGGGCCGCGCGTCCAGAGCTAGCTACCGCGATGCTGGTTCCGCAGTCGACCGCGCCGAGCGCTACCAGCGGTCGATGCACTGCCAGGCACGGATGCACCTAGGGTCCTAGGCTAGTGGGCTACGGTGCCACGCACCACAGGTACTGCGGTTCCTTGCTCCACTTTTCCACCCTTTTTTTTCCAACTTTCCTGTGTTAATTTTTGTCCTAAACTTTTTTGTTATCAAATGATTTTTTTTGTTTTGAATTTTTGTTTTCAAATAATGTTTCTGAATATTTTTATTTTCAAAATTTTTTATTTAACTTTATCACAAATTTTGTTTCCTAAATTTTTCAACACAAAGTTTTTTTTTCAATTTCTGCTCTTAGTTTTTGGTCCTAAATTTTTATTTTATTTTTTATTCTGGGTTTAATTTTTTCGCTTCTATTTTTCTTGTCTCCATTTTGTCGTAAAAAAAGTTTTTTACAATTTTTTTCTATTCATATTATTTTATTATAAAAAACTTCCCATCAATATAGTTTTTTCTAAAAAGAATATGCAACAGAATTTTGATGGGGTGCGGAACCAAAGCTCCAGCGTGAGTTAGGGAATCCAATAGAGCAGTTAGGTGGAGGGCCAGAGCCGAAAACAAAAGAGAATGGAGTGGGGCCGGAAACAGAAACATATTTTGGTCCGAATCGACCGGAAGAGGGCCAACTTACGGTCAACCGTAAAATAGCGTACCCCGCTAGCTACTACAGTACATTGCCATGCTAAAGCCCATCATCAATCTTTACAACCGGCCCGACAGTCCGACACACGAGGCTCTTGCATGCAGGGAAGGCTTGGTCCTAGGAAAGAATTTGCTTCTGCACAACCTGGTGATGGTGAGTGATTGAGATGGGACCGTATAGCTAGATTGTGCAAGAAATCAAGACGACGGCCAAAGACTTTCAGTTCGTACAGTTCATCCATGAAGGCCGAGGCTCAAATGTAAATGCTGATAATCTGGCTAGATCTTCTTTGTATAAGATTTAGGTCGTCATGTGTGGTTCTTCGATCCGTCAGTGGGTGTGTATAACTCTTTATCATATCCATGATCAATAAATCACAAACTGCCAATTTTCTGGTGACTTGTTCATTCATCAGTTTTAAAGATAGATGCTTGAGGCCTTCACATTCATTTATTCACATTCAAGCTTTGGGTGCTGCTGCAACCGGTCCCCTTTTCCTCTTCATACGAATGGTATTACCGTTACAGCCTTTAGATGCCTGACGCCTCGTGTCTGATCAAATGGATCACGCTTGACACTTGACAAGTTTGACGCCTGCTCGCACATAGGAGTAGCAGTGTTTGGGTTTGGCTGCCTTAAAGTTTCTCAAACGAGTTAAGCTAACTGATCGATCTTGTAGTGCTAGAAAGAGCGTATGAAAGGAACATGTAGCGTGCCGTGTATTTCCGTGGCAGTTCGTCTAGACAGTTTTGACTGCAGAAATGGATACAGAGCTACTTTGGCCTGGCCCTAAGCCTCGTCTGCGCATTTGGGCCGGCAGTACTCAGGGTGCGAAAGGTCTCGGCTCCCCACGTCAGAGTTGTGTGCCTTTACGCAATTTCAAGTTGATCGCCAGGATGCGTTCATAAAGGGGAACCTTTCCGTGCAGTAGCACACAATGATCAATCACTCCAAAGTGCACTTTCCTGTCCATCTTTTAGCTTTGGTTCAGCGCTTCTTCTTCTTTTTTTCTCCTCCGAGAAAAAGCTCCACTGCCGGTCGGAAAAGGGGGGAAGGACATTTGGTGACAATCACAGCGGAAGAGTTATCCTCCTAGCTGCTCTTTTTTTTTTTTTGCTGTGGATCAGAACTCTTTTTTTTTTACTGAGGAAAACCCATTTCCATTATAAGAACGGGAATACTGATGATTCATACAGCAACAGGTAGGGAAATAGGGGAAACCACCCAACAGGACTGACCTTCAGACCGCCAGGCGCCCCTACTAACGATTACCCAAGACCTAGGCTTTCTAGAAAAAGTCCTCAAAACATAGTGCGTGTCTAGTTTGCGAAATTTTTTGGATTCGGCTATCGTAGCACTTTTGTTTTTACTCTGATGGCCTGAGCAGCCGGACCCCAGTGGTCCGACTCCGTCTCACCGGGCCAACGGCCTCGGACCTACTCCACCACGTAGGGACAGGTCCGGTGACGCCACGTGTCCCAGAGATGGAAATGCTCAGGGTCTTCTGCCATGGATTCGGACCCCCACAGTCGGGTCCGGGACCTCCACGTGCCTATCCGGACCCCCCGAGCCCTCGGCTCAGCACTCCGCTCGGGAGAGGTCCAGAGCTGCCACGTGTCACGCAGACGTGGGCGCGGGCGCAAGCCTTCCGCAAGAAGCTCGCCCACCTGTCCCGCATGTGCGGGCGTGGGCACAAGCCTTCCGCTGGAAGCTCCCTCACCCACCCGCATTAAGTGCGAGTGATTGAGGCGTGCTCTGCTGCCGCTGGGCACGGGGCAGCTTTTGTCAGTCCACAGTGTGAATCGCGAGTTACCGAGGCGTGCGGTCAAATCCCAGCGCCACGCATGGCTGGCAAGTCATGATGACCTACTTCTGACAACTCGGTAACAGTACGCCGCAACAGTGAACAGAGAGGGTAACGCGGCGCTGCACCCTACCCCCTCTACGTTCGTAGCTGCCTACACCGACAGGACAGCTCGAGACCATACCCAGTCGGAAGGTACGCACGGAGGCCGACGACGAAGATCTCCGGATCTGTAGCATTTAAGGCTCCGCTGTGTACAAAATCAAATATATCGCCGAGCCCACCTGTCGGAGCCCCGCTCAGTGTACATGCTCCCCTTGGACATATAAAAGGGAGAGCACGCCCGTTAGAACACAAGGTTCATAAGTTTTTCACATGCAGAAATAGGCATAGCTCCTCCCACAGCTTGCACACAAGCTCAGGTAATACATCACACAGTGAACGTAGGGTATTATGCTCCGGCGGCCCGAACCACTCTAAATCCTTGTGTGCTTCCGTGTTCTTACGCCTCTAGATCGAGCATTCCTTGACTGGCCCCAAGCACATCCCACACTTAGGATTAGGCGGGTGCATTTCGCCACCCGGTTGTGGTTTTCCACACCACGACATTTGGCGCGCCAGGTAGGGGGTAGCTTGGGTTCCGCTTGATCGCCCACTTGGCATCTCCATGGCTCGGATTGTCGAGCCCCATGACCACCCGATGGGGGAGCCCGCTCCGGCGGAAAGCCGACTCTGGTCGCACCAAGCCCGCTCCAGCGGAAAGCCCACTCTGGTCGCACCAAGCCCGCTCCGGCTGAAAGCCCACTCCGGTCGCACTAAGCCGACTCTGGTGGCTCTCTCCGGCGGAAAGACGACTCCGGTCGCACCCCCGACTTTACATCTCTGTAAGTCCTACCCTTAGAGGCCCAGCAGGGAATAAAACCTTTTCCTTTGCAACTAGGTAGTACTTCCGTGTGGTCCAGTCCGGTGAGCCTCCCCCGTGGAGGGGTCCGGACCTCTGCGAACCAGGTTCAGGGAAGCGTACTCACCCTCCGGGGAGGTCCGGAGCTGTGAAGCCACTTGGCCTGGTTCCGTACCATAAGCCTGCATGCTCTACCTACCTAGGGCGAGTACCGTAGTACCTAAGACTGGGGCCCTGGAAGTCCGGACAGCTCCGGCCTCATAAACCCGTGTTCTGGCTTACATCGCACATCTCATGTACAACTAGTTATAAAGGAAAAGTTTATTCTCAGTTCGCCTCTAAGGATGTTACATTCCAATTTCAATCTACGCATTCTGTTTGCACTAACCCCCGCGTGGTTCCCACTCCTGTGTCCGAATTGAGTTGGCCGGCATGTGGTTCAGTTTGGGACCCCCTCACTGCTAGAGGGGGGGTCCGGGTCTCTAGGAACCTGCTTCGGGGAAGGGGTACTTGTTCCCGGGGGGTGGTCCGGAGCCCTATGCAGCCGCTTAGCTTGGTTCCGTACCTAAGCCTGTGCACTCCACCACTCTGTAACAGGTGTCCTAGTACCCGGAACTACGTATCTAGAGGTCCGGACCTCATTCTAGCTTAAGGGCTGGCCTCCTAAGCTCTGTTCCACAGGTCCGGCTGCGTATCTCAAAGGACCTCTGCCAACAGGATTTGGGACCACGTGGGTAGGTTACTAACCGCCGATCCTAAGTCATGTGCAGAGTTGCTCGGCCACCATCCGAACAGTCTCCTGACCCTCGGCGACAAGGCGTGCGCCGAGGGCGGACTTCAGGCGACGCAGGCGCTCGACAGCAGAATCCAGGACGGGAAGAACGACGTTTCCCGATGACTCCGACATGGTTCTGGCCCCACCTGCGGGTTCGTACCTTACCCGCAGGTGGGCCCGGGGGTCTCTGACGGTGTACCCAGACCGGGGTACCCACTCCTACTGTGTCAAGGCTGATACACGCGTAGTTATCCGTAACTACACCCTGAGGGCCTGAGCAGCCGGACCCCAGCGGTCCGACTCCGTCTCACCGGGCCAACGGCCTCGGATCTACTCCACCACGTAGGGACAGGTCCGGTGACGCCACGTGTCCCAGAGATGGAAATGCTCAGGGTCTTCTGCCATGGATTCGGACCCCCACAGTTGGGTCCAGGACTTCCACGTGCCTATCCGGACCCCCCGAGCCCACGGCCAGCACTCCGCTCGGGAGGGATCCGGAGCCGCCACATGTCACGCAGATGCGGGCGCGGGCGCAAGCCTTCCGCAGGAAGCTCGCCCACCTGTCCCGCATGTGCGGGCGCGGGCACAAGCCTTCCGCTGGAAGCTCCCTCACCCACCTGCATTAAGTGCGAGTGGTTGAGGCGTGCTCTGCTGCCGCTGGGCACGGGGCAGCTTTTGTCAGTCCATAGTGTGGATCGCGAGTTACCGAGGCGTGCAGTCAAATCCCAGCGCCACACATGGACAGCAAGTCATGATGACCTACTTCTGACAACTCGGTAACAGTACGCCGCAACAGTGAACAGAGAGGGTAACGTGGCGCTGCACCCTAACCTACTTCTGACAACTCGGTAACAGTACGCCGCAACAGTGAGCAAAGAGGGTAACACGGCGCTGCACCCTACCCTCTGCGTTCGTAGTTGCCTACACCGACAGGACGGCTTAAGACCATACCCAGTCGGAAGGTACGCACGGAAGCCGACGACGAAGATCTTTGGATCTGTACCATTTAAGGCTCCGCCGTGTAAAATATCAAATATATCGTCGGCCCACCTATCGGGGCCCCGCTCAGTGTACGTGCTCCCCTTGGACATATAAAAGGGAGAGCACGCCCGCTAGAAGACAAGGTCCACAAGTTTTTCACATGCAGAAACAGCCATAGCTCCTCCCCAGCTTGCACACAAGCTCAGACAATACATCACACAGTGGACGTAGGGTATTACGCTCCGGCGGTCCGAACCACTCTAAATCCTTGTGTGCTTCCGTGTTCTTACGCCTCTAGATCGAGCGTTCCCTGACTGCCCCCAAGCACATCCTACACTTAGGATTAGGCGGGTGCATTCCGCCACCCGGTTGTGGTTTTCCACACCACGACATGTGCGATTGGTTATTTTTTAAACTATATTTAATGCTTTATGCATGTGTCCAAAATTTGATGTGACGGAAAATCTTGAAAATTTTTGGGAACTAAACATGGCCATACTCCCTCCGTCCAACGAAAAATAAAATACTGCATTTGAAAAAAAAATCCCACACATGACCCTAAAAAAGAAAAAAAAATACACAAAAAATGCAATTCTAAAGATTGGATCTCAACTGTTTGCCTATTAAATGGTCATATTTGAATTACATGCCAAAACTAACCATATGTAACAAATAAATAAGGGTATGAGAGTCTTTTCATGTACACCACCCGAAAAAATATATAATTGCACTTTTCATGGGTCCGAGGGACTACTTCCACAAAAGAAGACAGTTTCTTTGAAGAGGAGTCAGATAACTTGGTGAGTGGTGACCAACCATAACTGATGAAGCCAGATTGCCTAGTTCCTTCTATGTTGGTAGATTGTTTCTTTAGCAATCAAACAATATTATGGTTTCTTGGTATCATAGAGCATGTTGCACACTGAGAAAAAAACCTCCACTTATTAGTTTCCTAAATTAAACTGAGGATAATACGAGCACACGTGACGAACTGAGTAACTACAACCCAGTGGACAAGTCAGACCATAAGGAAGTAAGGAACCTCTGCTCAATTAGCCTACTTGATGTTACCTAACATGCACATGCATTACTCGTAGCTACTTGTGGTCAGCAGATGTTCCCAGCAAAATCGTTTCCTTGAGGGCAACATGTACTACAGTAATATTCCTTTCTTGGGCTTTTCCGCTTGATTGCAGTGCGGTAATAAAGCAACCGCGTCCTTGTCCCTATCCCCGAGCTAGTACTAGTACTCCAAAGCCCGTCCAGCCCTGTTCCATCCCGATCGACGGGAGACCGCGGGAGACGAGGGCGAGCCCAGCACGCATGACCTAGGACGAGCCCCCGTCCACACGTCGTTTTCCCCGATCGGTGCCACTAGGGAGCGGTTTCCCGGTGCTTTTGCGCCGTCGCCCCATGCTGCCGCTGCCGGTGACTACTCGTGTGTAACGAACATGGCACCATTTACGATATTTTAAGTGATTTTGGTGATCGTATAATAATATAATTAATAGGACTAATGATTGTGTTAAGTGAACATTTCTAGATTCCAGAGATGAAGTAAAAAGACCATTCAAAACAAAACACGAAGAAAGAACTCAAAGAAACGCTGAATTGGACGAGTTCTACTGAAATCAGTAGCACCGCAAGAACCGATGCCTATAACATCGGTGCATCCGATGGTTGTCGGAAGATCCGACGGCCTGGCTTTGGTGCAAGACTGAGCGCCTCTGGAGATCAAGTGAAGAAAGAAGTGAAGCACCGGTTGAACCGACGGTCCATTCAGAGGCATCGGTGCAATCGATGTACCATGTTCCAGAGACGATGTCAAGCGTGCAGCAGCCAAGCCTTCAGCACCGGATAAACCGATGGCCATCGGAGCAATGCGTCGGTGCAATGACGTCAGCAAGGTGTAACGGCTTTATGAAGATCAAATGTCACCGGAAGTTCCGACGCTTTAGCATCGGTTCATCCGATGGTCCTTGAAGTTGCTGCAGCAGTGTCAGAGAGGCCAACGGCTACTTCAGAGCGCAGAGTGACTGGAAGAACCGATGCCCTATGCACCGGAAGTTCCGATGCCTACGCAGAAAACTGGCCAACGGCTAGTAACGGCTCTCTAGAGTTGGTGACCTATATATACACATCACCCCGGCTATTTTGAGTTTGCTGGAGTCCCAAGACATCACACACACACCCAAGAACACCTCCAAGCCATCCAAGAGCATAGAGTTCAAATCCTTAGTCCTTAGCACAAGCTTTGTGAGTGTTAGTGCTAGGTTAGCTCTTGAGTGAGTGATCAAGCAAGGTTTAGATCCTTGTGCTGTGGTTCTAGAGTGAACCAAACTTGTATCTCGGTGCGCCGGTCTCCTTGGAGCATTAGTGGCTCGCCGGCAAGTCAACGACCCTCCGGCTTGGTGTGGAGTGGCGTCGACAACATTGTGCGGGGGACGGAGACCCCTCCTTCGTGAGCAATCTCCCTTAGTGAAGATCGGGATCAAGGTGACCGTGATTGTGTTCACGGAAGAGACTTGATTGCCGGGAAGCGATACTCTTAGTGAGTGCTTCAACAACGTGGACGTAGGGGCGCCTTTGTGGCAAACCGAACCACGGGATAAATCCTCGTGTCGAGAGTTCGCTTTCTCGCATCCCTCCCTTTAAGCTTCCGCATTTCATATTGCAACTTGTGTGCCTTTACTTTCTTAGTGTAGTATTTTGCTAGGATTGGTTATAGGTTGCAAAACTCTTTTGGGATGAGGGTTTCACACCAAAGTGAACCGTAGTTGCACATCTAGATAGATTATTTTAGTTTAAGTTTTGTGCAAACTAGTTGGAGCCATAGTTTAAGGATTTTAGAGTGCCTAATTCACCCCCTCTCCCTCTTAGGCTAGAGCACCCGATCGCTTTCATGGTGTAAGTTTACCACAAGCTTCGCCGACTTTTTGCAAAGAGGACGCCAGACGCCAGTATACACCAAGATGGATGTGTCATGAAGAAAATAGTTAATTAGTGATCAATTAGTGTAATTATTTATATAATTCTGTAATTAGTAGGTACTCCCTTCATACCCAAAAAAACCTGACGTTTAGGACAGCGACACGGTCTCCAAAACACAACTTTGACTTCTTATTTCTCTAAAAATATTTATCAAAAAGTGATATATGTATACTTTCATAAAAGTTTTTTTCAAGACAAATCTATTCATATAATTTTTACATTTTCAAACTCAACAATTTGAGAGTTATTCATGATTTATATTTTCAAGGTTTGAGTTGACTCAAACCTTGTCCTAAACGTCAGGTTTTTTGGATATGGAGGGAGCAAATCCCACTTGGGGAATTTCCACCCCCAAAGGGTGTCTTAAAGGGACCATCCCAAAGGGATATGTCTTGGAGAATGGTGTTTTTTGGTCTTGTATATAAGCAATAATTGATCAATGGGAACACAAGGACTCATCTCTATTCAATGTATCTTTCATTTTACTCTCAGCAGGATGGTGCGCTTTTGGGCGGGCCGTCGCCAAGCGGCAGGAATTTGCCACGGGTAGCAGCTTGTATTAATGGATGGGCACTTTTGCTAGTTCCACTACTGCACTGCACACCAGGTCGAAACGATCATTACAACTTTATTAGGGGGACTCGTTGTGAAACCAAAACAGGCGCGCCCACGTACCTACTACGTCAGCAGCTCTTGGCCCGCCCCTGTGGCTGTGGGCGAGCTGCCAGCAGAGGAGCCGGCCGCGCGAGAAGGTCCCCTGCGCCCCCTGCCGCCCGCGCAACTCCCAACCACACTTGACGACGGACGGGAGAGGCGAGCCAGGCAGAGAGAGAGGGAGAGCAGTAAACCCGCGGCAAAGCCAGAGCTCTCGCGGCCGCTACCGCGCAAAAAGTAACTTTGCGAGCAGTTAAAAGCCCGCAAAGCGGCGGCGGCAGCGGCAGCAGCGATTCCCTTTTCCTTGGCCCTAGGCTAGCCCTCTTCTTCCTCGCGACCCTTTTCCTTCCCTGCCCTTGACTCGCCCCAACTCCATGACTACCCCTGACAAGTTGACGGTTGGAATATTTATCTCCCGGCGCTTTTAGTAAAGGCCGCGCGATCTTTCGCGGGCGGGGCCGCATTGATGGCCGGTAAAAGTCGCTCCAGGTGTTGCCCCCGTCGCGATGAAACTTCCCAAAAGGTAGTGAAAAGCGCTGGGCCACCCACTCACAGAAATGTCACCGCGCCCATGTAGCAGCAGGGCCGCCGCGCCTCCTTTTGCCTCGCCCCCGCCCACCGTCTTGTCCGCCGTGGTCAAACACCAGCCACAGCTCCAGTGGCGGCATGGGTATTCTCTTCGCTCACTTCGATTCTGCAAGCTGCAACTGCGAGGAACATCAGTGTCTGCGAGCTCGAGATCTGCAGAGCGCCACCGTTCGTTCCAGGGTTTCACTTTCACCCCCCGTCGTCACCTTTTCCCAGTAACGTGACATGTGAGGAGGAACGGGCAGGTGAATCGGCAGGCGGCAGCTACGGAGCGCGACCCCGTGCCCATCCCTTTGGGTCGGGCCGGCCTAGCCGAGCCGAGGGTGATGAGGTGAGCACCGACTCCAGGGAGGGACAGGAGTGCATGGCAGCATGGGATCACTGATCGCATCACACATTCATCAGCAGGGGTCCCGCACGCACGCACGGAGAGGTTTTCGTTTCCACGGAGTTCGCAACACGCCGGTGCTGTTTACATTGCACTACACACATCTGCAAGACTGCAGCCTAGCTACGAGCTCTATCTCGGATTGCAGGCGGAAGGGAGACAACAAAGAGTTTCCCTTCTCTTTGTTGTTTCCCTTCTCTTTGTTGTTTCCCATCTGCATATCAGCGGCGTAGCATAGATTAGCGGGCAGCCGCAAACCCGCAAAATAAACTTAGTGGCAAACACGGCGGGTTTGCGGCCAGCTGCAACCCGCCCCGCCTGCAATTTGAGCTCTATCCAAAGCTTGGGAAACAACAAAAAGAAGGGAAGGAAACGGACGAGCTACACACGGGGAGAGAGCGAGGGAGAAGAAACAAAAAGGCCATTTTTCCATGTCGTCCTCCTCCCATCCATCCATCCATTCCATCCATACCCTTTTGGTGATTGTGCAAGGGCGCACGTACAACAAGGAGGCAAGGCAAGCAGAGGCGCAGCCTCCCCCACCTCAGCAGGAAGTTACGCAGGCCAAACCCAGCCGGGGGCCCGCGAGGCTGATCGGATGGCGGATCGTCGTCACGTCAGAACCGGCGGTCGGGGCAGACCGGCCACCGGTCGGCGTAGACCGGCGACGGGGAGGTCGGGGAGGAAGGGTGCTGGCCGCCGGGGAAGCCGAGGACGAAGCCCGCGGCGGCGACGCGGTGCTGGTGGTGCAGGTGGGCGGGCACGGCGCCGGCGGCGACGACGGGGCCGAGGGGCCGGTTCTTGCGGCGGCCGGCGCCGACGGGGACGTTGCGGAGCGCGCCGCCGGCGGTCCAGTAGCGGTGGCAGTCCTTGCAGAAGTGGCGCGGCTGGTTGATGTTGTAGTTGTTGAAGTAGCAGAACTTGGTGTTCCGGCTCCGGCAGCGCGGGCACGGCAGCGGCGGCGCCGACGAGGCCGCGCGCGCCTCCGCGGTGTCCTGGTGCTGCGGCTGCTGCTGCTGCCGCGGGCGCGGCTGCAGCCCTTTGCTCTCCCCGCCGGCGCCGGAGTGCTGCTGCTTCTCGGCGGAGTCGTGGTCCGCCGCCGCCGCCGCCTCCCGCTTGACCATGGGCTGGTCCCGCTCGTCCGGGTCGTCCCTCTCCCGCGCGCCCCTCGCCGGCGGCTGCACCGGCACCGGCGGGGCGCTCTCGGCGCACTGCGTGATGACCTTGCCGAAGAGCTTGAACCCGCCGGCCACGGGGGCCATCTCGACGTGGGACAGCATCCGAACCGCCTCGGAAGCAAAGAAGCGCGCCCAGCAAAGAGGAAGGAAAGGAAACACTAGCTAGAGAGAGAACGGCCTGGAGCTAGCGCTGAGAGAGTCAGAGAGAGAGAGAGAGCGGTGAGCCGGCGAGAGCGAGCGAGCTATCTAGGGGCGGGGTCGGAGGGGGTTGCTGCTACTTAAATGCCCTGGAGCTCATAGGCCCGTCCCGTCTCACACATACGGACGGGAGCCGCAGGTGCATGGACGGATACACACACACGCCCACGCTCATGATGAGTCGGCCGGGAAAAGGTCACGCCGCGGGTGGCGCGGTGTCGGCTTCCTTCCTTCCTTCGGGCTCCCCCTTCTATCTGTATCTGTAACGGCTCAGGATGGATTCGGATGTCTGAACATCCGAATTATCCGTATTCGTATCCGCTTAAAACGTAAATATGGATATCCGTATCCGTATTCGAATTTAATATGGATGTCATATGGATGCATCCGAATTCGATTTTAAGAACTTTTCTCTATCCGATTCCATATTCGTATTCGAAGAATATCCGATTACATCCGTATCCGTCCGTATCCGCAAAGAAAAAATGACTAGTGAGACAATCTTAAACTTATCTTTATACCTATTACTTAATGATGTACAATATTTAAATTATTTAGAAAGCTAGATAACTAATAATATATTTATTAAAATTAGTAATGATATAAAAATTAACTTTAACTATTTAATATATTTATTTCATGATTAAAATTATTTAATACGAGTCAAATTAATTATTTATTTAATGATAAAATCTTTTTTATATATCTTAATTATTAAGTATTTAAATATTTATTTATTTTACATTTATAATTAGTATTATATATTTAATATAAAAGCTATGCATAGATAATTATATATTTTTTTATTAGCTATCTCCTAATCCTTTACTTCCTACTTACAGTATATAATGATTTTGATCTACTATAAGATTATTTACAAAATAAACATACTTACGATAGCTCTATGTTTCAAATCGAGAAGGTATTCGGATTCGTATCCGGATTCGAACTATCCGTTTTGTATTCGTATCCGATGAGATCCGCATTCGTATTCGTATCCGGATTAAAATGTGGTAAAAGGTGACATCCGGATCCGATTTCATCCGTATCCGATCCGAATCCATCCTTAGTAACGGCGGGGTGGGGGCAGGGTTTACCGGTGGGAAGCGGTCCGGTTCCGCGGTAGGTTCCGGTTTGGGCCAGTACCAAACCGGCCCGAATTCAAAATTTAAATTTGAATTAAAAAAATGAAAAATTCCTAAAAAAATTCTAAAAATACTTCAAGGTGCGACGAATCTAATTGTGTCAAATTTTCTTAAAAATTCATTCGTTTAACATACTTTTCGGGCATTTAAAGTTAAACCAAAAAAGAAAAGGAAAAAATGAGACGGCCCATTAAGGCCCACTTGGTAAACCGGTCAAACCGGTCGGTATACCGTTCCAAACCGGTTACACATGCGATTTTAAATTTGGATTTGAATTCAAACCGGTCTAATCGACCGGTGTACTGGTACGGACCGGTTGAACTGAGTTTTTTTATTCAAATTTGAATTCGACCGGTACCGACCGGTTTCCGGCCAAACCGAACCGGTCCGGTCCCGGACCCCGGCGGTTTCGCCGGTCCGGTCGGTAAATGAAACCATGGGTGGGGGTCGGTCCGTGGGGTGATTTTGATGCTGGTTTTTGGGGCGGCGATGATCGATCGGGGGTCGGAGGGTGTGGGTGCATGTGGAGTTTGTGGTTCGAGGAGAATCTCGCGGTTTTTGTACAGCACTGTTGCGCGCGTGTGGGGGGTTGGCAGTGGACCTGGGATAATCCGTTGCGGAAAAGCGAAGGGATGGGGGCGCGTCGCCCGAGCGTAGCGTGGCTGGCGTGCCCCGCCGGATCCTCTACGCGCCGGGACACCGCGGGTCGTTGGGTAACCCGCAAAGCCGCCCGTGTCCCCTGCAGAGTACAGCGACGGTGGAGTCGATCTGACACAACCGATGCTACCAATAACGTCAATCCAAGAATCTAAAACTGAATCTCCATCTTGTGCGGAAACAAAATTTTGTTCTATTTGATCCTAGCAACCATACAAAAGAACACTAGCTGGATATAATGTAATGTTGAAATGCATCTCGCATAATGGTTCTGCCTCTTGAAATAACCAATCTACTACTGCATAACCATCATTTCGTGCTGTAATCGGCGGAACAAAGCTGAAGAAAATATTTCTTGCAGCCAACAATTTTCCTTACTCTAGAATGGATATATAGATGAGATGGCGCAAAAATGGAGTCTCGCTAGATCAATAAGTAGGCGGGCCCAGGGGTATTCATGGATATTCATTGAATACCTATTATTACTTTTACTAATCAATGTTAATCACGAACATAGTTGCCAAAAAAAATAGTGTTAAACCAGTTTTTTTTTGTAGATTTTCAATTTTGAATACCCACTCTTGCAATCCTAAGCCCGCCTCTATTAAAGTATCGCAAAGTTCAAAGTTAAAAGCTAGGAAAAAGGCTGCAATGAAGGCGCGAATCATAATTCTACAAATTTCTATAGCGAGGTCCACCACTATTGAGCATTTAAGTTTTCTTCATACTATCTTGCAAACAAGTTACTAAAGCTGCCAGGTACTTTCCAAAGAAAACTGGAAGTGCTCGCTAGGAGTACACAGTAATAATTCTAACAACAAGTGGCATATAATAAAGTTCCATTTCCAAACTCTTTTGTACTTGTTGCACTCCTGAGGGGAAAAAAAAGCTCAGCTCAGGTACTCCAATTCATCACTGTTTGGGTCGCAGGGCACACCACGCCATTCCGGAACCGATCGCACTGCAATGCAACAGATTTCGCCGGCACCGGGGCGCCGAAACCCGTGCCATAAATCGGCTCCCCGAGCATCAAAGGGAAGCGTACGTACGTTTAACCAACCCAAAAGTTGCTGAGTTGGTGGGCGCCCCTGCGCGTGAGTACATGCTTTTTTCCCTTGCTTTTAACAAAGACTCCCTCCGATTGGGTGGCTCTCTGGGCGCCGCAGTGATGATCCTATGCACAAAGAAAGGTTGCCAGCCAGCCAGCACCCCCGGCTCGGCGTAGGAAATCCGCTGGGGCAGCGCAGGAAAAAGCGAACCCGAAAAGTACTTTAGAGAAAGCCTCGTTCTGGAAAAAAAGAGCTAATAGCAACTTGAAAAGGCTGGGCCGTATCGCCTTTTAGCTCGGAAAGTGAGCTCAAGCACAGATTCTCTACGACAGCCAGGCCACACACAGCTTCCTTTACGCCACAATTCTATCGACAGCACCCCGCAGCCACAATTCTCTGAGTGCATCGTGTCGCGTCCATCCGTGCAATTAGCAACTTTTCTTTTTGACCCGGCACGTACACGTACCGCCAGGTTGAAGATTGGATACCGTTGTGGTTGTGCTGGGGGTACGGTCTGCACTCTGCACTGCAGCCTGTGCAGGGTCACATGTTCGCAATTGGCAATTTAGTGTCTAATTATAATCTAATTAGATTTATTAGATTCGTCTCGCAATTTACAAATAAATTATGTAATTTATTTTTATTTTGTTTAGATTTAATGTTCTATGCATATAAGATTCTTTTTCAATGTCATAGATTTGAAATTTTAAATTTCGCAACTAAACAAGATCTGGCTACCGTCGTCGACCACAGGATGATGGGACGGAGATGGAGGCCACGCAGAAGATAAAAATGGTCGCCGGATTTTTCGCAGTAGGATATTGCTGTGCTACCACTTGCCCCGGAAATCCGAGCTGACGTGCTGCTCACTTTTTGGGGCGTCGACTTAAACTAGTCTCCAGGGTTAGAATAAAGCAAAAGGGCGAGCACGGCCCTGGCCCTTTTCTTTCTCTTCTCTCTAGGGTTCGTCCGTCGATCCCACCTCCACCGCGTCCGAGCATGTGCCAGTATTTTACCCGAAAAAGTCCATGCATGCCCATCCAGCTTTTGGTCTTCTTTAAGCTTTTGGAACAATCTCAATGTGGGTGCATGCTTATCTCGGAAAAGGAAAAGAAAAAGAAAAAAAATAGTTGGATCAAGTTAGAGCAGGTACAACAATGAGTTTAAAGTCAAGCTAGTCAGCATTTTTTGCTGATGTGGAGGAGAGAAGGGAGAAAAGAGAAGAGAGCTTGGCTCTTGTTCTAGAGCCAAGTTTGGCACAGAAGCATAGACATTTGTGGACCCAAATAAAATACATGTGAGGAAGAGTAGGAAAGAGAAAGTAAGACATGACATCACATAATAATAAAAAAAGTTTTTAAAGACAAATATAAGACAACTATTGTATGACTTAGCTCTTATCACTTGGTTTATAGCCAATCACTTGGTTCTACTATTAACCATGCTCTTATAGGCGGGCACATATGTGCAGTATCCAAAAAAAACTCTATTATAGTCCTATTACTGAAAAACAGGCATACGATTTTACTGAAAATCCTATTATAGTCCATGAATGTTTATCCCAAACCATATATATCTGGGCTCACCTTTTTTTTTTGCAAATATCTAATGGCATTTCCAGCCTGCAAAAGAATATTTTGTCTGGCTTAGTATACTATATGTTTTTCTTCGAATCAAAATGTATAAAGCTTTTTTTCTGTTTCGGCCAGAACGTTGGCTTCAAGCGTCAACGCGAACGTGTCTTGTTTACTAAGAAACCGACCTACTATGAAAATGCAAAGGCACCTTCCGCGCTTTCCAATCGACCGGTTGCTTTCGGGGCATCAAACAATCCAAAACAAGAATCTATCCCTTTCTTCATCGTGGGAAGGGGTGAGCTTTTGGCGTGCGTTTTGCAACTCTGGCCCTATAAAGAAAATGGCAGTAGCTTTTGGTGCGGACAAAAGAGGGCGTCGCTTAGGTTGGAAAAGCCAAACCTTGCTGCCTTTTTTTGTTTCTTGTTATAATCCTAAAGCGACGCTTTTGGATTTTGCACCGTGATTATTTATAAAACAGAACGCTGAACGCTGCTATCGCAAACCGACCCGCAATCTGTATAGCCCGTGGGGTATGGCTATGAGTGGTAATGGACTACATGATTCTAGTGGTCTCAACACAATCTAAGTTGATTTTTATATATTTTTTAGCTCAAAATTATATAAAATTAGAGCTTAATTTTTTTAGAAACCGACTCAGCTCTTAAATAATATAAGTTAAATTTTAAGACTCCTTATCACCCCTAACCTTGGCATTGATTAGAGACAGAGCAGTACGCGCACGGTGGCGATTCTTGCCGGCGATTGATTTAACAGCGCTCCGTGCTACGGCCAAGCAGAGCTGTGTGCTCTCCCCATCGGTCTCATCACGCACAGGTGGAACTGTGGAGTAGAGCTTGAGGCGCTACCGGCCGGCTCCATACAAAAACCACCTCTCCAACAGTGAACAGTCGTGCCCCTTGGATCCATCGATCCCGCAAGAGAACGTGGGCGCGTCACCGCCAATTTAATGGAGATCTCCGCCGCGGAGGGGTACGGCCGGCGTCGGAGCGCGGAGAGCGGAGCAGAGCAGAGCAGAGCAGCGCATGGCCTGGCCCGGTCCCCCTGCCGCGCCTCTGCCAGTCCGGCTGGCTCTTTTTGCCGTGCGCGCCAGCGCCCCCGGCACCGTCAGGGCTCGCTCGCAGGTGCAGGCCGAGCTAGCGGACGACGGAGTGAATGAGTGAATCAATGAGGGGCTGTTTAGTTACCAAAAAAATTTCAACCTCGAAATTTGTGACTTCCCTTTGGACACATACATAGAGCACTAAATATAGTTAAACAACAAAACTAATTATACGGTTTGGATGTACAGGACGAGACGAATTTTTTGAGCCTAATTAGTACATAATTAGCCATAAGTGCTACAGTAACTCTTACATGTGCTAATGATGCGGTCAAATGTCTCAAAATATTTGTCTCGCAGTTTTCAGGTGAGTTCTGAAATTAGTTTTTTAATTAATGTTCGAAAAATCTTTTCGACATCTGGTCAAATATTTAATGTGACCTTTAAACCAAAAATTTTCATCAACTAAACATCCCCTCTTATTAGTGTGGTGTGGTGGGAGCGGACGCGAGCGAGTGAATGCGCGGAACGGAGGGGAGCGGGGCACGCGGTCAACATCTGGGGCTCCGCCTGCCGCGTCCGCGGTACAGCGCTTCCGGCTCCGCCCGCGGCCCGCCGGTCGGCCTCGCGTCGCCTCCCGCACGGGTCACGATGCCGCGCGATACGATCCGCGCGCGATCTGCCTCGTCGGGCCGGCCGCGACGGGGCCCAGCCGCCCAGCCCCGGCGGCGGCAGAGCCAGAGCGCGCCCCTGCCGCATCGGCTCCCTCGGCTGCTGCTCGTGCCGGCGGCGGCAGAGCCAGAGCGTGCCATCAATCAGTTTGGGAGGGAGCGGCAGCAGCCGCGGCGCGGCGGCCGTGGTCCGTGCGCGCGCGCGCGAGAACGCCCGTCCGCGTCCGGTCTGCATGCTCGTTCGTTCGTTCGGAGCTTGTCCGGACCGAACGGGACGACGCGATCCTCTCCTCGGTGAGTTGCTCGCCGCACCTACCTCGCCAATGATTTGTTGGTCATGCTCGCCGCGGCCTCTGGCTGGGGCGCTGCGCAAGTGCGACCGAACGCCAGGGAGTTATGGTGGTGTGGCGAGTACGGGCAGGGGCTCGCCGGGGACCCCCGAGGCCGAGACATGGAGGCGTGCGAGAAGGGCCCCGAGGGGGGACAGGCCGCATAAATTCGCGAGCAACTACGGGAGCGCACGGCGTACGCATCATGGTGCCATGCGTAGATACGGCTACTCCCAGTCCTCAATCCGTAAAGTACGCTGATCAACTTGGAGTACTAGTGGTACTAATTTGACCTGCAACTGACTTCTGCTGCATTTAGAAAAACAAAAACAATTTGAGCAGAAAAGAGGTGCGAGTTGGATCGTGCTTCTTTCTTGTGTTTTTTTTTGAAGAATTCTTTCTCCAGCAACGTAAATAAGAAAAGGCATCTGATCCGTTCCGTTGCGTAACCGCCTTGACGCCACAAGCTGACGGCCTAGCCATATCAGTGTAAAGTGAGAGACCTAGATCTCCGCGTGCGCGCCACATCGATATTCCAGTGGACTTGTAGTGGAGCATCATCCCGGTCGATGCCCCTCTCTCGTCCCGGGCACGGACGCGCAGCGCGCTCCGTCGTGCTTCGACTTCTCGCCCGCAACGGCGGCCGGAGGCTGTCGCCGTGCTTGTTGCATTGCATCGCATCTCTCGCCGCCCGCGCCTGGACGGGGACGACGGCGCCACCACCCGGTGCTCGCGGCGGCCCACAGCCTGCACCGTCCACGCTCCACTTGCCGTGGCCTCTCTTGCCGCGGCTCGTGCTGCACGCCGCGGGGCCACTCTGCAGCCTGCTACAAGCTGCCGTGCGGCAGCGAAGACACCGTGATCTAACCAAATAGTATTCACTAGACTAGCTCCTTGACACAAACATACCAGCACCAAACGGCTCATGACTTGAAATAAGAGATGGCGATCGAGTAGGAATATTGGGTGAAATTATTATGGATAAGCATGTAGCATAAGATACTAAGCACGCGAATGGTTCGCGCTGGCAAAGCCACGGCACCAAGGCGTCCATGATTCCCCCTACTACTATGGCTACACCAGCTCAATAACAAGGCACTGGATTCTTCTGCTTCAGCCGGTGTTCTGCATGCCGGCGGCGATGCCCTTCATGGTGAGAATGAGGGTGTCCTCCAGCCCCGGGGCGTCCTCGCTCGTGGTGTTGAGCTTCACCAGCTCCGCGGCTGGCTTCCCGGAGTCCATGATATCCTTTGACAGGTGAGGCCGCGGCTTCACCTCGAAGCTGGGGTCCCTGATGCGCTTCAGCGTGTAGGCCTGGCAAACGTTCAGTGCGGTGATGTAGGAATCACGGATGTGCAGCCTCTGCTTCAGGTAAGGGTCACCCTCCAGAAGATCCTTGTGCCCGGCGACCTGAAATCCAGCAGATCACGTTGCAGTGGGTGAGGCAAGATGCAGTGAAAATCCTATGACCAGATCCAGTGATTGTTATGGTTTCGTTTTAACTCGTTTACGGTCAATCTTATTCAGTTTCTATTTCCTACTAAGCAAGTTTAAGGAATTCACAAAGGTGCAAGACAATCACCTGTAGAAGAAGCCGCTTTGTCTCTTCATAGTTGGCTCTAAGGCGCTCACCAAATGACCACAAATCCTCAGAAACTAGAAGCTTGTCATAGAGAGCAGCTATACCAGGATCACCTTTGGCAAACACCATCTCAACCAAATCTATTGTGACCCTGAAAAAGGGCCACTGGTTGTACATCTCTTGAAGGGTTTGAAGATTCCGTATGTCCTTATCCAAGACATGCTTGAATGCTGCACCGAAACCAAGCCACACTGGTAGGTGGAAACGAGTCTGCGTCCAAGCAAAGATCCAAGGAATTGCACGCAGAGATTCAATGCCTCCACTTGGCTTTCTTTTTGATGGTCTACTTCCAATGTTCATCCTTCCATATTCCATCTCTGGTGTTGCCTATTCGAAAGAAAAACACAATGCCAGGACTAGTTATGCACACAACTAGAATCATTACGAAAATTAAGAAATTTGGAGTTTTACAATGAGTAATGAAATAACAGTAGATGTTCTGCTTGGAACAGTATTGTATTTTAATTAATCTTCAGGACTAGGTTGTAAAATATCCAATACACAGAAAAAAAGTGAAATGCCAGACTCGATAAAAGCTGCAATGAAGTGAAGGTATGTGAAAGAGAAAACACAAGCAAAGAAAATTGAAGACTTACAAGGCGGAAATATTCAACAAAGCGTGGTTCTTCAAATACAATCGATCGATATTCCTTTGTGGCAACAATAGCCATCTCATCCATTAAAGCACGCCATTCTGGTTTTGGTGAAATTGGAGGATGCATGCCATGTTCAAGACTAGCAGCTGTAAAACGTTGCAGGGTTCTAAAGCACAGATGTTCCTCTCCAAAGGATTGCTCGATGACTTCACCTTGAACAGTTACCCGAAGTGATCCATGAATAGTTTCTGGAGGTTGAGACAGTATAGCAAGATGGGTAGGGCCCCCACCTCTTCCCACAGTCCCACCTCGTCCGTGAAACATAGTCAACTTAACCCCATACAGCTTAGCAACCTTGATAAGTTCCTCTTGAGCTTTGTACAGTTGCCAAGCAGCAGAGAAACGACCAGCATCCTTCCCAGAATCTGAATACCCGATCATAACTTCCTGCTTGCCACTGATCCTGTTTCTGTACCACTCAACAGAGAACAGCCGGGCTAGTGCTGCTGGTGCCGCCTCAAGATCTGCAAGTTTTTCGAACAATGGCACAACTCTCAGTGGCTTTTTCACATGACATTCACGCTGCAAGAGCTCAACAGCAAGAACATCTGAGGGAGCTGTAGCCATAGATATTACATATGCACCAAAGCTGTCCGAAGGAAGTTCAGCTAACACATGGAAAGTCTCTAGAACATCAGCAATCTCATCTGATTTGGGAAGGTCAGGACCAAATAATGGCCTCTTTCCATTAAGTTCTGAGAGCAGCCATTCTTGGCGTTTCTCCTCTGGCCATTCACGATATGATCCGATTCCGAGGTATTCAGTTATAGCATCCATAACATCCGTATGTCGGTCAGATTCTTGCCTGATATCAAGTCTAACAAGAGATAGTCCAAATGTGGACACTTGCCGTAAAAAGTCAAGAAGGTTTCCATCTGCAACAGAGCAATCACCGCAGGCACAGAGAGATCTGTAACAGAGCTCAAGAGGCTCCAAAAACTGCAAAAGAAAGCTTCAATCCGTAAGACATAATATGTTCCAAAATAATTGTCCATTATCTTGGGAAAGTTTCAACCTGTTACCATACATCATAGAATCTGATCTTAATACATACTAAAAGTGTACATAGAGTTTTTTTTTAATCCTAGTCATGCAAATCAAATGAACACCACTATTTCACTTTAGATACCTGTTCAACATCAGTGAAGGTTGCCTCCTCAGGAATTTCAGAAAACCCACTTGCTAATAAATGTCGTGCTCTCTCACGTGTGTTGTAGAGTTTATCTCTGACTTCACTGAGAATCACACGATAAGGTTCGCTGGGGGGAACTTGTTTCCAGAATTCTGCATCCAAGAAAAGCAATGTCAGCATGTATTAACTTGACCCAGCTATGTATAAACTGCAGAAATATGAAGGAATATAACGCAAAAAGAAGCACACACAAAATGACAAAAGGTTAAGACGTATGTAGTAAATTCATGTCAATTTCCTATGATGCCAAGCTAAATATTACAGGCTGCATGAATATGGCAACAATCTCTCAGAAAATACTTGCACAGTGATATGATTCTAAATTTCTAATCAAGACAAAACATTGTAAAAGTCAGAAATAGACATCCACATATATCACAAACTAGAAAGAGAAAAACATGATTTAGATTTCAGATATCAAGACCATGACTCCAACGTTGAAAAGAAAGCACATGTACCGATGTGAATCCTGATGATATCTAGCTGTTTCTTAAGATAGCTTCTGGATCATACCTGATACCCTAGTTTAAATGAATGTTTGAAATCCTTAAAATGCTTCTGATTCTTAAAGCTTAAACTTTTCGTAATAAAGATTTTCCCTGTCTTCTTCTCTCAGTTTTTGGAAATGCCCCATTTTTTCTAATTACTAATAAGACTAGGATTTTACTGTTTAAAGTCCCCCCTATATTGACTTTGGTTAGAACTTAGGCTACATTCCTGATCTGCATGTCTCATAGATCAGTCTTCACTCTTCAGCAACTCATATTCATGTGGTTAATAATGTTCGATTCATAACCCAATAGCATAAACTATCAAACTGGACCTGCACTTATTAAGTTATTATGGTTCTTAAATGTCATCTTCTGTTCCTAATTGATGAGGATCCATAATACTCACAAGCAATAAGACAAAAAAGTACAGCAGTTTCAATCCCATGTCAAAGCATAGGTCAGCGACTAGTTTTAAATACTTGGCAGCACATTACAGACAATGCGTAAGGTATTACATAAGATAGTTAAACAAAAAAATTATTATAATGTCATCTGCACCTATATAGTGTTTTGTTGTATCTTTCTTGGAGGAATGATGTAGTTGGTCGACCTTGACACGTAACTCATCGCTGCAGCGCCACATAGATAACTGCATGTATAATAAAATTTCTCGTGAGACTAATATAACTACAGTATTCTAATATAAAAATATGTCCTATTTTTACCTCAAACATAAGGTCCTCTATTTGGGCATTGTACAAATTAGCAGCCATCATTCTAGCCAACAGGCACACATCCCTTGTAACCTCTGGTGTGACTCTTGGATTCCCTGTGGTGGATATCAGATTAGAATTGTACTTCAATCCATTTTGCAAACTTTTATTTGCATGATTCAACACATTATCAAAAAGTATCCAATAGACCAGAGGGAGAGGGAGAGGGAGAGGGAGGGAGGGAGGGAGAGAGAGCATGCAATAGATGTCATGTACCATCACGATCACCCCCCATCCAAGAAGAAAACTGAATAAGAGGAGCATTATAGGGCACCCGCTCATTTATGCCAATGTTCTTAAGGGCAGTGTCAACCCTACGTAAGAACTTGGGTACACCCTTCCATATAGTCTCATGAAAATAACTCATCCCAGCACGCATTTCATCCTGAGGAGTAGGAGGTGCCCGCCTGATTTCATCAGTTCTAAAGGCAGCTTGAATCTGTAGATAAGAAATAATATGTGATATTTGAACCATTTAAATAAATTTTGAGTAAAGATGACAAAGTTTTCATGATTAGCTAGTACAAAGATAGAACACTAATAACACATAAAAGTGTCAAAGATAGAACACTAATAACACATAAAAGTGTCAAAGATAAGGAAATTACCTCTCTTTGAAGTGCTTCATCAAGTTCCTGTTTCTCATCTGGAGTGATGTCCTTTGCGTAAAGTTGGCTTAAACAGTCTCTTATCCTGCAGATTGAAAGGTAAAACATTTATAGCTTTGAAAAGGCAACATATGATTCAACATGACCCAAGAATATCAAATATTTTTTCGATTTCTGTTGTTTCTAAAAGGATGGTCTACCATAGAACCATGCAAGGAAATACTTATATTTACAAAAATGAAAAGGAGGATTGAAAAACAAGGGAAAAACATCATGTTTTCTAGAAAGACCTATGTGTATATAATTCAACATGAGCAACTGTGTTCATCTGGTTTATTGAACACAAATAACAAACATAATCCACAGTTTTTCATACAAGAATTTTAATTCCATCAAATAAATCTTATCCTATCATCTCTAATAATTCACCAAGCTTTAAAACTAACCTGCCATGCTTTTGGAGTAGTGACCTCCTGACTGACTGAGTCGGATGTGCAGTCAGGACAAGGTCGACAGTTTGATTCTTCAGAGCATCGAATACCTCCATAGGGGACTTCTTAAGCTGATGCACAAGCCTCTTTAATGTCTCCTCAATGTCTGATTCAGTTGTTGCCGAGTTTTCATCGACAAAGTCACCCTTCTTCAGTTTTATCCTCCTGCGGTATGCAATCTGGACTTCCTCAGCCAAGTTTGCCAGGATAAGCATGTGTGAGAATGATTTGGTTATGACAATGGAGTCTCCAGGATCCAAGCTGGTCAACACATTCCCAATCTCATCCAGCATTTTGGGGTCAAGCTTACTTTCATACTCAGCAGCTAACTCATAACATTCTTGCACCTATTTACACAAAAGGAGACCTTTACCTTTACAGCATTGCAAGATATAAATTACCACTGAAAAGTAGAGTGGGTTGAAGAACAAACTTGCATCATTGTAAAGATATTTGGGCAAACAGATATCCATAAGTAGCCAAAGAGAAGCAACATACTGTGTGTGGTACAACATAATCATGTAAAATTGTGTATTGATACTCCGATGCATAAAAAAATGTAGCTTTCAATTCTATTATGGTACTTAGGTACTGAAATGGAAATAAGTTTGACCCGCAAACTACCTTGTACCAGCAAACAGTTCAAAGGGCATATATAACTCTAAAAGATCATCAGAAGGCCATAATTATAGTGCAAGTGATCCGCACATCATGGCAGCCCACTAGTTTTGAACATCATGGTAATGTACCATAAAAAAACACAAAGTACATCTTGTACAAGAGTGATCATCAAGTGGAGAAAAAATGGTGCCGCCCCAGTACTACTATGTTTTGTTAAACACAGCACTAACTTCCACCTCTAGAGTGAGTAACAAATTCATATGTGAAGAACGTCACCATTGAAACCCTCAAGGCCCAAATGCCCTATCTGATTCCTCTGCTTTCGCGACCATGCAAGCGCAATTGTATAAACAGATTTCCGAGCATGATCATGCTATCTACCTCCTAAATCGACAACCAGCACCAAAAAGGACGGGAACAAATAGTATCACGGGAAAGAATCAAGCGGAGCATTAATGTACAAATAGTATCACGGGAAAGAATCAAGCGGAGCATTAATGTACCGTCTCCCTGATGTCCTCGCCGTGCAGGTCCTGGAGGATGTCGAGGAACCGGTCGAGGAGCAGGGCGTCGTACTCGACCAGCTTATCGTCGTCGGAGAGCTTCTGCGGGGCTAGCAGCCGCAGCTGCGCGTCGATGGACGTCGCCTTGTCCACCGCATTGCGCGCCATCTCCGTCTCCCCAAGACCCCTCCTTTCCCCGCTCGCACCCCTGCAACAGAAAGCACACAGATCAAAACCCAAGAATTGACATAGGAATAGAAAAGCCCCAGAAATCCATCGAATCCCACCGGGTTTTGACAACCTCTCGCTGCGAGAGGACGATCCGCCGAGACCTAACCTCGCGGATTCCAAGAAAGCACAGGGCTTTCTCGAATGCAAAAATAAATGTCGATTAAACCCCACAAAAATCACCCATTGTACGAACTAGGGACTGTACCACTCCAAGAACAAGATCTAGGAAATAGACTAGTACAATCCTAACGGATCGAACTATCGAAGGGGGAGGAGAGGAAAGCACCTCTCCTGGAACAGGCTTCTCTTTCTGGTGAGGCCAAGACGGGGGGCGGGGTGGGGGGAGATCAACACGACAAAAAACGTTCCTTGATGCTATAGCGGGTTTCCTGCGACGGACAGACATCCACTGCCTCTCTCTGGTGCGATTAGGTATTTATGGGACGGGGCAGGACCGTCGCTTGTGCAGGGAGACTTGGCTGGACTATGGTGGTGAGTGGTGACGGCCCAAGTGGAGCGTTATTCCCTCGCCTCCTGGATGGTTTCATGTTGGAGGCCCGCCGGGAGTTTTGTTTTCTGAAGAAGAATTTTGTTAATTTATTCATACCTCCTAAAGCGCAATGTGTTTTCTAGAGAGATTTATTTGATTCCTTCTGGGATCAGAGGAAGGCTGAAGGTACGGTGGCGATGTGGAAGCAGATCTGGTGGTCAGGAGGTAAAGGAAATAGCATGTTGATACAAATAGTATCACGGGTAAGAATCAACGACAAATCTATTTATCGCACGCGTGGGTAGAAGGTGCCGCATCGCAGAAGGGGATGCTCGTCCCTGCAGGTAAGCCCGCAAGCCCTGTTTATCTTCCTCCTTGAGCTCGCGATGGTTAGAAGAAAGGGGAGAGGGAGGGGGTGGAGCAGCCGTTGGCGAGGGGTGGTAGGTGGACGTAGCGGCGGGTGGTGGTCAAGATGGTGGAGCCTTTAGGGCAGGGGCGGAGCTAGACGCTGCAGCCACCGATGTCAGCTTTATTAGAGGTTGGTGTCAGCGCAGTGAATGAACAGTGTTTTCTCACTGATTTTTGAGGAAGTCATCGTTGTCAGCTGACAACAACACTAACACATAGCTCCGCCCCTGCTTTAGGGTTTTGGGTTGCCAAGGCTTTTATGGCCGGCGGCCCTATAGAGGAGGGGGCCGGGGTGGGGGTGGGCGGCGGGGGGGGGGGGGGGGGGGCAAGGAGAAGGCGGCGGCCGTAGACAGATGGCACGGCGCCGAGCTTGGTTAGCGATGGTGGTGGTGGAGGCAGAGGCGCCGAGGCCGTGGGAGGTAAGGGCGCTAGCTGATGCGATTGCAGGTAGTGATGAATAAACGCCCCCATAATCAATCAGAGACTTTCTCAGGGATTCGTTTCTCGGAGAAACGTTTCTGTGGAGATACAGGTGCAAATTGTAGTAAAAAAAGACTTTTATAGACTCGTTGGATACTGGAAACATTTTTTGTTTTTATCTCTGAATCCTTAATATGAATTCTCATGTTTGCCGTTCGCTAGAGACTAGAGATTATCTTGTTTATGAAGAGAAATGCTTTTTGAAAGTTCCTACCAAACACAGCCTTAGGTTGAAGGACAGGGCAAGGGCCAAGGGAGCAAGTCGTCGTTAGAAGCGCAAGAGAAGTGAGGGATGATGCATTGCTACGGAACTTAGGTCGGTCTACTAAAACGAATCGGATGGTTAGCCTAGCTAATATTAGGTACTATCTCGCTCATTTATGCACATTTTCAGACATCATTAGAAATGACAATCTTATATTGGTAGAAATCTATGTAAAATGCTTAATTATTTCCATCAGTTTAAACTTATGAATTAAACTGGTTGTTTTTTTTATGAAACAATTAAACTGGTTGGTGCATACGAATCAATATGATATCAAGATTAGTGGTTTATTCTAATGGACGCAATTAGTCAAAATGGTTGTAGTTGGCTCCTATGTTCCATGCTCTAGGTTTGAGGGAGTCTGCGCATTAGAGAAGTATAAGCGAATTGTTTGTATTTTTCTCCATCATGTTTTAGGCATGTCCGTGATATAAGTGTTAAACTATAAGTATGCATTTAGTTTGGGGGTAACATGCGATGGGATGGTTCTATCCCTAACATTTGCGATAGGATGGAGAATGAGATGATCCTTATTTTTTCGGGTTGGCTGATTGTATTTGTATTGAGGGATTAGGATGGGTTAGTTCAAAAAATGGATGGATATGTCATCTCCGGTTTTGCCCAGTTTTCTCCATTAAGTCTGTTGGTGACCAAAGTTACACACATTTTAAGGACTCCCACTACAGTTAATCGATAATGCAACTATGGATACATTTCCATTTAAGAACAATCCTCTTATCCTCATGCATATGGTGTTTTTCCTCCCACTAGAATTATTGTTTGCCCTAAGTGGAAACTTTATACGGCACCTCGCAATTTTGTAATTGTAACGTGGCCATGTTCACTCAATAGAAAGCTATCTGCCAGATGTTCACACTAACACATCATAATCGATCGCGTATTATGCAATAAGATATCATGGGCGATTGCCATGATTTGCAAGAGGTGCTTATCCTGATCACAAGGCATCACAACCCAGATAGCAACAAGGCCTAGCCCGGAGCAGATATCCAAGGGTAGAACCGTTGCGTGTTGATGATCGTTGATTCGCACTAACCAATAACCATGGCTCAAACATAAAGCATCGACAGGTTCCTCCACCTCCAGATTCTTGTACTGGCGAACCTCAAGCACACGGCGAAACAGAATCGGAAGGGAAGACACCGGTTATTCGAGCCATGATGATGTGTCCCGCCAACTTTACTTTCTCCGATGATGTTTCCGTATGCACACAAGGAAGGTTTCGGAGTCTGGTAGCCACTAGCCATGATATATGGATCACTGTAGATGTCATCAACGCTTTCAGCCTTTCATAGTCTTGGCTACCTCTACCTGGCTTGCGAGCATTCTCCCTTCAACGGAGCATGCATGATTGTAGAAAGAAACGTTTACATTGATGCACCACATGAATGCAGGTTAAGGGAAACAATAACATTTCTTTTGCTACGCATGCTAACTTAATAAACATGCAAGGAAGAGCCTGATGGCAGAGAAAAAGCGAGGAAATAAGAATTTGCTCTGCTCCCTTCTTATTCTATGCATCCTCGAACATTTGGTCCGGAATCAGGACCACTAAGTGATAAGCAAGAATACAGCTTTCCAGGTCCCTGGTCACAATATAAGAGGGAAGAAAAGATGATAAGGGAATATAATTAGCACGGCATATATGATAAACTGCATAAGGCAGCGTCAGTGGAGAGCGAATAAAGCACCTAAAAGCCATTCATTCTCTCCTTTCTACCATTCTGTACAATGGTTTAAACAAGGCATCGCTATATCATTGTGCATTAGAGCAATGCTGCTATACACGAATCTAGAGCTACAGAATGAGCCGAAGGCTTAAATACACAACACATCATGCTTCTCATAAGCACATTAACTCAGCTTTGCATCTGCCTCTCATGGAAGATTTCGCCAAGCTGCTTGTACAAGTATTTTTGCTCCTCATAGGTTAGGTTTCTTATAATCTGAATGACAGAAGGTTGATACTGGTTAGAATCACACAAGATAAATTGCTGAAAAGAAGAGAGAACTGCTCAAGATAATGGAATAAATATTATTAAATAATAAGGTATAATGATCCTAACCTGATCCAAGATTATCTCAACAGAGAAATTCTGGGGCGCAATGAATGATTGGTGGTATATGTACGCAAACACTGCCATAACCATCTGAGGAAAATAATACAGAAAAAATTTCTAAGATGTAACATATTGATCATGATATTAATGCATGAGATTGCTTCAGTTTGGAGCAAGTGAAAACACAAAGGGCGGAATTCCCCTTTCAATAAACTGATGTGTTTTTATCAACACAAGAACAAGACAATTACCAGCAACATATGTATTTTCAAATGAAGCTTTCGCATAGCCATTCATGTGGCTCCAGTTGCACTTACCCAAGATTTTGTTTTACAGCAATGTAAATTTAGTCATATACCAAAGGGTTCATCTCCCACCACTTCTACTTTCTCAACATAATTTTGCTAGTTGGTTTATTGGTCAATCCATAAAGACACATGAAGATCAAGCCCAAACAAATTAAGCAGCACAAAATGTAGCTAAATGGAGGAATGACATATGTAATTTGAAGTTGCTACTACTGCCATCATCAGATTAGACATTTGGTTCAAATGATAGTTTTATAACTGATTGTTTGGACTAGCCACAACCCAAAGGCCTGTTACACAATACCAATAGAATGAGGATGCTAAAAGCTTGCAAAAATATAGGTCAGCAACATATCCATATAGCCAGAATGTTTCTCAGAGATACTTACTTGACAATCCATTCTGTCAGTAATCCCCCCATGCCCAGGTATGCTGTCACCAAAATCCTATATTTTTTGAAAAAAATTATCTATCAATCGAAGTAAAAATTAGCCTACCCCAACTTGCTTGGGAAAAAAGGCTATGTTGTTGTTGTATCAATCGAAGTAAAAAAATACAAGTAACCCTAAAGTTAGCGAAATAATGGAGCAGTATATTACCTTTATCTTAAAAGCCCTCTTGAAGCCACTTGCAAAAAAACCTCCAAATGGTGCTATTATTGATGCAAACAGACCTAGGGCTAAAGCATGCCACTGCACCGGCATAATGGCAACTTCTTTCCATGGGAACTGTTAAGAGACACATGTAATTAAATAAGTTCAATAAACAAAGATCCAGAAACTCTAGAAAGATAAAAACAAAACCAATGATGAAGCAATAGATTAAAGATAACTAATTCTAATGTATGTAATACTACACAAGATAATATAGGGATGGGAAAAAGAATCAAGCTAACTTTAATCTTCAGTTTGGACTCAAGCAATCAACAGAAAGAAAAAGGAAAGACCAACACAAAGAACTAGGTGGCATTGCATATAAGAAGAAATAGGAACCCAAGTTCGGGGGGAAACACGACATGAACCCGGGTGGTGGCTATGTACACCTATACACCGCCCACCACCTCAGTTAGGCTCAGATCTCCTACTCAGATCATGTGGGCACCATCCATGACATACAGATATCACTGTTTTTTCCCGAGGTCTGAATGGATTCCTTTACAAAATTCAAATGGCTAGCTACCTTTTGAACCAAGTATCCAAATTGCAAGCAATTTAAAATTATCATGTTCCCCACAGCAACATCAACAGAATGAGATCAATCATGGCTATGTTTTGACTACATAAATATGGCATGTCATCTCATGTAGCGGCCATATAAAAGGAGATGATATCTGTTAAAGTCTCCATCTGACTATTCTTCCCCTGAGTGTAAGTGTACTTATTTGATGGTATCGCAAAAAGGATTGAAGTTGAACTCGGAATACCATCCCTTTTTTTTCTGTTCAAGTTTAATGTATACAATCAGCCGTTTCTGCACAATTGAGCTAGTTGTAGTAGCATTATTTCCTTCAGCTCAACAAAAACAGAACCAGGTGTTTTTTGGGGCAACCACCTCTCGAATTGGATGAAAAAATTTGTTCCTTTTGGAACAATGTGTTGGTTAGGGATTACTATCAATAAGACGCCATTTTAGAGTACAAGGAAAATATTAAAATAATTAAATTGAGCAAAAGACATTTTCCTCACCCAGTGTGCTACCCATTCTCCCAACGAGTAATGCTCTGGCTTAAACATTGGACCAGGATCGCAATAAAGCCATCCAGTTGACAGATCCTGAAATTATTTGCATGAAAAATTAGTAACACAGTAGCAACTTGGCCATACAACAATCATACTCAGAAGAAAATTTCTGTCACCTTTCTGGGGCATGTCAACCATCGGGAATGGCCCATTACATTTGCCAACTGCCACAGGAAAAAAGAAAATGAACAACATATCATTTAGAACTAAAAACAAATAGCTATATTTTTCCAGACAGAATTGTAGTGGATTATTATTTGAAAACCCAACCTTCAAGAGTTTGTATACAGGTGTATTCCCAGGATATATAAACTCTGAGGGACCAACATAAATCTTCACATTGCAGAATGTTTTTGACTTGTAAGGTTGATAATGAAAGAAAATAAGTCGCTTGCCTCAGGTTTTAGCCCTGTAGTGCAGGCTCGTCGCTGTACTTTTGTAGTTGGCACCGCGATATTCTAGTTCTGTGTGTTGGGGTGTGTTCTGGTAGGGTTTACACCCTTCCTTATGGCATGAAATAGTTCAAGAATACGTTATATTTTTCTTCTTAATGGGAGCAGCACAAGGGATGATGGCATGAAAGCCGGAAAGGAAGTATTGTTGATTCATTCATTGCTCGAGAGATTGTTAAACAACATTGAGCCATGGAGAAAGCGCTGAGGGCTTTTCATTTTTCTCTAAAGAATGGGCAAAACATATTCTTGAAAATATGATTCTGTTGTCGAGGTCCGCATGGGAAAAGTGCCTAGTGCACTATAAATATATGAGTAATACTACTGATGTGCAAGTGATCAACGAGAAGGGAGGTCAGAATTTTGGTTGTGAGTAATAACTAACAAGAGAAAAGGTGGTGGTGCCAGTGTAATTAGTAACCTGTAATGCAGTCTCTAACCACACTTCCATACAGGAAAACACAAGTGGACAATACTATAACACATCAGGAAGACCAATGCAACACTTAATGTTCATCATTTAAAAAAAATCAAATGTTGCTGTAAAAAGTAGCCTGATAGGGAATTTAACAAAGCCTCACCAGAAATGCAGAGATGATAGTTGTCACTGATGCACCAATAAAACCTTCCCAAGTTTTCTTTGGGGACAACTTGATTAGTGGTGTTCTCCCAAGAAAGAACCCGAATAAATAAGCAAAGATATCATTGATCACAATGAGTGAAGCAGGCAGAAGAAACCTAAGTACAGCATTGTAGATGCACGGAGTTCATCAGTTTCAGTTGTAGCATAATATCAATTACTTAGTAAATTAAAGAACAAATCTTCTGCAATATACATCTTTGGCATAAAATAGTTCAAACTCAACTCAAAAGGAAGAAACAAAAAGAACAATATACCTTCCAATGAAATGGAAAGTGCAAGAACGAATCAAAAGGCACAAAAGTCAGACAGGGCCACAGGGCATTATACCAACATTAGTATTCATAAGATATATTGCAGGATCTAATTAGAAGCCTTCACTATCACAGAAGCTCATACAGGTCAACAAAGCTAAACCAGAGCATGGTATTAATGTTACTAAAGTAACAAATGTGAACGCTAAATACTGTAGAGAGGCACATAGTGTCAGAGAATGGAAGTGCAGAAAATTTCTTCTTATGGCTGTACAAAAAGTAAGGCAGAATGAAATTCAAAGTTTTAATTAATTTGCATGTTTAGAACAGATGAAGATAAAAAATTAGGATTCCTTTTCCGGAAGACAGCGAATCTTCTGGATGCCGATGGCAATACCAAATAAATACATGTCTAATACCTAAAAACTGAATAAAAATGGCAAAGCACTCCACATATCCCAAAAAGTTGAAACACTAAACAGGGTATTAATAAAGAAACAAATCACTTACCAGAAAATCCCTTCAAATATGTTTGCCACAGTGAACGAGGACTGTGCAAAAACTGTTAAAAGTATCATGTGCGTCCACGCATACTGTTTGAATTGGTACTTGTATGTCTTTTTCTTCAGAGTCAAAATAAACCATACAAACCCTGGATCAAGGGAGCCACAAATATTACCTTTTGCCAGATATGAACTAGAAATTGGAGATAAGCAGGTTATCCGTTGTTAAAGCATGACCATAAACCCATGCAATCTAAGTGTATCAATGAAGACACTGCAAAGACTAATATGTACGTAATGGTAACCACTTAGGCAGGCATTTACAGTACAAAAATTGGGCGCTGGACATTTGCAAACTCTAATGCTCAATAATCAAAACTACTGATGCAACGTTTCCACCCGCTGATGTTCATATGAATAATAACACCAAACCTTAAAAAAAAAACAAAGGTGAATTTTCCCATTTAAATCAACTGAGCAGCTATCAGCCAAAACAATGCCTAGCAAAAAAATTGCAGAGTAACATGGAATCACCATCGCATTCCTCTAACTAAACTGAAGAATAGCAGACAGTGATATATTAATAAGTTATCAAGAGGATATAGTCCGTTTGGATAGAATCTTTTAATGCAAGAATCAAGATCATAATTAGAACAGAATCACATTGAAACATTCTAAATCCAGAATGAAGTTTTGTAATGTCTTTACTAGAGGAAATCATTACATGTTGCAAGAAGTACTGAACCTACCTGCAATATAAAGAAAATAGCAAATAAACATCTGGTACTTTATTAGGCCGCTGACGACCTTATACAGTAAGTGATCTGAAGTTACTGTATTCACAAGCTGCCGACTAAGAAAGCGCCCATAAGTGTACAGCATCGCCGTGAAAAAGAAGTGCCTACAATGGGAAATAACCTTGTACATAAACGACACAAGGGAAAAAGGTACTGTTGAAATGCATGGCAACTGTGGGATTGACAAATTCCTATTTGAAGGTAGTAGGATCAAAATGGCCCAAAGATTACCAATTCAGCAGTCGGAACCCTGGCAGTTGTTTTTCTTCACTGGATTTTCTGAGTAGGTTGAAAAGCTCTCTTGCCATGTATATTTGAATCACAACAACCATGGCCCAGATATATAGATGACCCATGTAAACAATCGAGGCAAAGCCTCCAATCATCCATACTGTTGAATATGTACGGATAAGCATTGATTTATACTTGTTCCGATCATTGACAAGCAATGGCTGTCCATTAGCTCTATTCCCATCCGCGGTAGCCTGAATATGTTATCATGATTAGTTACGAAAAGGAGCACCTGAAGCAGGCTGCTAGTCAAGCTTTGTACCATGCAGCAATGTAAGTATTATCTGAAATATATAGAGAAGACAGAATGTGATAAAGAGCAAAAAGAAGAAATTGCTAACCTCACTTGGCTGTCTCCGACGTCTAACACGCCCTGTGTGAGAAGCAGAAGCATCGCTAGAGCTGGTGTCCCTTTGCATAACTGGTGCTTGAAAGTCAAATCTATATAGAAATGAAAAGCAAAATAGGCAGGCAGACCAGATTTGATTATGAGACGAATACAAATAATGTAGAAATTTATACACATACGGATACATCAATGAGTGTTTAGAATTGATTCTGAAAAAGGGTCCTCGAAGCAGAACCCCAGTTAATTGGTCTAAAAAAAATTCAGTGGTTCACCACCAGGCAAGCAAAACTCAATCTAGCAATAAGGTAGGCATCCAAAGTGGGGTTCAAACACGGGGAGTGGGGGCTGGGGTTCAGCTGAACCCTCAAACAGTTTTGGAAAACAAACACGAGCCAGTACTCCCCCAAAAGGCAAGGAAGGTTTGGATTTCGGGGCTCGCAGCAAAACGAGCAACCCATCCATCCAACTCAAAGCAGGCTAGGGTTCTCACCAGCGAAGTGCCGCCGTTTGGAAGCAGAGGCGGCGCGCCACGGCGGGGGGGGTGCCGTCAGCTGGCCGGCGGCCCCGCCACGGCCAGGGCACGGGACGAGGAATCCCTGTTTTAAAAAACGTTTTAAAACTACGTTTAATCTTGATTAAACTCTAAACTTTGGCCTAGCGTTGCGTTTAATCACAGTGTCGTTTAATCACAAAAGACGTTTAATCTACGTTTAATCACAAAAAACTCTAAACCATAGGCTAGCGTTCACCTAACGTCTAGCGTTTTTTAAAACCTTGCGAGGAATGAAGGAAGGGGATTAGCGAGGTGGAGCTTTGCCGTTTAGGGCTTGCCGAGGCGGGGTGCTTGTTTTTTTTTCCTCCCCTCCCGCAACCCTAACACATGCGTATTCCTTCCTGTGGCACCGGGACGAGCCTTGTCATTGTCAAGCCTACTGCTACTAGTAGCATTAGTCTATGGCCTGCCGCGCCCACGCGCCCGCACAGCGCCAGCGATCCGCGCAACGGACAAGCACATCGCTCTCGCGATAATTAATTGCCGCTCGCAACCGCTCATCCAGAGCCGTCCCAGATCGTCTCAATTAACAAACCCAAGCCTCGCACCCTCCAGCTAACAAAAATCGACGGGTGGACAGCTAACACTCGCGGGGCGTGATTGACAGACATATTCCCCCCGAATCTCCCAGCCGCCGGCGGCGAGAAAACTTCGCCGTGCGCTAATCCCCTCGCAGTGTTCCTGTGTTCGCACCAGCAATCCAGACTTCCAGAGCGAACACGCCACAAACTCAAGCGCACGCGCTCCACTGAAAGCAGGAACTCCCCGGCGGCGTGACAGCGGAGGGAGCGGGAGCAGCCTCACTGGGGAAACGGGGGAGAGGTACCTCGAGGTGGCGGAGGAAGAGGGCGGCGCGGTCCGGAGTCCGCCTGAGCACCGCCTCCCCGGCGGCGAGGGCGGCGCGCGCGTGGGAGCGGGGGCTTTGTGGAGAGAGCGCTGCCGCCTCCCGACTTGTGGAGAAGGGAGGGGGGAGCGGAGGGAGCGAGTTGTGGCGCTCGGGTTCCCACCTGGTGCGTGTCGCCGCCCCGCTGGGGAATTCCTTGCTTTAATTCCGGTTGGCGTGCCTGCTTTTTTTTTTTTTTGATACTGGCGTGCCTGCTTTAAACCGCTCGCTCTCGGCTTGCTGAGGCCGAGGGAAAGCAAAGCTTGGGGGGTTGGAGAACGCCGTGGAACGAAACGGGTGGACGGCAGGAGGTAAGTACGCACACCATAGTTCAAATGAATTGACAGCAGGGGGCCCATGGGAAGTGCACATATAATATCTCCGTTCCAAAATATAAATATTTATTGGTTTTTGTTAATCATGTTTGACTATTCGTTTTATTCAAAAAATTTGTGAAAATATTATTTATTTTGTTATGACATGTTTTATCATCGTATATATTTGAAGTATATCTTAATTATTTTTATTTTTTCTTAAATTTTGTGAATAAGACGAATGATCAAATATGATCAGCGGAAGTCAACAAATGTTTATATTTTAAGACGGAGGTAGTAGCATGGTAAATTTCTTCAAGTTGTTTTGTACTGCCAGGCTAGCACTGTAGAGCCTCGCACTGCCAGCACTGTAGCAGGGTTTCCCGAACGTTTGCCCGGTCGTCTCAAAATTGGCTTGTGTTGGTTCACCGTTCACGTTCACTGGCTGTTTTTGCTTAAAAAAACGTTCACTGGCTGTTTGAATCGAAGAAGAATTAGTGAATTACGGCTGAGCAATCTTGTTCGTGCGTAGCCGATGGCCCACGCCCATTTGAAAATGTGGAGGAAAATCATAGCGCCCATTTAGAAATGTGGAGCAAAATGATTGATGTATACATAACATGAAGAGAGGTACGCTAGAGGGCGTGGTTATGGGTTGATTGTTTATTTGGCTTGTGCAAATGAATGCTTGTGAAGAAAATTTAATTTTTGCTATGCAACTGTGTCTCCAACATTTTATTCCAATACTATAATTCAAATGTCGAATTTAAAATATTTTTGCGGGATTTTATGACCCTTGACCAAGCTGCAAAATTCTTTGAAAGTTTAAGAACAACCAATTTGTTTTTTTTTTCTGAGACTAAACTACAAAGTTATTTTTGTGTGATTCTTGTTGTGTTGTGTTATTCCTCAGTTTGTCTTCCTTATGTTAAATTTTGGCGATTTTTAGAGATCAGGAAGACCTTGTTTTCAGATTTTGAATCACAGCCATTTTTTTCACGTCACCCTGGGCCCACCCGTCAGGGCCTTCTTCCACCCCTCCCCTGTTCCTCCTCGTGCACCATTGTGCAGCAGGGACGGCGCACCACGCCGGCAGCCGCGGGTTCGGCCAGCGTGGCCGGGCGCCGCGCCCGGCCGCCCGCTCCCCCAATCCGGCCCCTAAACCCTAGCCCCTCTCCAGTTCTTCCCCATTGCAGCCGCCACCTCCTTCTTCCCCAAATCCGGCCATCTTCGATTCGTCGTCTCCGGTGAGCCCTTCTCAAATTGCTCGCAACCAAAGCTTCCTCACACTCCCCTCGACCCGTTCCGGCCATTACCCCTCGTTTTCCCCAACCCTGCAGGCTTCCCGATGAGCTGCTCCGCCCGCCATCGCCTCTGCTCGCCGCGCCACCTCCCTGCAGCGTCGTTCGCCCGTCCACTCCTTGGGTGAGCTTTGTCCCATCCCAAAACACGCCATGCGCCTGCTCCCTGCTCTGCTCCGGCCCTCCCTGGCCACTCTCACCGCCGGCTGCTGTGCTGCGCCACGCGTGGGCGCATGCTGAGCCTGACCCATTCCATTGCTATCCGCGGCTTCCTCTTCGTGCTCCCCATCGAGCCCGCCTTCCTCTTCACCCTCCATATCAGTGCTCCCCGAGCCCGCCCTCCAGATCCGCGCACCGCCACCCCATCCCCGGCGGCGCGGACGCGGCGTTCGGCATGAAGGAGACGCCGCCGGGGCAGCAGCCGCAGCCGCAGCCGGCGCGCGCGCGTCTCCTCCCTTCCCCGCGGCGCCTTTCACCCCGCCACCGCGCGGGGCACCCCCAGCCCCAGCCCGGCTCCGGGCCTGGCCACGCGTCGGCGCACCTCAGCACGCCCCCAGCCCGCCGGTCTTCTCCTCGCTGCTACGCCCCGCGGCCGTGCCCTTCCACGCCACGCCGGCCTCGCCCCCCCCCCCCAATATTTTTTTATTTTTAACCTATTTTTCAATTTTATTTTAAAAATAACTCGCCCAGATATATATTTGCAAATCTAACCCTTTTGGTCGCGCCGGTCTGCGCGGCGTGACAAAAACACGCTGTCGCGCCACATGCATTGGCGTGACAAGATGTGCCACGTTGGCACGCTTCGGAGCACTCGGAAAGGGTCTGCCAGCTCATATTCCACGTGTCAACCTTGTCACGCCACTCCCACCGGCGTGACAGTACAGTCTTGTCACGCCACCCCCGCTGGCGTGACAAGGTCTGATTTTAGAAAAATCATATCTTTTTTCATACGAACTCGGATGGAGATGATTTTTATACAAAAATTGTAGCTCTCAACGATATCTACAACTTTGTAGGTTTGAGTTTTTTCATTTGAAGTCATTAAGATGGTTAAATAATTGATTTAAACTTTTGACAGCATATTAAGCACTTTACCTCTATCGGATAATTTCTAACTTGACATGTTTGTCATGGTTCTACAAATTAAGTTCTATAAAATGTTTGATATATGAAATAATATGGACTAAATATAATAATAGTTCGATAAGAGATACAATGATAAATCGAACTATATCATCATCGATCATTGAGTACGGAATATAATGCAACACTCTATGTATTATTAATTATAGCTTTAACTTGTGAGTTGGTCCATACTAATAGCGTGGCTAGTTTTGCTACGTTTTGTTTTTTTATTATAAATACTTTGTTGTAGCAGGCTATTTTGTTTGTTCCCCTGGAGTTTGTTCTTCAACCACTATACATCACTAAGTCTTATTATACATATTTTCACATTGCCTATCAAATTACGTGCATATACATTATATCTATTTTGTACAAATCAACTCCGAAGTTACATGTGCATATGTACAACCGTTTTGCCACCACCACCTGTATGGAGACTTCTCTACTACCGTTGTGCCGAATTTCTTACGGTCCCTGACGTTGTTGGAAGCCCATATACAGATAAGCATATAAAACAATCAATAATTGTGTTATTCTTTTGCATCCATATATTATGTTGTTTTGACTCCATCATCATGCCCCATCATTTTACTTCCATCTATCAGGATCAACCTGTTTTGATCCCCATTAGACGTGCCATACGACATAATCTTGATTGGGTGGGAAAGTCTGACGAATTTTTGTATTCGACATGGACTCTATAATTATATTCTAATTTTTTAATTCTTTAATTATGAAATTAGATATTTTTCAATTGTATATGATATGGCCTCTTGAGTCAGTTTAGATCATTAGTTCTTCGTAAAATACAATGGTGTAAATTCTTCTCCTTTTTAGATTAATGTATAAGTTTCTAGACCCTCTCGACGAACGTGGTGTCTCTTTTTTTTTCTATAACAACACTTGCTTATTAATATAATATATATCTAGAGTGGTGGGACCATGGAGGCACCTTGAGCGATGATCTTGGCTAGCCAAACCAAGCAGTGCAATCGATAAGCGCTGCGCTGACCAAAGGAGATACAATGAAAAGAAGGCCATACGATGGAGAACAACAAAGTACCCATTTCATCTAAACCACTTAATTACTAGTATAAAACTTACACATTTGTATCTTTTTCAAACTGTTATCATATTTTAATATCTTAATCTTTCAAAAAAATACTTGATCTAGTTTATAGCTATAATTAATAATACATAGAGTGTTGCATTATATTCCGTACTCAATGATGATATAGTTTGATTTCTTATTGTATCTATTATCGAACTATTATTATTTAGTCCATATTATTTCATATATCAAACATTATATAGAACTTAGTTTGTAGAACTATGATAAACATGTCAAGTTAGAGATGATCCGATAGAGGTAAAGTGCTTAATATGCTGTCAAAAATTTAAATCAATTATTTAACCATCTTAATGACTTCAAATGAAAAAATTCAAAACTACAAAGTTGTAGATATCGTTGAGAGCTACAATTTTCGTATAAAAATCATCTCCATCCGAGTTCGTATGAAAAATATATAATTTTTCTAAAGTCAGACCTTGTCACGCCAGCGGGGGTGGCGTGACAAGGCTGTACTGTCACGCCGGTGGGAGTGGCGTGACAAGGTTGACACGTGGAATATGAGCTGGCAGACCCCTTCCAAGCGCTCCGAAGCGTGCCAACGTGGCACGTCTTGTCACGCCACGCAGACCGGCGCGACCAAAAGAGTTAGATCTGCAAATATATGTCCGGGTGGGTTATTTTTAAAATAAAATTGAAAAATAGGTTAAAAAAAATTCCCGCCGGCAGGCTCCACAAGCAGGCAAGGCGGTAAAAAAAATTCCCGCCGGCAGGCTCCACAAGCAGGCAAGGCGGTGCAGCACCGCAACGAAAGCGGGAGCTGCAAATCGACAGCCCGCGCCAGTTTTCCTCTCCCGGGCACGTGTCACCCACGGAGCGTTCGGTCGCTCTCGAGCCTCCCTCTCCGGGGTGCATAGTAAGTAGAGTATTAATCGCTGAAGTTAAAGAATGGGGGCCTAGGCACCGTTGACCGCTGACGCGCTGCATGATGTCTGCGCAGCTGAAGTGCTGAACTCTCTCGCTCGCTTACCACCACTCCGCTTGGTCAGCGCCGGGCGGCTTGGTGCTGCCGGTGCTCCGGTCGCGAACCCGCTGCCGCGCGACCTCTGCATTTGACCCTGGCCAACCGTTCCGTGCCGAGCGCCCCCCGAGCCATGGGAAATTCAGGATCGTTGAGCCATCGACGGCTTCGTCGGGGTATTGTACAAGCGGCGCCGAACGCCTACTACTGCCTTGCACCCTTGCCGCTTCACGACCCGGGTTTGCAAAGGAGGCGGAGCTTTTGTGCGCTAACACATGGGGGCACAATCGCACAGTCTCTCACAGCTCAAAAAGGCGTGGCATTATCGGGGGCAGGGTGCTTAAGGAAAAGTCATTGACAACTTATGCTCCGCGTCGCTTCTCTGCTTTCGGTGTGGAGTGGAGCGCGAATATGCCGGTGGTCTCATGGGGGCAGCATGCGAGGACCGGAGGAGGGAGGAGACCGACGGGACGGGAGGGACGTGGTGGGGAATCGAATCGATCCCCATGGCCTCGTTCCACACCACATGCACACGAGCGCCCTCCTCTCTCTCTCTCTCTACATGGGCTGGATGGGCCATGAGAAATCGCCGAAAAAGGAAGGGCTCTCAGCCCAGCCCACACGCACTATACGGTTCGGCTTGGTGACCTCCTCCTCCTTCCCGAGCTTGTGCCAATCAAACACTTAGGCCCGACTTCCATCCTTCCAGCAGACTGCTGTGCTTACTCAGATAATGGCCCGGAAATTCAATACTTGGGCCTAAACATAACTTTTGCATGCATATGGTACAGCAAAAAAAATTCCAATTCCCCCCTCATCAATATATAGTGTGCCCATTGGCATTCGTTCGCTTTGTTTTCTCGATTTACATTACTTTTCTTTGGCGTCGCGTTTGCCCCCTTATCTTCATCATCGTTTTCTGACGCCGTGTGTAGGACGATGGGAAGGATATTTTCGAAGCAATGCGAGGTTCCTCTGACAGAAACTTTTTTTTTTTTTGCTGAAGCGGCCTCTGACAGAAACTGTTGCCTTCCATAGTTCACGACGACGATCTGCCAAGCGACGAGGGCACCACGCCACGCAGTAAGCAGTCCGCTGATAAGAACCCAACGAGCATGGCACAGTAAAATAACAGCATCTCTTGGACTGCTATCTTGGGTGTCAAAACCTTGAAACAATGGCCTTGTTTGGGCACGCTAGGAAACTAGCGCGCACGAATCCCGAAAAAAGAATCTCGCATGCATGAAGCACTAAATGAAGTCTATTTGCAAAACCTTTTTAGGGATGGGTGTAACTTTTCGCGACGAATCTAATGACGGTAATTAATCGATGATTTGCTACAGTGATGCTACAGTAACCATCCTCTAATCGCGCGGTCAAAGGCCTCATTAGATTCTTTAGGGTCACTAGCGCGGGGGTTCTGGAATTGGTTTTGTAAACTGGCTTTATTTAACACCGTAATTAACGGTCAAAGTGGCACTATTTACTAGCGCTAGAATCCTAGCGCGCATCCAAACAAGGCCAATAATGTACTGGATGGACATGCCGGTGAGTGCTATAACACACTAACCCACAGCTGCTGTTTAATGTTTATTAGAATTGTGCTTGGACGGCGACTGATGATACTATCAGAGAGAGAGAGAGAGAGAGACGTGGTGGTGGTCTGATCTGATGAGGATTACGTACGCTAATTAGCGGCACTGTCATGTCAAATCCATCGTTAGCTACGAACTGGTGGCAGCAGGTAACCGTAGGCTCCGCTCCATCACCGAGTCCCGACCCAGTCGTTGCTGCTGCTCTCCGAGATCGGTGGTTGGGCGCCCCACTTTTACCCTGGAAGAAGCAGTTGAGCCCTCCAGCTTTTCGCCAAAAGGCGGCCCGTCCGAGCACATGAGCTCCATCCAACTCGGCCGCCGGACGGAGAATTGAATCGACGCCAAAAGTTCCGTCGAGGGAGGGAGGGAGACGTCGAGACGAGACGACCTAGCAGCTGCCTAGCTTGCTGCGATGGAGAGCTAGCTCGTGCGCCGTGGAGGCATCGCCATGATGGTGCCTGTGGTCCACGGCTCTTCTGCGCGCCTATATAAAGATGGGTTTGGCCCACGCCGAGGCGAGATCAACACAGCTTTTGGCGGGGCCCGGCCCACCCACACGCCATCTTCTGTTCCGCGCTCCCTATCCCCTCACGAAGCGCACGGAAATCACTTGCGCTCACACACCACACATGCGTGCACACGAGCTGCAAGCTTTTTGAGTTGGCAATGGCCTCTAAACTAAAGCAAGCCCCGGCCCTCCCTCTCAAGATCTCTTGGGAGTTGGCAATGGCCGTGGCCGGCCGGCCGGCCAGCTAGTCAATTAGGTCGACACCTTCACGTTCCGGTACATGTCGCTGCAGGCACGAGCTATGGCAGGCTAGGCCGAGTCGTATGGTATGTCAGTACAACTAAAGCCTAAAGGGCTCCTACAGAGCAGTTCGGTTAGCGCATATCTATCTGAAAAAAGGGTTCCCGGGACACATGCACACATGCAGGCGCCCAATCAATTCTTTTTTTTTAACCAGCTTGCATTGGCACTTGCTTAAAGGCCCCTTTCTATTAATCTGCATATCAAGCTACCGCTCCATGCATCCACTTGCCTCCTTTGCAAAACCGGACAGCGCGGCTTATCTATGGAGCAAGCTAATAACTCGTGCCACCATCATGGACTGGCCTCCTAATTCCTAACTAGTTAACTAACTTCGCGATGATTTTCCTCATGTTAATTAACATCAGGAAAATGCTGAAATAGTAAGCCTTGTTGCATTGGTCACCGCTGGTCGGTCGGTCGAGGTTCCCTTGTCAGTTAGCAATCGATCTATTAGTGTAGGCCAATCACAAGTGAAAATAAAACGCAAGAAAAGAAGAAGAAGAAGAAAACAAACTAAATGAGCTGAAAAGCTCCCCCCTTTCATCTACAGAAGATAGACGTATGTACTAAAGGTACTCGTAGCTTTGTGATTGGCCAACAGGTGACTTAGTAACGGCCAAAGTATATACCGGGCAATCATCATTCCCGGCGAACTCCGGAGCAATGATCGCGCAAAGGTTTCTCGCATTCCGGCCGGTTACAGGGGGCGATCGAGCCGAGGCCGCCGCGGCGCGCGCCCGGCCCTGCCTGTCGACGGCGTCGTGCTGCCTACGGCGGCCCGGGCTTCTCTTCTCTTTTTTTTTTCAGAAGGCGCGGGGCTACTGATTGTGCGCCCCGCTACTCCGCTAGGGCAGCAAAGCGAGCTTCCAAATCCAATAGTAAATCTATCGAGTAGATTTGCTCTCCTTGGGGAATGAAACTGAAGGATTGATAAATAACAAACTAGATAGCCGGGTGCGTGTGTGTGGGGATGGTTGAGGGGTCGATCGATAATCATGCAGCGGTCGGCAATCCCCGGCAAAAGCAATTTCCATTCCGGGCCTCGCAACAACTTGCGTTTTATATATTCTTGCATGTGTATCCATACTCTAATGCTAAACCATACTGCCACTATACTGTTGTGGCTAGCTAGTAGCAGCTAGTGAGTAGAGATTGTCGGTACCCCAGGACTGGGGTACCCCCTCTTGCTGTGACTAGGCAAGAGCCTTTGTAGTCATCCTTGACTACAACCAAACAGCCGGACCCCTGCAGTCCGAAGTCCTGTCCTCCCGACAAAGGTCCGGACCTGTTCCACGGCCGGGGAAGGTCTGGGAACGCCACGTGTCCCAGGAAAAACAGGCGCTCAAGCGCAAGCAGCCAGGGCTCCGGACCTCCCAAGGAATCCGGACCCCCGCGGGGTCCCGGACCCCTCATAGGGTCCTGGATAGCAACCGGACCCCTCTCCAAGGGAAAGTTTGGACGCCCCGCCTCAGGGTGGTCCGGGGCCGACACGTGTATGAGGCCCTTGGTCTCCATATTGAGGCCCTTGGTCTCCATATTGAGGTCCACCTACCTTCGCATTTATTGCGGTAGGTGGACGTCCACTTTGATATAGTGGAAGCCGAGGCGTTTGACTGACCAGGGGGCACTATTGATCGCGTATTACCAAGGCAGTGGAGCCGATGGCGCCGCCCATGCCGCGTCTGCCAGTCTGCCGTAACAGTCGGATACGACGGCTCGGCTTCACCCATTATGACGCTACATAATAGCCTCAGCAGGCCACGCCGCAAGCTACGCTACTCCAACGGGCGCCTCGCTGACGGGACAAGAGAAGACCCCCTGTGTCAGAAGAGCAGCAGTACGCATATCGAAGGAAAGATTCGCTACCACTGTAGCCACAGTCACGTTGGGCCCACCTGTCGGGGCATCAACGTTCTATGTATCCGCCCCCCCTTTGATCTATAAAAGGGGAGAGCGCCGTTAGAAAACCTCAGGCTGGGTGAGAGCCAAGACCAGCAGAGGATAGATTCATTCACACAACCAAGACAATACATCTCCCAGTGGACGTAGGGTATTACGCTCCGGCGGCCCGAACCACTCTAAATCGTGTGTTCCTGAGTCCCAATCTCAGCGTAGATCTAGCCCCATCGCCTAGTACTTCCCCGAGTACTCCCTCACTGGGAATAGGCGGGTGCGCTCCGCCACCCGGCTGTGGGTACCCCTGAAAATCCCCGCGACATTTTGGCGCCGTCCGTGGGGAAGACAGGCGTTGGCTGGATCTTCAGGCCTCTGGGCTGCGTTCTCCCTCTGCAACGGCAAACTTGAAGATGAAGGAAGGCACACTCACTCCGCATGCTATGGCACCGGCGCTCCGACGACCTCGGTGCGGCGGCGCACGGCAGCGGCGTCTGCTGTGTGTCGCCACCGCGACACCTCAGAGCCGGCGTAGCAGCATGCAGCGGAGGCGCCGCTGCGCGCCGCCGCTCCTACGTCGACTCAAGGTTTTCTCTCAAGCAACGGCCACGCCCCCTCTGCGATGGCATGACGTCGGCTCAAGGCTTTCTCTCAACTTGGAGCCTTGAGCCGACAGCCATCCCGGAGGAAGTTGACTGAGACCTCCTGCCGCAGCAGCACCGGAGATCCACCTCAGCGTTGCTCGGTGCTGCTGCAGGCAGGACCCCGCCACCTCGCGCGGGGGCCCTTGGCGCTAGCACCAAGGACAAGCCGGCGAACGACCGCACTTCTCCGTGCGTCGCACCGGTCCATCTGCTGCGCAAGGGTTCTGGTTTCCATCGGCAACGGCGACGGCAGGGGGAGGGGGCCTCTTCCATTCAAGGCCAAAGAATTTGTCTCATGCCATGTAAGCATGTGACAGCTCTTAGGCAAGGAGGGGCCCCCCGAGCTCCCGAGGTGATCCTGGATGATGCGGTTCAGGCACGTCCAAGGTGCCTTCACCTCCGAAGAACACGCTGTATAGCATGCAGCCGTAGGTTACTCCTAAGAAAGGAATAAGAGAATTTCTCCTTTGTAATAGCGTGGTGTCTATGTGTGTGTCCAGAGCGGTTAAGGTCCGACCTTGTAAACCCGGCCTCTGGCCCTATCACACAAACAGGCAAAAGCGGTCCGGAGCGGTGGAGGTCCGACCTCGTAATCCCGACCTCTGATGTATACCGTGATAACCACAATGATAAAGGAGATTTTCTTTCTTGACCTTATCTAGGCTCCACCCCGGTTACATTCATTCATTCTGGATGGCTGTTTTTTCGGTTGACCATTTCTTCCTCAACAGAGTCTTTACCATTGTTGCTAACAATCCAAGTTGAGTTGCTGGCTTGTGGTCAGGTGAAGACACCCCTTCTAGCTGGAAGGCAGTCCGGACCCCTAGGGACCTGCTCTGGAGAAGTGGTATTTGTATCCTGGGGTAGAGAAGCTCCGCGTGGCTTAGCCTGGTAATGTACCCTAAGTTTACGTACTTCACTACCCTGTTACAAGTACTCTAGTATCCAGGACTGCTGACTTTAGAGGTCCCGGGCTCTCTTCTAGTATAAGGCTTGGTTTCTTTGCACCTTACTATGAGGTCCGGTAACATGCTTCATCGGATTGTCAGCAACGGCCGCTCGCCACGGTCGCTCCAAGTCCACTCCGGTGGCCCGCTCCGGCGGAGACCGCTCGCCCCGGTCGCTCCAAGTCCACTCCGGTGGCCCGCTCCGGCGGAGACCGCTCGCCCCGGTCGCTCCAAGTCCACTCCGGTGGCCCGCTCCGGCGGAGACCGCTCGCCCCGGTCGCTCCAAGTCCACTCCGGTGGCCCGCTCCGGCGGAGACCGCTCGCCCCGGTCGCTCCAAGTCCACTCCGGTGGCCCGCTCCGGCGGAGACCGCTCGCCCCGGTCGCTCCAAGTCCACTCCGGTGGCCCGCTCCGGCGGAGACCGCTCGCCACGGTCGCTCCAAGTCCACTCCGGTGGCCCGCTCCGGCGGAGACCGCTCGCCCCGGTCGCTCCAAGTCCACTCCGGTGGCCCGCTCCGGCGGAGACCGCTCGCCACGGTCGCTCCAAGTCCACTCCGGTGGCCCGCTCCGGCGGAGACCGCTCGCCCCGGTCGCTCCAAGTCCACTCCGGTGGCCCGCTCCGGCGGAGACCGCTCGCCCCGGTCGCTCCAAGTCCACTCCGGTGGCCCGCTCCGGCGGAGACCGCTCGCCACGGTCGACAAAAGCCGGGTCCGGGAAGTAGCGCTACCCCCTGAGCGATCCGAAGTCCGTGTAGCCGCTTAGCTTGGTTCTGTACCCTAAGCCTACACCTTCGTCGCCCCGTGGAGAGCACTCTAGTACCTAAACCAGGCAACAAGCATACCGGCCTCAAGGGTCCGGGATGCCCACTCTCTCCAAGAGCACACCAACGCAATCAAGTTGCGTAGGAACACATCACGGTGGTGGCCCCACCCGCGGGTTCGGACCTCTCCCGAGGTGGGGCCGGGGGCCACTGTCGGTACCCCAGGACTGGGGTACCCCCTCTTGCTGTGACTAGGCAAGAGCCTTTGTAGTCATCCTTGACTACAACCAAACAGCCGGACCCCTGCAGTCCGAAGTCCTGTCCTCCCGACAAAGGTCCGGACCTGTTCCACGGCCGGGGAAGGTCTGGGAACGCCACGTGTCCCAGGAAAAACAGGCGCTCAAGCGCAAGCAGCCAGGGCTCCGGACCTCCCAAGGAATCCGGACCCCCGCGGGGTCCCGGACCCCTCATAGGGTCCTGGATAGCAACCGGACCCCTCTCCAAGGGAAAGTTTGGACGCCCCGCCTCAGGGTGGTCCGGGGCCGACACGTGTATGAGGCCCTTGGTCTCCATATTGAGGCCCTTGGTCTCCATATTGAGGTCCACCTACCTTCGCATTTATTGCGGTAGGTGGACGTCCACTTTGATATAGTGGAAGCCGAGGCGTTTGACTGACCAGGGGCACTATTGATCGCGTATTACCAAGGCAGTGGAGCCGATGGCGCCGCCCATGCCGCGTCTGCCAGTCTGCCGTAACAGTCGGATACGACGGCTCGGCTTCACCCATTATGACGCTACATAATAGCCTCAGCAGGCCACGCCGCAAGCTACGCTACTCCAACGGGCGCCTCGCTGACGGGACAAGAGAAGACCCCCTGTGTCAGAAGAGCAGCAGTACGCATATCGAAGGAAAGATTCGCTACCACTATAGCCACAGTCACGTTGGGCCCACCTGTCGGGGCATCAACGTTCTATGTATCCGCCCCCCCTTTGATCTATAAAAGGGGAGAGCGCCGTTAGAAAACCTCAGGCTGGGTGAGAGCCAAGACCAGCAGAGGATAGATTCATTCACACAACCAAGACAATACATCTCCCAGTGGACGTAGGGTATTACGCTCCGGCGGCCCGAACCACTCTAAATCGTGTGTTCCTGAGTCCCAATCTCAGCGTAGATCTAGCCCCATCGCCTAGTACTTTCCCGAGTACTCCCTCACTGGGAATAGGCGGGTGCGCTCCGCCACCCGGCTGTGGGTACCCCTGAAAATCCCCGCGACAGAGATGATTCAAAACCATATATAGGCTAGTATACTACCACTACACTATTGCTTGTAACTAATCCATCAGCAGTGTTTTTAAAAAAGGGCTGATATGATGCTCAACTAAAAGAAAGCTAAATAAAGGAAGAGAGTAATTCTGGTGCATTGTTGGTTTCTCACTTTCTCTTGCCATACCCGTGTGATATATCCGTTCCTAGGAGGCTAGGACCGTCCACGCGTACCTCGCTGATTCGCTGGAGGAACAGACCAAATGCCCTCCAGAGTTCAGATAAGGGTGGCGACTTGAGTGGTCTTGGGACGTCTGATTGAGAGAAAGACGGGGACGAAACGCATTGAACGTGCGTGCCCATCTTTACGTCAAATCCATACTCCACTCCATTGCTCCTCCGAGGACGAAACTTTACTTTGCCACTTTCTTTTTCAATTCCTCCCAAGTGAAAACTGAAAAGAGCATCGGCACTAGCTCTCAGCGCTGCAGATATAGCCAACCAACAAGGCAAAAAACAAACCATAAACCCCCCCTACGGAGATGGACGAAATCATTAAAGCCAAAGCGAAGCTCCTAACGCATCAATGCGATTGGGCCCCCGGGCAGGGCCAAGCCAAGAGGATTTGGATGCATATATGCATCGATCATTTCAGCTCCATTAAAGCGTCGTCACAGCCGGGGCGCGCGAGAGGTGTTTATCCTTAATCCCCGGCCTAATAGCGTCGTTTAATCCTCTCCTCAGCTGGTTGCTCCGACGACGGTTGTGGGGTGATGCGCGTCAATGGCGCCACAGCACTGCACGGCGCCCGGGGGCCGGCCTCTAAAGCTGCTGGAGCTCCGTCCATCCATGCCGCCCTGGACTCGCTCTCGCTGGTAGTGGAGGAGGTCGGATGCATGGGGCCTTGCCGGCAATGATTGGTCTACTCATTGAGTGCTAGCGCCTCTCAGAACTTTCGCATGCTCATCATGGATGGATGGCCAGGACAACATGCACGCACAGGCGCAGCAGCAGCAGCTGCAGCTCTGCATCTCTCTCTCTCTCTCTCTCTCTCTCTCTCTCTCTCTCTCTCTCTCTCTCTCTCTCTCTCCCCCTCTCCCTCTCTCTCTCTCTCCCCTCCTGCATGCTGCGGTCTTGCAGCACAAAATGGAGTGTAGGCCGCTGCACGGAATTCTAAAATTTTCTGGAGGAATTTACAAGTCGGGGCGCGCCAGTATCAAGGTTACTGCTCAACAAATAGAATTTGGAGCTCCTAGTGTGGGCAATCGAGCATGGGGTGTTGAGCAGAAAGGGAGGGGAGAAGATCCATCCATTGATGCCATTTACTAGTAACCACTCTCTTACCTTTTGCTAGAGATTTACTCACACAACCAACTCGGAATCAATACTAGTGTTGATACTGTACACTTCATCACCTAATCATGTACTGTAAAGAGAAGGAGCATAGCAAAAATTGTATCTTTTTTCTTCACAAAGACATGATTCACCTTGTAAAGGAGGTGAGCAGGGGAGATGAGGGCGATGATGGTGGCGCTCTAAAGGAGACGCGGGCCGGGGCAAAAAATAAAGGCCAGAGGGAAGGCAAAGCAGGAGGAATTAACAAAAGAGAAAGCCAAGAGAACTACCACTACTACTCCCGTAGCGACGAAAACCAAAAGAAATGGAGAGAAGAAGGAAAAAAAAGGGGGGAACAAGACACCTTGCTTGATTACAAGTCATCCTCGGTGATGCTCTCCAGGTGCGGCCGCCACACGGCGACGCGCCCCCGCCGCCGGTCCCTCGCCGTGGACGCCTTCTCCTTCATGATCTCCGACAGGTACCTCTCGTTGGCCAGCAGCCGCTCCTTCTCGCCCTCCGCGGCGCCGCCCGCTGCTGGCCCCGCCGCGGACGCGGACGCGGCGCTGCGGGCGGGCGCTCCCTCCCGCGCGGTGGCGTGGTCCTTCCTCCTCCTCCGCCTCCTGGCCGCCGCGGCCGCGGAGTCATGGGCATGGGCAGCGGGCGCCGCGCTCTTCTCGGGACCCGGCGCCGGCGCCTTCTCGGTTCCCGGGGCTGCCATGACCGGCATGAGGAAGTAGATCTTGCCCTTCTGCAGCTCGGCATTGGGCGGCAGGATGACCGGCTTCTGCACGACGATGCCGCCGCCGCCGTCGGCCGGGCACGTGGACGGCGGCTTCCGGAGGACGTGCTTGGGGTACGCCTTCATGATCTCCCCGGCCAGCACGGGGCCCCCGCTGATCTCCTCCACCCGGCCGTTGGAGTGCACGATCCGCACCACGTCCAGCGCCCCGCACGGCAGGATGCACGCGATGCAGCACTTGATGGTCTCCATCGATGATCGATGCCCCCCGACGGACCTCGCCGATCCTTCCTTCCCTGGCCTATCCCTCTCACCTCCGGGCGGCCGCGTGCTAGCTCATATGGCGGCGGCAAGGGGGTCGAGCTGGGCGATGCGCGCACGAGCGAGCTGAGAGAGAGCGAGCTCCCGAGGCGAGGCTGGCCTGGGTCCTTTCGGTGCGGGTATGTCCGAGCTGCTCGCTTTTATATAGCGGCACCTTGCTAGGATACTAGCCGAGCTAGCTGGAGAAGGGGGATGCGCCGGGACACGGGGTATTTGTACCGGCCACGGGCGGAAGAGGGAACTGGTTCGATCTTGTTCTCTCTCGTGTCTCGTGAGATCAGTTCACAGCACAGCCGCCGCGGCTGCTGCTCAACAATGCAGTAGGCCAGTAGCTCGATCTCTTTTTCCTACTGTTTCCACTGCCCAGTCTCTCGATCTCTTGTTGGTAGTTTCACTCATTCAAACGTGGCGTGGATGATGGGAGATGTACACAAAGAGGCGGTAGTCTTGTGCAAGGGAAGGGACCGACTAGTAGCGCCTCGTTCGGTTGGCTGGTGGCTGGGCTGGTGGCTAGTTTATTGTGAGAAAAAAATACTGCTGCCTGGCTGGCTGGTGGCTGAGCTGATTTGAAGTGAGATGAAAGCACTGTTGGTGGCTGGCTGGATCAGCAAGCCGAACAAGGCTTAGGATTGTAGGAACTGTGAATTCAATCCGGCTCCTGTTCACTCTGTTTTGCCTTTCATGCACCTTATCCCTTGGCTGGCCCGCCGGCCCTGCCAGTAGTGGAGGTGTGGAACCCCCGGCCCTAAATCATTGCCACTCCTCCCCAACCCCAACCTTGTACTTGGGTCATCTAGGTCGAGCGAGGTAGGGGACTGGGCGCCTGGCTCCCATGGGCGCGTCATGTGCGCCGGGACGTCGCCGGATCCTCTGCAAAACCGGAGCCTGGAGCGCGCCTTGCTGCGGACCTGCGCTGCAGCCGGGAGGGAGGAATCGCAGGGAGCAGCGGTAACAGAGACATATGATGTGTTGGCTGGCTCGTGCCGTCGCTGTTGCGATGAATGGAGGCCAGCCGATCGTGCCCCTTGCTCCGGCGACCTGCGCGTAATGCCGTCGTCGACAGGTGCGCGGCTGATTAGGGGGGACAATTAGCATAGCCCGGGGAATGATTGTGCTCTGAACCGAGATAACACCTGAGCGTGCATGTCGCCGATCGTTCTGCTGCAGGTCGATGCGTGTGTGCTCCAAATCCAAGCCTCGGGAGGCCGCTGATCGCTGCTGGGAATCTGGGATGCTAAAGGTCCATCCAAGACTCGCAAAAACAGAAAGTCCAGAAGCCAATCGGCGTTGCATTGTTCTCACTTTGTCAGGGCAGAAGGAACCGCATAACTGTATGCTAGTATATATGCTCGTATTTCTTCACCGGTATTAGAACTGAGAAGTCATACGTCGCTTCTTTTATTAAAAAGGAAAAGCCAGGGGGGGCAGGCAAAAAGGTTTGAAAAGGCCGTCGCTACGCTAGCATCCAGTGCATCTATCCGCGTACGAACAATACACTACTGGTGCTGGCAAATGCCAAATGGCAATCATATGATATTCCGATACCGTCCAATACGTCCGCGTAGGAGTCTCTGCGACAAGGCCTGAGGCCCGAGGGTTTGCCAGGCGCCGGACACGCACGCTGGAGGCCCGCGAGGCCGCACGCAACGCCACCCGTCGATCCCGCGGCCTGGCCCCGGGAACAGCGGCACCAGCACCAGCACCAGCTCCGGTCGTCGTCGATCTCCTGCACCTCCAGCTGCTGGCCTCTGCTGCCGCTCGTGGGCGGAGCGTGCTGACAAGGCTCCGGGACAGCGCGCGAGGCGGAGCGGGACGGCGAGACCGCTCGGGGATGAAGACGAACGGGACGGGATCTGGGGCGGGCAGGTGTCTGCACGGGGCACGGGCCTTTGATAAAATTACACCCGCGGCTCACGTGCCGTGGATGGGCGTTTGGGCGGACCCGAACTCTCCAGTCCGGAGGGCCCGCATCCGGACTCGATAATTTGCACATGAGGTGAGACCGTACGCTATAACCTCTGGTTGACCGGACTGGTTGGGCGTTGACGTGGTCGTTCAAGTTCCGGGGTGCGTTTGACACTTGTTCCACACGGCTTAGGACATGTCTGATCTGATTATAGGAAATGCCTGAGTATGTCGCGTGGATCCTCGCCCTTGCTGTGCGCCAAGTCAGAGGATGTCGCGTGGACCAGATGCTGCGCGGCAGTATAATCTACTCCTGCCCGCGACACGTGGCGCGCAAGCAGGGCAACCCGTGCGCGACTACCACCAGCGTCCAGCGGGAGTAGTGTACCGTGGCGTACGTGTCGGCCGAGGGAGACGGGACGGTGCGCAGGACACGTGGCGGCGGCTTGGCGTGGTCGGCAGGCGAGACAAAACCGGTAAATATATTCATCGTGCGTGCGATTTTTGGCCGCACCATCACGAAGCGCGCGCGAGCTCCTCCTCTGTTCATCTTCTTCCTCCGGACAGGGGAGGAGGCGGTGCAGCCAGCGAGCAAGGACGGGAGGGGAGGGGATGGAGGGAGCGCCGTCGGCCGGGCGGGGCCGGACCCCCGGTGGGCGGTGCCGGCGGCAGGGGCGAGAAGAGGCGGCGGCTGGACGGCGCGAAGAAGAGCTCGGTTGGTGTTGGCGGCGGTGGAGGGTTGCGGCGGAGGCGCCGGGCCCGGGAGGCGGAGGAGCAAGGCGGGGCGGCGGCCGACCCTCCTTCTGTGACGCGATGCTCCCCCCTCGCATATGCGGGGAATAGATCCCCTCGACAAAACTCCCTGCGCGTCGGGCGAGGCGCGCGGATCCACACCTCCTCCCCCTGCTGAGGCTCGCGAACGTGCAGCTGCCCCCCCCCCCCCCCCCCCCCCCGGAACCGGACGGGTGGATCAGCGAGTGCCCTAGCTTAGCTAGGATCAGCAGCCGGCGCGTTCCGGATCGGATCGGATCACACGCTGTGCCTGTGCGCGCCGCGTGCGTACGAGCGCTACGCATGTGCATGTGCCTCACGACAGCGACGCGAGGACTACCGGCCTCCCCCGTAGCCCTAGTCCTCTTTCTTTTTTTTCTATCTTTTTATCGTCACGACCCCGGGCACGCGCCGGCCGTGGCGTGTCAAACTGCACAGTGCGCAGGCAGGCCAATACTACGCCGCTTGTCCATTGCGCTCGCGATTCGCGAAGCATCCGGCCAGGGATACGCGATCTCTGCCCTCGCAGCCTCAGCCTCTTGTCACTTGTTGCTGGCTTGCTGCACGCAGCTTGGCTTCATTGGCTCCAATAATTCCAGGAGAATATTTTCCTCTCCTGCTTTTGACGTTCGCTGCTGGTAAAAGGCGGGGAGAGAAATAAAGGGGGCTCCATAGATCCGTGTCAGGAACCACAACGCACAGGCCATGCGTTGCCGATTGGAGAAAGCAAGTAGTTAAAGACGCGCGCGCGTGGATAATTGAGGCGTTATCCACCGCCGCCGGCGCCCGTCCATGATCGTCCGTGGACGCGTCGAGCCGCCATGGCGAGGAGCATGTTGATGTGCTAGCCAGCAGGCGGCTGGAAAAGAGCTAGAGCTAGGAAGAACGCAACCGATCCTCCTCGATGCTCGAAAAGTCGACACGATAAGGCCCGAGCTCGGCGCCACTGTTGCGGGCGCGCGACATTGCCGTTCGGTGCTAGATCATCCACTACTTCTGTAGTGTTGTTGCTGTTGCTTGCTATCAGATTCAAATCTCCCTGGCTCCGAAACGCGACGCCGTTCTCCGGGATGAGAACTCCTACGTGAGGCGCGTGATCGAGGGACGACGCAGGGTTGGGACCTCAAGAAAACTAGCGTCGTCATAGCGTGCAACGCCGGCCGCTGATAGGCAATCAGTGACAGGGGCCGGGTCTCGTCTGCAACTGTCAATTCGTTTCAGGCACCGCCGCGATCGCCGAAGGTCGCCATGATCTCGACGGGACAGGTGAAGCTGCGGGGCGACGCGCGCGCGCACGCGTAGTCGTAGGCAAGCATGCATGGCAGATCGGTCTCGAAACCGCACGTTGTGAATGTCCAGCAATCGGCCACGCGCACGCAGGAACGCACGGTCCTGGATGGGGCCGTTCGCTCGTGCACAGTTCTCAGCTCGTCCTGAGTCAGAGAGCCCGGTGTCTTTTCTGCGCGCGCGATTCGCCTTTCCACCAGGGGACGATCACGATCTGCCGTGGCGAATCGCAACTCTCTCTGCCCGGACGCAAGCTTCCACGTCTGATCGTACGAACAGTGCAGGCGATCCTCTGAATCTGAAACCTTTCTTTTTGTTCCTCGTCCTGATCCGGACAAATTTTCCGCAGAAACGGCGAGTGCGAGTTGAAGCTAGCGCTCTTGATTCTAGGATTGTAGCAGCTGCTCATGCATGCCCCTCCAGCCTAATCCTTGTGGTGTCCTATAGTATGACCGGTCAGATAGATCGGCTGAGGGTGTGTTTAGTTCCACCCACCTTGTAAACGTAAAAAAATCGTAAACGCATTAAAGTAAAAAAGAATTTTGCTAATTTGAAGTAATAAATAAAATCTATTTATAAAACTTTTTACATGAATGGGCTGTAAATCGCAAGACGAATCTAATGAGCCTACTTAATCCATGATTTACAACAGTGATGCTACAGTACCCATCCGCTAATTATTGATTAATCATGGATTAATTAGCATCATTAGATTCGTCTCGCGATTTACAACCCATCTGTGAAAAAGTTTTGTAAATAGACTCATTTAGTGCTTCAAATTGGGAAGATTCGAAATGCAAATTTTTTTGGGTCAGTTGGATCCATGCCACTCTAATTTCTGGAAATTAGATCTCATGTTGAAATCCATGCCATTGAGTGGCATGATTTTCAACATGACACCCAATTTCACGGAGTTGTGGTGGCATCAATCGAATTTTCCCAATTTTTTTTGCGTTTACAGCCTACCGAGCTAAACACGGCCTGATTGGCGTGTGGTGTTGATCTGACAATGCAAGACTGACCAGCAGCAAGATCTCGGCATATGAGCTTCCTCTTGTCGTCGTCGTGCGACGACAAATAATGGCTCAGATGAGAGATGATTGCGCGCGTCTGGTTTTCTTTTCTTTATCTCCTCCCTCATTTGTTTCGTCTTTTCTAGTGCAATTTGTCTACTGCTTTGCTGCCAGCAGGGCCTTTAATTTCCTCCTTTTGTTCGTTCGAAAGTGGCGGCAGCAACAAACAGTGCACCATAATATACTAATATACAACAAGGGCAGCCCTGAGCCCTTGAACCCTTGATCATTGAATCTAGGAGTGCCAAGTTATAACCATTAGGTGCCCCTCCAATCCTCTCTAGTTCAAAATTTTGTACTAATTTTCCAAAACCGTATCTCAATTTAGAAAACTAGTATAAAATTTTGAACTAAAGAGGGTTGGAGGTTCACCTAAGGGTCACCCATTTGCATCCCTAATTGAATCATCCAATGTGTTGTCCATGTCGATAGTCGGTCGAGCTCATTTTGGCCAGTTGTGGCGAGATCACTGAATCATCCATCCATGCCCGGTACTTATTTATATATATGCGCGCGCATATATAATTTTATAATTAACCGTCTGTTCTTAAATTGGGTAATCACACTTTTGCAAATTCCCCCTTTCACTATCTGCGCCCTCCTCCTCCCTTTGGATGTTGATCCGGTGGCCCAGATTAGAGTTTGCATGGTTTGCACGCAGGCCCGGCTTAAAGGGCGGGGCAGCCAGGGCGATGGCCCGGGGCCCACGGAGTAGGGGGCCTAAGATCGAGTATGTACTAAGTACTAATATTTGGTCTAACTCGGAGTATATAAGTAGGCAGCAGGTATGTAGCCAGTCATGCAGCACTTCTGTCCTCCTGAGTTGTGATCGCGGCTCAAGCTTCGACGTTTCGTTTTCATCTGCTTCATCGGATTCGGCGTCGGGTGTTCTCATTCTCCAAACGACCAGACATCAAAACCGAAGACCTGAGTCCGACGCACTCGGCACGTAATCACGCACACGCATGCCGCCTAGTGTGGTGCCACCGTGGCCTGCGCGAGCATCTCATGAATTATATATTAACATTATTAGAATTTAATTTATAATATTAATGTTATTCTTCATGAATTACATATAATACTAGCATAGTGCCCGTGCGTTGCTACGGATAATCGGGATCTGATTGGAATTTCAATTGGTTTGTCCAGGTTTCAATTATGATTTTGGTTGATTTGTCAAGATTCCTCATTGACGAATGACTAGTCCGACTCGTATACAGGGTGGAGACCCACCTGTCAATAACACAAGACGGAACAACCAAAAATTTAGGTGGAAACTTTACTTGATTACGTTGCTATGGGTAATATAATAAATCTACATAATATCACCAATAAAGTAATATCACCAACTTTGTGCTCGTTCACTTCATGTACAGGCTATTTTTGTGATCATGCGAGACATTAATTGTCCAGAATCCAATTGGGATTCCGATTGATTTATCAAGGTTCCGACTATAATTTTGATTAAGTTGTCCGGGTTCCAATTAGGATTCTGACTGATGAAAAGCTCATCCGACTCGTATAGGAAATGGACTAAAGCCTACCTATCAATGACACAAGACGGACCAAATCAAAAATTTAGGTGAAAATTTTACTTGTTTTTGAAGTAGGTATATAGTTATAGATAAAAGAGAAGGGTGTAATTGAATTTACGTCTGTAGACGAAGACAAGCTTAATGAAAGAGGAAAGTAGAGCGGCCCTCTTGTGAGAGCAAGCGCTACACGCCCACACCTAATCACCTAGGACAAGAAGAGCACCAGTGTAGGAATTGCTGGTGATGTAGAGGAGAAGGAGGTAGATGCCAGCACCAAGGACACGAAAACGAGTAGCACAACGTCGTCAGCAGGCTCACCTACAGTCTACGGACTTGGTAATCAGGGTCAGGCGGCGATGGACGATGGAGGCTAATCAGACTCGAACTGGTGTGATTGCTAGTGTATTCCCGGTCCCCTCCGAGAAGCCGACAGCTAGCAACATGCTCCGGCAGCAAGCTTGGCAAGTCCACGGTCGCTGTGGTGGTGTAAGTGTCGCTTCCGACTATCAAAGCCACGTCCGGCCTCCTCGTGCTGTTGTTGTGGACGATTGTCGCGGACATCAAGCCGGTGTTTCTGTTGTTGTTGTCGGTGATATCACCAAAAGCCCATCATCACAATATGGTTTAAAGGTTACTAATGGGCCTAAGAATAGAAGCCCATTAGTACACCCTATATATATGAGGGAGGGGCTAGGGGGCGACACAACCCTGTGAGCCGCACCACCTCCCTAGCCGCCGCCCCCCTCTCTTGGCCGCCGCCCTTGCCGTGCGTGCGGTGCTAGCACACCGACGCCCGGCGTTTCATCCCCGTACGTGTGGACTCCGTGGAGACGCTGCTGCGACTGCTGTGCTGATCGGCTGTTGGGATCAAATACGAGGAGCTCGGTTCGTGGGACGTGATCGACTACTTTCTCTATATCGACGCGCGACTTCTTCCGCTGCGCTGCGCGTCTAGTGGTAACGATCTATGATCTTCTACTCGCAAGCATCTTGGGTATATGCGGTAGTGATGCTAGCGTAGCCTACCCGTTTACCTACAGTGGTACCAGAGCCATCTTGCGTAGTTTTTGGTCTGGATCATTAGCAAATAGGTGATATGTTTTTGTAGTAGATTGGATCTATTACTTTTACACGGTTTGATTAGATCAATTGGTCATAAGGAGTTAAAACTGGAGCGAGTTGATTGCGCAGCATGTGACAAAAGATTAGTTCGTGTTCTTTCTCTGTTATGCATACGACATGTCCCTACCGGCTGGAATCACCATCAGGAACTAACTGTGTGCATAGTCAGCAGATTGAACCAACAGATCGAAGTCATGTGTAGATGCAGTCTTCTCAAGTGCAAAGTTTGCACGGTCAATGTGATTGACCTAGTGAAAATTGAGGCATTATGAATGGCTCGGATTTGAGGTGATGCGATCACTCTGATGAGATTTTCATAGGGATTCCATAGATGCGATATGTGTAATTCCGTGATGACCGCCGTTGCTTTCTCGTTATAGCGGCTTCCTAAGCGCTACTTTGGTAGAACACGTCGTACACCTAACTTGTTTTTGCAGGGTGTGATGTGAATGGTATGGCCTTAATGTCATGTGATGGTGTATGTGATGATTTGTGCGGCCTGCGTGTCGCAAGTTAACACAACCGGGTTGAGGTTGCACCATTATTGTATAACGACCTGCGTGTCGACTTGTGATGTTTGAATCCTCATGTAATTATTTCACTAGCTATTAGATGTAGTAGCTTAATATCTTTTCATGGAGGCTTCAATCATGATGGCGATGATGATCACCACAAGACAGGACGGATGGCAATGGAGGTCACCTTGGAGCCATGGCGATGGAGCCCATTGTGATGCAAGAGGTCATACTATTCACAATATAATATGATTATATGCCTGTGATGTTTATTTTCCTGTCATACTATTATTTCATGTTTTTACATATGGTGGATGCTTTAATCATGATAGAATAGCTTCCCTCAGAAAAGGTTGAGTTTTTTGATACCTTTTACCAATAATTGCACCTATAAATTTTGATCGTTGTGTGGTAGGTTTACCAAAGTAGAGTACTCTCAGCTATCACTTTTGTATAGGGTGGATGTCGGACATTCACAAGCATAGTATTGGTTTACTCAGCAAAGCTATCAAAACAGTTTTGGGCTTTAAGTCATAGGGTTGGGGCTGGGGCTTTGGATGCCACCCAACAAACAAGAGTCGCATAGAGATGTGATTAGCAATTTACTGCTTACCTGTATCACTACTTTTCTAGCCGTGATGCTAAAGCTCACTAGGATTTTAGTGATTATGGATCTTGAACCACTATATGTCATTAGAGGGAAGATGACTTTGATATAGTAGGTTGTCTTTTGTTAAATCAGATAATGAAAGTTTTTACATAAACTTAGTGCTGAAATCTTGCTTTACTTTAATGTTGTAGATCATGTCTGCCAGTAACAATTCCACTTTCAATTTGCGTTCTGTTCTTGAGAAAGAAAAGTTGAATGGAACAAACTTTATTGATTGGTACCGCAACATGAGAATTGTTCTCAGGCAAGAGAAAAAGGAGTATGTTCTTGAGCAGCCATATCCTGATGATCTCCCTGACAATGTAACTGCTGCTGATCGCAGAGCTTATGAGAAGCACTGCAATGACTCACTTGATGTCAGCTGTCTGATGCTCGCCACCATGTCCTCTGATCTGCAGAAGCAGTATGAGCATGCGGATGCTCACACCATGATCGAGGGGCTGCGTGGGATGTTTTAGAACCAAGCCAGGACTGAGAGGTTCAATATCTCAAAGTCTTTGTTTGCGTGCAAGCTGCCAGAAGGTAGCCCAGTCAGTCCTCATGTGATCAAAATGATTGGTTACATTGAGACTTTGGACAGACTTGGTTCTGAACTTCACCAAGACTTGGCTACTGATGTTATTCTCCAGTCGCTCCCGGCGAGCTATGAGCCTTTTATCATGAACTTTTCAGATGAATGGCTTGGATAAAACATTGAGTGAGTTGCATGGGATGCTAAAGACAGCGGAGAAGAGCATTAAGAAGAGTCCCAATCATGTGATGATGATTCAGAAGGGGAACAAAAAGAGGAAGCGTTGGACGCCTCCTAATCCCAAAGGTAAAGGCAAGGAAAAGAGTTCTAGTGGTGAGTCCTCGGGCTCTAAGCTAAAGCCAGCACCTAAGGCCAAATCTGGCCCTACTTCTGAGGATGAATGCTTCCACTGTCATGAAAAGGGACATTGGTCTAGGAACTGCAAGAAGTACTTGGAAGAAAAGAAGAAGAAGAAGGGAAGTGAGACTTCCACTTCAGCTATAAATGTTATAGAAATTAATATTGCATTATCTTCCAGTGAATCATGGGTATTTGATACTGGATCGATGATTCACACTTGCAAATCGTTGCAGGGTCTAAGTGAGACTAGAAGATTTGCAAGAGGCGAGTTGGATGTTCATGTCGGCAATGGCGCAAAGGTTGCGGTGTTGGCGGTCGGCACCTACCACTTGTCTCTACCCTCCGAATTAGTTTTGGAATTAAATAATTGTTATTGCATTCCTGCTTTGAGCAAGAACATTATTTCTTCTTCATGTTTGGAAAAAGTTAATGATTTTAAGATTGTAATAGAGAACAAACGTTGTTCTATTTTTTGCAATGGTATTTTTTATGCTCATTGTCCATTGGTGAATGGATTATATGTTCTTGATCTTGAGGATAAATCTGTCTGTAACATTAATACTAAGAGGCTTATACCAAATGATGTGAATCCCACTTTTATTTGGCATTGTCGCTTAGGTCATATAAATGAGAAGCGCATTGAACAACTCCATAAAGATGGATTGTTAAGCTCATTTGATTTTGAATCATTTGACACATGTGAGTCTTGTTTGCTTGAAAAGATGACTAAAGCGCCTTTCACTGGTCATAGTGAGAGGGCGAGTGACTTGTTGGGACTTGTACATACCGATGTATGTGGACCAATGAGCTCAATAGCCAGAGGTGGTTTTCAGTACTTCATTACTTTCACTGATGACTTTAGTAGATATGTCTATATCTACTTAATGAGGCACAAGTCTGAATCATTTGAAAAGTTCAAAGAATTTCAGAATATAGTACAAAATCAATTAGGCAAGACAATTAAATTTCTACGATCTGATCCTAGAGGAGAATATTTGAGCCTTGAATTTGGTGATCATTTGAAGCAATGTGGAATTATTCCGCAGCTAACTCCGCCCGGAACGCCTCAATGGAATGGGTATCCGAACGGAGGAACCGAACCTTGTTGGACATGGTTAGGTCCATGATGAGCCAAGCTGATCTTCCATTGTCATTTTGGGGTTATGCTCTTGAAACTGCTGCGTTCACACTAAATAGGGTTCCAAGTAAGTCTGTTGAGAAGACACCATATGAGATATGGACTGGGAAACGTCCCGGATTATCTTTTCTCAAATTTGGGGATGTGAGGTTTATGTCAAACGTTTGATGTCAGATAAGCTCACTCCAAAGTCAGACAAATGCTTCTTTGTGGGGTATCCTAGGGAAACCAAAGGATATTATTTTTACAATAAGGCGGAAGGCAAAGTGTTTATCGCTCGCAATGGTGTTTTCTTAGAAAAGGAGTTTCTCTCAAAAGGATTTAGTGGGAGCAAGGTGCAACTTGAAGAAATTCAGGAAACACCCGAAACTGTTTCAGCACCCACTGAAGATCCACGGGATGTGCAAGATGTTGCACAACCCGTAGTTGAGGCACCAGCCCCACGAAGATCTATAAGGGCACGTCGCGCTACTGACAAGCTCAACCTCCTTATTATGGAGGAGCGCCACGTATTATTGATGGAAAATGAGGAGCCCTTGACCTACAAAGAAGCAATGATGGGACCCGACTCCGACAAATGGCTTGAAGCCATGGAATCCGAGTTAAAATCCATGCATGATAATTAAGTTTGGAACTTGGTCGATAAAATTGACAGTGTAAGACCTGTCGACTGTAAGTGGATTTTTAAGAAAAAATTAGACATGGATGGAAATGTTCACATCTATAAGGCACGATTGGTGGCGAAAGATTTCCGACAAATTCAAGGTGTTGACTATGAGGAAACCTTTTCGCCCGTCGCAATGCTAAAGTCTGTTCGGATTCTCCTAGCAATTGCCGCATATTATGACTATGAGATATGGCAAATGGATGTCAAAACCGCTTTCCTTAATGGACATCTAAGTGAGGATGTGTATATGACACAGCCTGAAGGTTTTGTCGATCCTAAAAATGCTGGGAAAATATGTAAGCTTCATAGGTCCATCTATGGATTGAAGCAATCATCTCGGAGTTGGAATGTTCGTTTTGATGAAGTAGTCAAAGGGTTTGGCTTCATCAAGAATGAAGATGAGCCTTATGTTTACAAAAATGCTAGTGGGTGCGCACTTGTGTTTCTGGTCCTATATGTGGATGACATATTACTGATCGGAAATGATATTCCAATGCTTGAAGCCGTTAAAACCTCATTGAAAAAGTGTTTTTCGATGAAGGATTTAGGAAAGACGGCTTACATTCTGGGTATTAGGATCTATAGAGATAGATCAAAAAGGCTAATTGGATTAAGCCAAGACACGTACATTGACAAGATATTGAATCGATTCAATATGCAAGATTCCAAGAAAGGTTTCTTGCCAATATCACATGTCATTACTCTAAGCAAGAGTCAGTGTGCTACGACACCTGATGAGCAAAAGAGGATGAGTACGATTCCTTATGCTTCAGCCATAGGGTCGATCATGTATGCTATGCTTTGCACGCGTCCAGATGTTTCCTTTGCTCTAAGTGTTACGAGCATGTATCAGTCAGATTTCGGTGAAGCTCACTGGATAATTGTAAAGAGTATCCTTAAGTACTTTAGAAGAACTAAGGATATGTTCCTAATATTTGGAGGCGAAGATGAGCTCCTTGTAAAGGGTTACACCGATGCTAGTTTTCAAACAGACAAAGATGACTCCAAATCGCAATCCGGTTTTGTTTTCTGCCTCAATGGTGGGGCAGTGAGCTGGAAGAGTTCCAAGCAAGATACGGTGGCTGATTCGACGACAGAGGCCGAGTATATTGCAGCTTTCGAAGCTCCAAAAGAAGCTGTTTGGATCAAAAAGTTTGTTTCTGACTTGGGTGTTGTTCCTAGTGCATCCAGTCCAGTGGACCTCTATTGTGATAATAGTGGTGCCGTTGCACTAGCAAAGTAGCCTAGAACAACTAAGAAGTCCAAACATATACTGCGGAAGTATCACCTCATCCGTAACTTTGTTGAGAGGTGATGTAAAGGTTTGCAAGGTGCACACGGATTCAAACGTTGCTGATCCGTTGACGAAGCCTCTCCCACAACCAAAGCATGAGGCGCACATGAGATCTATGGGTATTAGATACTTACATCAGTAATTCTAGTGTGCGTGGGAGATTTTTTGTGTCATGAGTATGTTTATGTAATGATGAATAATTGTTATTTGTTCCATGGATGATTATTTTACATTGATTATCAAGTATGTGACTTGTTCGTGAAACTCTTTGTTGACAATGATATGATTCTAAATTATCCCTAGTTTATGTCGTTATGTGGGACAACAACGACGTTGAGACTAGCACATGCATTAATTGATGATCATGTTTCACGGATCATGGATATGGAGATATCGGATTAATGATGTGGACACATGTTGGTGAACATGGTGTTGGATTGACCCACTCCAAGACAATGTTGGGATTGTTATTCTGTATGTGCCATCAATTGTTCTTGAGTGTTATACCTACTGGATCCTTAGACCTGAGATCGCCATTGTTTCTCACTGTGTGTAGTGGTGCATCTTGGGGCTGCTAAACGCTACTCAGTGACTGGGTAGTTACAAAAGTAGCTTACAGGTGTGTCATGAAACAATGAATGGGATGTGAGCGGATCAAGATGGAATTTGCCCCTCCTAGATAACGGGAGAGATATCTCTGGGCCCCTCGAGATAGTTGGATTTGAAAGTGCATGGCCATGCCAAAATGATTAAAGAGTTAATCATGATGACTAAAGGTTAGTTATGAATAGAATCCACTATTAGATCGAGAGAATGGTCGAGCTATCTGTAGCAGCACCGTCCAAATTAAACCGGCTTAAATGCACTAACCATCATCTTAATACTTAATCTAGTTACTGTGCACTTAAAACGGTGTAACCTGACAGGCTGTCGGGTAAAATCCCGATTAAACTACTGTACTCCAGGATCACAATTGCACTTAGACCCGTACGAAGACGAGCACAGGTGATACCAGCACACAGAAGTCTTCGAATTAATTTACAACACCGGTTTTACATAAAAGTCTTAAAATACAAACAACAGAGTTCAAACGCACAACGGAAGTTTAAAACTGAGTTCGAAATACAATACGATAGCTATGACGACGATAAAAGGTGAGCTCCACATCCTGCCCACCGATGTGACGCCAACCTGCCCAATCTTCACGGGGAAGACGGGGCCCACTCGACGGTCCAACCTGGAGGAAGCGGCTGTCCAATCCAGGACGCACAGATCTCCTCGAAGTCCGCCGGGACACAACCTGCTCAAAGGGGTTACAACAACAACCCTGAGTATACTAATACTCAGCAAGGCTTACCCGACTATGGGTATACTTAGCCCATTACCTAGACATGCAAAGCTTTTTGGCTCTGAAGTTCTTTTGCTGAAAAGCTGCTAGAAGTGAATCCTTACTTTCAATATTTTAGCTCCATTTAGTATACCAAATATTACTAAGTTCGCCTATTCATCTAAAACACACATGGTAGAACAGATTATCTTTTAGAACAACAGATACAACATTCCATCGCTACCTTTCAATACTTATTTCACTTCTTACTACGATGTGACGCAGTGACCAAGGTTCTCTTAACCGAGAGAGACGGCGAATCGATCCGATTTAACCTTGCAAGGTGGACCTAACTCACACGACACATGTAAGCCCCGTCGGGCCATGCGCGTCAACTGTTCCCACATTACCACGGCATCTGAACTACGCCTGCTAAAACCCAGGTGATGGGCCCCTCGCGGTGAACTCCCGGAGAACCCGGAGGCGGCATCCTATCCAACACCCGCCAACTCCCACGCCCAGCGTAGCATGGCGGAATTCAAATCACCGCTGTAATGTGGTACACAGCTTACCGGTTTCGACTACCTCCTACTTCCGGTATGTGGTTAGTACTGTTCAAACTCGGTCATCAGGGCCAACAACGGTACGGTCCTCAATCGACACAGGCGGGAGTTCATTTTCTCATCTATTCTAACTCACTCCCGCCCGGTCTCCAATTCTTTTTACTCATCAACGCATTTCCAAGCCAAAGCTAAGGGATCAAGATCCTAAACTCGCGAGTGACAGCAATCACTCGACTTCTACCGAAATCCTATTTAGCAAAGCATTTCTATCGACACCTGCATACTAGTATAGGCCCACGGTACCTAGGGAAAACATGCATACTATGGTTCCATTCAACTCCTAGAACATAAATGCACAATACTTAAATAAACATTGAATAATTTTAAATTATGGTTATGCTCCGGGGCTTGCCTGGGTTTGACATAAAGTCAGTTAGTTAGCTTGTAGTCTTGCACCGGCTTGACATCATCCCAGTCCAAGCATGCACTCCAGTCGGTCCTTCCGTCTTCTGGATTGGTCCACCCGTGCACCATCTTCTGGCTCGGCTTCAACATCGCCCTCTGGTTCCAAGTGTCGCACATTTAGCGTACCTAGATGATAGGGAATAATGCTGAGGTATAAATGCATTGAAGTGTTACAAACAATGCATCAAAAAGGGCAGGTAGGGCAGGCACAATTCCACGGTTGCATGGGCATGAGCACGGTGCAATGAAATGCAATTAAAAAGGTAATATGACTGCACAATCATTTATTGAGCAAACACAACTAATAAATTCCAGGAAAACATTTTGGAACTACCACATGAGAGTTCATTCAACTTATTTAGTCTGAAGTGCTTCCTTCCGAAAAGCATTACTAAATTCATTTAGAAAAGCCAAGCAACATGTAAAGCAAGAAGGGTTAGATTAGAACTTTATTTAACTAGCAAGTAAAAAAAAACATGAGAGCACACCAAGACCATTTAAATTAACAAGCCAATATAAGCAAGCTAATAAAATTAACCAAATAAACTGGTTCTCAAATGTTAACAAGATCTACACAGGAGTAACACAATAGCAAGATAAACTAACCAATTAAAGATCTACAACATGTACACCTCTTCTGATCATGAAACTTTTATGGTGGATTACACATGCAAAGACTATGATACTGTAACAGTTTTAGCTCATGAAACAAAGTTAAGCAGCATGTACCAACAAAACTGATTAAACGAGGCATAAAGCAAGTTTTAACGAAACTGATAGCTAGGCATGTCAAATGTCCATGAAACTTTTATGCAAGCCTAATAATCTAGCGTGCAACATACTGACCAAAAATGGCAGCCATGCAGTGTATAGAACTAGAGATCTAATTAGAGCTCTAATAAACTTGCATATAAAATAGAACAAAAACTAATGCTCAAATAAGAAAGTGCATGCAATGAAACTTGTAGATTTTGTTACAAGGAATCCAAAACAATTGAGTTTGTATTTTTCTGATTTTTCTATGAATTGTTACGAATTTTCAAAGTTCACATGAAATGAAACAAATTCATTTGACAAAACTACAGTAGCAGCACACAGACACAGCCACGCCGTGGCCATGGCCGACGGCGTGGCGTGCCTGGCTTGCCGGCGACGGGCCAAGGCGTCGGCGGGGCAGGGCAGCACGGCGGCCAGGGGAGCCCTGCGGCCCCGAGGCGCGCGGCGGGGGCGCCCGGGTCCGCGCAGAGGCAGCCCGCGGCGTGCGCCGGCGGCACAGCCGGCAACCACGGCGGCGCGGCGGTGTTCCGACGGCGGTGGTGCCGGAATCGAGCGGGAGATAGGCTAGGGAGGGAGAGGAGAGCACAAGCAAGCTCACTGCGGGGTTCAATCGGGTGGAGAAGGGCCGGAAGACGAGGATCGACGGCGGGGCGGAGCTTCGGCGGCCAACAATGGCGGCGGCGGCCGGCCGATGGCCCTGGGCGGTGGCGTCGGGGCTCGGGAGCTTCGCTGAGAGGCGGGGATCTTGTTCCCGTGGTCGGTTGGGCAGACGGAGGTCGGATGGTGGCGCTCCGCGGTGAGGTGAGGGCGGCGGCGCTCATGGAGGCCGGCGGCGCCTCTGGGCGCGCGAGCAGGGGACCGAGGAACTCGGCTCGGAGTGAGGGCGAGAGGGAAGAGGCGAAAACGAACTTGGCGACCTCCACGGCAACGACGGGGTTAAGCGGCAGTGGTGGTCGTCGGCGCGCGACGCGTGGGCACAGACGTCGAGAGCGGCGACGGCGTTCGGCGACGTGTCGTGCGGAGGGGCATCGGGCGCGTGGCAGCCGCGCGAGGTGCCAGAAGAGAGCGGTTTCGGGCGAAACCGGGGGCGTGTGAGGTGGAGTTGGCTGGGGGCGCGTCGAGGGTGCAGCACATGGCCGACGCCGGCGGCAAACGCCGTCACGGCGAGAAACAGAGAGGAAAGAGATGGAGTGAGGGCAGGCTTGTAAATAAAGCAAAGTTCAAAATTTCCTTCTGTAAACTCAATTTTTCTCCACTTTCATGGCCTCAAATGAAAAACTTTTGAGTACCAAATTTGCTTAAAATTTCGAGATCTACAACTTTCATTTTAGTCACTTTTTCATTTGAAGCCTACTTTAAAAGTTAATTTTTAAACTCCTGCAAATTCGAAATATAGCCCTTTTCAAAATTCAATTTTTTTTTCCTCAAGTTTTTGCGTGGCAACTTGAAAAACCACCAACATAAAAGTTGTTCATCGTTTAAAACTCTACAACTTTGTTTTTAGGCAAAAGTTTATTTAAGCAAGAATTTAAAAGTTATTTTCAAAGCATCTTTTCATTGGATTTAAAAACTAGTCATCATTTCATGTGTTAACAAGCTAGCAAAATTTTAATTAAAAAAATATTTTATGCATGCACAGTTAGTGTTAATGACGATGTTAAACACATGATTACTCATAATTAAGATAATTAACACACGAGGTGTTACACTATCACAAAGGTGGCACGCATCTCGCCTTGAGCTTGACTGGTATCGTGTGGCAAAGGGATCGGTGTATGAGTATATCTAAGGTTCGGCCGATATGATCTTTATGTGTATTTGTGAGTCACTATGCCCTGCTAGGTGCCGCTATTGACTTGTGATTCGGAAATGATTTCCGATCACGACCACCTACACATGAACCTAACGGGTCACACACTTAATGGGTTTGGAATGTTGGAAAGCTTGCCTGTATGATTGTCTCTAGTGCAAGTGGGAGATTGTTGGTGATATGCCCAAGAGCCCATCATCATAATACGGTTTAAAGGTCCAAGAGGATATTGATCCAAGAGGGATTAGGGTTACTAATGGGCCTATGAGATAAAAGGCCATTAGTACGCCCTATATATATATGAGGGAGGGGCTAGGGGGCGACACAACCCTGTGAGCCGCACCACCTCCCTAGCCGCCGCCCCCCTCTCTCGGTCGCCGCCCTTGCCGTGCGTGCGGTGCTAGCACACCGATGCCCGGCGTTTCATCCCCGTACGTGTGGACTCCGTGGAGGCGCTGCTGCGACTGCTACGCTGATCGGCTGTTGGGATCAAGTATGAGGAGCTCGGTTCGTGGGACGTGATCGACTACTTCCTCTACATCGACGCGCGACTTCTTCCGCTGCGCTGCGCGTCTAGTGGTAACGATCTATGATCTTCTACTCGCAAGCATCTTGGGTATATGCGGTAGTGATGCTAGCGTAGCCTACCCATTTACCTACAGTCTCTACCGCCAGGCAAGACCTTGTAGTCGCTGCGGTTCTCATCGATGCCGATGCCGATGCCGATGTGCCGGCTGCTAGAGTCCCACGGGTCCTGGTGGATGTCGAACTCCACGGCAACGAACCTCGCGTCACCGGACATCGGACGCGTGTTAACCTTCCCCGTAGTTATCCTTTAGTTCTCGTCAAAGAAACCCAGACAGTTGCCGTGCGGGTAGCGTGATACGGGTCCACATGTCAATCTCTAATGACGGACCAAAAGTCAAAGTACCGCAGAAACGGTCTGTTCTTTAGAAATAGATAAAGATAAAGATTAGAATTTCTATCTTAATGAACCACCAGTCCCCCCCTGCGTCGTCTCCGCCCGGAGGCGACTCGGGCGGCGACCCAGCCTCGCAGCCACGCCACCCCCCTCCCCGGCCTCCCCTCCACCTCGCCGCCGCCGGAGCAGGGCACCGGAAGCCCGGGCGCCTGCTGGGAAGGCGGCGGTGGGGCCTCTCTCGGCTCCCTCATCCGCTCGGCGCGCCGGTGCCCCGCTTGGAGGCGGCGGCGGCGGCTTGGGGCTGCATGCCCGGCTTCCTGGAGGCCAGATCCGGCGCCTCCGGGGTGCCTCGGTGGCGGCGGGAGCTCCGACAGCTGGATCCCAGGCAGGCGCGTTGTATGCCGGCGGGAGCACCGCGGTGGCGGCCGGAGTGGCCGGATCCGAGGCCCAGGCGGGCGGATCCGCTGGCGGCCGGACTGGATCCGTCCCCCTCGCGGTATACGACGTGTCGGCATCGGCTACGTCGACGAGGTCTACAGCCACAACCACCGGCAAGCAAAGGCCACCTTCCACGTCGTGCGCCAGCGACGACGCCAAGCTGACGGCGACCGCAATCCACCCGTTGCGCACGCCGTCGCCGTCGCTGCTCGTGCCGCGGGCGGCATGCCCGCCGCGCGTGTGGGCGCCGCTGACGCCGGCTGCGACCTTACACGCTGGTGGCGGCCCCGGCGCGCGTGCCAGCACTCACGGGTGTCCACCGACACAGATTTGCGGCTGCTGCGTGCAGCCGGCGCATCGGTGCCTCACTTCGTGCTGCTGCGTGAACCTGCGTGGGGGCTGAACCGCCCATGGATCTGCGCTCCCCCACCGGTCCCGCTGCTCCTCGTGGATCTGCAGGTATGGTCTTCCTCGTTCAAGCTCGGTGGCAGCCATGGCTAGGGCCGTACGCGTCTGCGGTCCTGGGTGAAAGCTCTGCCTAGCTCATGCTTAGGCCGGCGACGATGGCGTCCTTTGGCGTCACACCCCTCGGTGGAGGCGTCGTCGAAGAACCTCATCTACCATGGACTCGCTTGGTAGCCTTCTTTCTCCAGGTGAAAACCAAGATCCAGCTCGGCCGGATCGAGCAATGTTGGCGTGTTAACGTAAGTTCTCGTTGGAAGCATTGTCTTGGAGGTGGGCATCTCGAACTTGTGCATGGTGATTGCTGCTACAACTTATAGCTTGCGTTGTTGTATTATTCGCGGTTAAGCCGTATTTTCGTCTTTATGCTAGGACATGATGTTGTTATCTGTGGATATGCCACAATTTACCCTTGTGCTAGGGTGTGTAGGCCTAGTTTAGCTAGATTCAGGGTTTTAGCCCGGTTTTCCAAAATTAACCGAGCGTTGTAGGGTTTTGTCTCATTTTTCTAAAAAATGAGGCCTTCGATCTGTGGTCTGCCACACTTTTGAATACAATTTAGGTGGGGATGCTCTCCCCCCGGTGACCATTCAAAAAAAATTTCTATCTTTATTTTAATTACCATCCCAAATGAAAAATAATTAGCCTACAGAGCCTAGAGTGTCTGGCTCGCCTGGGGCCTTTGAAAACCATGAGTCGGCCCTGTTTGCACGGAGTATATTCCTATGTATATATGTGTATGTATATCCCTGAAGCTTTATTACATGAGACTTTACCTTACGCAAACTGACAAGTTTCAGTGCGACAATTAGGGCACCAATCCTCGTGGCATAACAACAGAGCGGACCACCTTGCGGACGGGGTCGATTGTTTCATGCATCTTGGCGCGCGTGCGTCAATGCGTGCACGTACTACGCGTCGAGAAAGCAATACGTACTGTGCCGGGGTCTCGAGGCACAGTGCCGTCTGTCTCCGCCCTAGGAAGGGGACCGAGACATAGGCTATAGCTAGGGGTGCCGGTGGCCACACTCAGACAGGAGGAGGCGAGAGGAGCGGGAGATACCCATCAAGGCATCGATCAACTTGTAACGACGACAGATTGGTCGCATGCGTCCGTTCATTCATTCGATCGACCGGTGCCTGCCTTCAGTTCGCATTGCATTGCATCGCATTGGCTGCGATAATATAAGCTGTCGTGCGTCGTCGCGCGATCGATCCATCGATCGAGACTGGCATGGCCAGGCGGTCGGCTCGTCGATGTGCAACCAGTACCAGCCTAAGCAACGGGGCACCAGAGCTGGTGCTGGATCATCACTCTTGGAATATCTCCGGCGGCCATGCATGGAATGGGGACGAAGAGAGACTCGCTGGAGCCTTGGGTGCGCGGTGGAACGTCTCTCTTGGTCATGGCGCTGAACTTTTTTTTGGTGAAAACGAACTGGACTTGTATGCTTGCTGTGCATCTTCTCGTCCCTGTTTAAGTTTGTACTACTTACAAAAGAGTAATATTGCCTCTTCTTGGAATCTGATGGCAGGTGTCGTGGTGCTGCAAACCACAGCCGGGTGGCGGAAGGCACCCGCCCTAGCCCAGAGCGTGTATACTCGGGGATTAGCTAGTCTAGATCGATCTCCCTCAAGAACACAATGAACACAGCAAGATTTAGAGTGGTTCGGGCCGCCGGAGCGTAATACCCTACGTCCACTGTGTGTTGTATTACCTTTCCACGAGAGCAAGCGAGCTCACCGGGGCTGGTGTGTGTGTGTGGAGAGCTTGTGACTGTCTCAAGATGTCTTGTGCACAGCGAGCGCCTCCCTTTTATATCTCAAGGGGGCGCGTACACAGTTGTTGGGTCCCCGACAGGTGGGTCCAACGGTGTAGTATAAAATAACGTACTGTTCATACTTTATGGCGTCGCAGGCAGAGGAGATCTCTCTCTGGGTTCCCTTGCCTGCTCCCGGAGCCCTTCGTCCATCATGTCCTGGTGCTGTCTTGTCGGGACGGAACCTGACGTAGCTAGTGGTGTCGCCTGCCACGTAGCTTAAGCGGGCCGTGTAGCTTGCGGCGTAGGCTGCATGATGGAAAAGTGTCGTGCCGTCGTATCTATTTAATGCTGCAGACGGGCTCTGCGCGGGCGCGGCACAGGTGGCTGCACTGTGCACCTTGGTAATACGCGGTGCACAGCGAGACCTGACAAAAGCTGTCTCGCATACCGCGGCGGCAGAGCACGCCTTGTCCACTTGCATTAAATGCAGTGGGCGCGCGAGTCTTTCAGCGGAAGGCTCGCGCTCGAGCCCGTGCCTTCGGGCCACGTGACAGCCCCGGACCCCTATGCGGGAAAAGGGGGGTCCGGGCGGGCGCAGGAGGTCCCGGACCCCTATGGGGGTCCGAGGTCCCGGCCGTCAGCTCGGGTCTTCCCTTGCTTAGAGGCACGTGGCGTCTCCGGACCCGTCCCCAGGCGGGGAGCGGGTCCGGGGCCGTTGGCCTAGTGAGGGAAGAGCCTGGCCCGTGGGGCCTGGCTATTCTGTCCCTTCCACGCAGTTACGGATAACTACGCAGGTCCTACCTTGCTGCAGTAAGAGTGGGTATCCCTGCTACAGGGTACCGACAGTGGCCCCCGGGCTCACCTTGGGGGAGGTACGAACCCACAGGTGGGGCCACTTTTGCAATTTGGCTCCATTCAGTTCCTGCAGGGGCCTTGACTGGCTTTGACCACCTATCGGGTTGGTTGCTGCCTCATCACATCGCAACGGCTTACTGACCATGGGCCCCACGCACAGTGGTTCACCTAGTCGCGTGCGCGACGTTTGGCATTGTTGCGGCTGGAGTAAACGGATCATTTACCACCGGCGCAGTTGCCGAAAAGCCCGGCCACGCCAGCGCTTAATGCGCGCACGTCAGCTCAGCTTCCGCCTCGCTCCCCGCGCGTGTGGGCGACGGTTCAGATCCCGTCTTTTCGCACCCTTGTTGGTTACCCGCTCACCCCGAAAGGTGGGCCTGGGCTCCCATGTCATGGACTGGGTGGTTAACACCAGGCGCGGGCGTCGCTTGGGTTCCGGCGACGGTTCCGGGGTGCGCTGGTTGAGTCGGGCTTTATAATGGGATGAACCACATTCCGCGGTTACTTTCCCGCATTCGCCTTCTTCCTTCCAACCTTTGCGCCCCTTTGCCTTCGAGCTTTCCTCGCCCCTTTCTCTCCCGCACAGGCTGCTTCTCACTCCACCGAGAGATGGCGTCCCTTGTTCATCCCCGCCGCTACCAGACCGAGGGAGAGTTGAACACAGTGCGCCGTCTGCTGGGATGGAGTGCTCAGGAGACCGGCTGGGGGGTGCGAGCAGGCTCGGTTTCCCTTGGCAACCTCCGCGCCGGGGAGTTTGTGCTATTTATCTCGCACATCTCCACCAGCGTGGGACTGCCGATTTCTTCGTTCCTGCTGCTGCTGCTGGAAGACTTCGGCCTCCAACTTCAGCATCTGACGCCGCACTCCCTCCTCCTGACGTCCATCTTCGTGCATTTATGCGAGATGTTCGTGGGAGTTCGGCCCTGCGTCATCCTCTTCCGCTAGTTCTTCATTCTGGTGAGGCCCGGAAGGAGCAAGGACGAGGTGGGGGGTACTACTTCCAGGTGAGGAGTGACTTGGCGACTCCTTACATTCCCGGCCTTGCTGGCGGGAAGTGGGAGGAGTGGCGCAGGGATTGGGTGATCGCCACCACCGAGGCCAACGAGCGCCTCACCCTGCCGACCGAGGGGCCCGCCTCCGACAAGGCATCCTGGAGGGCCAAGCCGTCGCTGTAGCCGGAGTTCGACTCCGTGCTGGACAAGATCAGGTCGCTGGCGGAGAGCGGCCTCACCTCGTGGCACGTGCTCGGGGACTTCGTGAAGCGCCGGATCGCTCCCCTGAAGCAGCGGCCGCGTGCTGCGTGGAACTTCACCGGCCTCAACGACTGCAGCAGGACCCAACGCGGAGAGGGGAGCGACCTGACCCAGGAGGCCTTGGAGGTTCTGGTGCGGAACGTGACGGGGGACGCCTTCATCCCGGAGAACCTGATCCTCCCGCAGAGCATAGTCCCCCTCTGCGAGGACTCCGCGAGGGTGGCGGTGCTGGCAACCCTGCCGACTCTGGACGACGGGGGACTGGCCCCACGCCAGATCGGAGGCGACGCGAACCGCGGGCTCCGGATCCCTGGTGCATCCGGGGATCAGGCTACGCTGAGCGCTGCGGGATCCGGCGCCACCACGAAGGGGAAGCAGGCCGCGGCTAGCAGCGCGGCCGCAGCCGGCTCCAGCCGTGCACAGGGCAGCTTCGGTACATCGTCGGGCGACGCAGGCCGGCGCAGGCTACTCCGGGGCGACGGGACCCTGGTCTCGGAGCCTGCCGCGAAGCGCCAGAGGTCTTCTGAGGGCGCAGGCCAGGGTAGCTCCCGGGCTGCCGGCCCGCACGGGCCCTCTGGGGCGACTGGACCACCACCATCGCCGCCGAGGAATTCCTCCCGCCGGCAGCAAGAGCAGCAGCAGCCGCAAGAGCAGCGGCAGTAGGCACGCGGGCGGCAACAGCAGCAACAGGTGCGACCCCGGGTTGCGCCCATGCCGCAGCCACAGGGACAGCAGCAGCGGGAGCAAACCCGGGTTGCGCCTGCATCGCAGCTACAAGGGCAGCAGCAGCAACAGCAGCAGCCGCAAGAAAATAGGCCCGGGCTCCAGGGACGCTGGGTACCCGGTACTTCTGGGTTAGTGTCATCCTGCTCTCTTCCCTTGCGCCGGTGCTATGTTTTGTTGTTTTTTTTAAGGCTTTTCTGCTTTGTTACCAGGGCTCCTCGCCCCAGCGGTTCTTCTAACCTCGCCGGCACTTCGGCAGGTGCCCAAGCGGCGGCGGCCTCGGCGTCGACAGCGACGGCGACAGCAGATGCAGGACCCTCAGGTACGGCGACCTGCTACTAGCTCCGTGGCGCATGACGTGATGCCGACTGGCGTGTCATTTTTAGACTCTGCAGCGCACAATGCGGCGGCGGCGACGGGGGCGCCGGTGCTGGGTGCAGCCGCGCCCGACGCGGCGACGGTGGAGGCGCCGATACTGAACGCAGCCGCACCCGACACAACGGCGGCGGAAACGCCGGTGCCGGGTGCTGCCGCACCCGATGCCGCGGCGGCTGAAATGCCGGCTCTGGACGCCGCGGCCCCCGGCGCTGCGGCGGTGGAGGCGCCAGTGCTGGGCGCAGCCGCACCCGACACGGTGGTGGAGATGCCGGTGCTGGGCGCAGCCGCACCCGACGCGGCGGCGGCGGAGGCACCGGAGCTGGGCACGGCCGCGTCCGCCACGGCGGCAGCGGGGGCGCCGGAGCTGGGCACAGCCGCACCCGACGCGGTGGCAGCGGAGGCGCCGGAGACAAGTACCGCAGCGGAAGCCCCCACCTCCAGCTCCAGTCCGGTTGCAGAGGAGGAGTTGGAGGTGGTTTTTGGCAAGCGGCTCCTGCAGCTCCAACTCCCGGAGGAGGATGCGACTCCCCTTCCTCAGGTGCTGTTGCAGGTTCGGCGGTCGATCGAGGAGGCAACCTCCTCCGCCGAGTTGGCCTTCCGGCGGGAGTGGTCTGCCCTGGAGAGTGAGCGCCAGCGCCTCTCCGACTGGCACACCCGCCTAGAAGCGCACACGAAGGCTGAAGCCTCCCGCGCTGCGGAAACTCGGTCAAAGCTCAAGGCGGACCAAGAGGCCTACCGAGCCAACCTTAGGAAGGTGTTTGGCCGAGAGTTCGCAGTGTCAAACCGAGAGAAATCCTTGGCGCAGCGAGAGCAGGACTTCACCCTGGAGGTTGTTGGCTTCGCTGCTCAGCGGTCCGACCTCGAGGCTCACCTCGCAGCTCAACAGTTCGAGCTGGAGACTCGCAGCGAGGACCTCGAGGTCCGGAGGCAGGAGCTCGACGTCTTCTCTGCGACTCTGCAGGGATGGCGTGAACAACTGCAGGAGAGAGCCCGCCAGCTAACTGCCGACGAGGCGGATTTGGAGGAGGGCCGGAAGTCCCTCGCCAAGCGGGAGGCTCACGCCACCGGCATAGAGAAGGAACTTGGGCGCCAGCGAGACTCGCTCAAGAAGCTGAAGGAGTGGGCGGAGCAGAGGGAGGCCAAGCTCGAGGAGAGGTCATGCGAGGTGGAGGTGGCCAAGGCGGCCCTGGACACCCGGGTGCAAGAGGCGGTCCAGGAGGCGGTCCGGAAGCACTAGGAGGACCAGCGCGCGGGAGCCCAGCGGATCGCTGACTGGGCGGCCGAAGCGAGCCTCGCACTGGTGCCATTTGGAATGAGCCCGATCCAGGTGGCGGAGCCGCCAGCTTCGATAGCTGACGCTCTCCCAGTGCTGAGCTCTGCTTCGGATAGGCTCCAGCGCCTGGGGCCGGTCCTTGCTGGGCAGCTCGAAACCGAGGGCCGCGAGCTGATCCGGATGGTGGCGGAGCACATCCTGACCTGCCTCCGGAGCCATGACCCGGCCATGTCGCTGGCGCCCGTGGTCAATGGCCCTGTAGCGGAGACGGAGGCCGCCGCTTGGGACAGCGTGCGAGAGGTCGTTGACTTCGTTGCCGCCTACTTCAAGCGGGAACCTGCGGACCCTTGAGCGGGGCATTGTACCTTTTTCCTTTTGCATTATGTAACAAACTTTGTATTAGCTGAAATTTTTGAAGTAGAAGAAACTTCAACTTAGCTGTTTGTCTGTTGAGTTGCGGTATGCAGCACCCCGGCGCCCTAGCCCCCTGGCGGATAGGTTCAATTGATTGGACCTGTCTGCCACGTGAGGCGTAGGAGATGCTCCGGACCTCCTTGGCATATGGCTGCATAGTCTGTAAGACGAGCAAGCGCCTTGTTCCCTGTGTAGTATACAGGACTACAGAGAAAAGAATCAAGCTCACTTATACAGTAGCAATGATACTGCAACTTAGCTGCTTGACGCATGCTGAATCCGTTCGTGATGTGTGGAACAAAACGGATGCTCCGGGCCCCCCTGGGAGATAGACTCAGTTGTTTTGAGTCTGTCTACCATTGAGACTGTACCTTGATCTGCATGAAGGCTTTGAAGCAGATGCTAGGACCCCCTGGTAGGTAGGCTCAATGGTTTGAGGCTGGCTACCACCAGTCAGGGCTTAACCTGTGTACCACTTCAAATTTACAGCTTAGTAACAGGCCCGCGGGACTCATCCGTGACCAGTGCCAGGCTGGTACAAGGTCCGGGGCTCTAGATGCGCAGGTCCAGGTTGCTCAGCGCTTGTTACAGAGTGGTGGAGTGTGTAGGCTTAGGGTACGGGACCAGGCTAAGGCGCTACACAAGGCTCCGGACCATTCCAGGAAACAGCACGATCTTCCCGGACCTGGCTTCATCATCCCAAGCCTCTCGCAGCAGTGGCAAGGTCACTTTGTTGTACTCGATCTTTTGAGATATAGGACTGGACATGCCGTGCTGGACTTAGGAAACCAACTCTTGAGCTGGAACGGGGTCCGGGCCCTTAATTACCCGACTCCAGGTACTAGAGTACTTGTTACAGGGTGGTGGAGTGTGTAGGCTTTTGGGTACGGAACCAGCTAAGCGGCTACACAGGACTCCGGACCACACCAGGAAACAAGCACCCGCTCTCCAGAGTAGGTCCCTAAGGGTCTGGACTCTTCTCCAGCAGCAAGAGGGTCCGGATCTGTACGGCAGTCCAGCAACTCAGCTCAGATCTTAGTTGTAGCAACAAAGTCAGAGGTCCCCGCGGGGGTTAGAGATGTAAAAACTTGAGAATCGGCATGCGAATTTAAATTTTGACACAAAGACAGAACTGGGAGAAATTATTTCCTTTGCAATCTTGTTGTACATGGCTTGCGCGATGGATGCCAGAGATCGGGTTCACGAGGTCGGACCTCTACCGTTCTGGGCCGCGCGTTAGCCGATGGTGCGATGGATGCCAGAGGTCGGGTTTACGAGGGTGGCCCCCAACCGCTCTGGGCCGCACGATAACGCTATCTTATTACAAAGGAAAGGATTATTTTCCGGCTTTGCCTAGGTGTAAAACTTACGCAGATGCTCTATGTTCCATGGGTTGGGCAGCGGCACTCCATCTTCTGTGGCGAGGCGAACGCATCCGGGCCGGCATACCTCTGTAACCTTGAAGGGCCCCTCCCAGCTGGGGGAAAGTTTGTGGAGCCCTGCTCGGCTCAGGATCCGTCTGAGGACGAGGTCGCCAGCCCGGAGCTCCCTGCCGTGCACGAACCGTTGATGATAGCGCCGGAGCGCCTGGTTGTAGCGTGCATTTCGGATTGCTGCTCGCCACCTTCGCTCATCAACGAAGTCCACATCGTCGCGCCGCAGTTGTTCCTGCATGGATTCGTCAAAGGCCTGGACCCGTGGTGAGCCCAGGTGAATTTCTGGGGGAAGGCATGCTTCAGCCCCGTAGACCAGGAAGAACGGAGTCTCCCCGGTGGCTCGGCTGGGTGTGGTCCGATTGCCCCATAGCACGCATGGAAGCTCGTCAACCCATTTGGCACCATGCTTCTTCAAGCAGTTGTAGGTGCGGGTCTTGAGTCCCTTGAGGATCTCTGCATTCACTCTCTCCACTTGCCCATTGCTGCGAGGATGTGCTACGGACGCGAAGCATAGCTGGATGCCAATGTCCTCACAGTACTCTTGGAAGAGTCTGCTTTTGAATTGGGTCCCGTTATCTGCGATGATGCGGCTTGGGACGCCAAATCTGCATACAATGGACCTGAGGAAGGCGACTGCTGATTTCTTAATGATATTCACCACAGGGGTAACTTCCGGCCACTTGGTGAACTTGTCGATGGCGACATAGAGGAACCGGTACCCGCCAATAGCCCGGGGGAATGGCCCCAGGATATCCACACCCCACACAGCGAATGGCCATGAGGGCGGAATCATCTGCAGAGCTTGAGCCGGGGTGTGAATTTGTTTTGCATGGAATTGGCATGCTTTGCAGGACCTTACCAGCTCAGCCGCATCCTGGAGTGCTGTTGGCCAGTAGAAGCCATGCCGAAAGGCCTTGCCAACAAGCGTGCGAGAGGAGGAATGACTTCCGCACTCGTCTCCATGGATCTCCGCGAGCAACTCGCGGCCCTCTCCCTGGGAAATGCACCGCATGAGGACACCGTTGGCGCCACGGCGGTAGAGATCCCCTTCTACCACCGCGTAGCGTTTAGCCAATCGGACTATGCGCTCAGCGGACACATCGTCATCAGGGAGGATGTTATCTTTCAGGTAGTCCCGGATCTCGGAGATCCATGCATCGGGAGCTCCCTGAGTAGGTGGGTGTGGCCCTGCGAGGTCACCAGGATCCTCAACAGGGCACACGGCCCAGGTTGGGCACCACAGGTGGAGTGCTGCCGGGACCGCTGGCTTTGAGGTGCTAGGTTGATCCCCTTCACCCAGCTCTCAACGGAGACGCGGGCATCCTCTCCCGCGCGCCGGCGGTTGAGCTCCGCCCGCAGGTCTTCTGTTCGTGCACCCCTCACGGTAGGGGAGCGCACGGACGCCGACGCACCGCCCTGACGCTGGTGGTAAGGTACCACCGCGTTGCCGGGCGGAGGTCGTTGCCCAGTCCTTGCAGAACTGGGGGAGGCCTGAACCAGGTGGAGGATACGGTCAACGTCGTCCCGCCACCGCTTCAGGGCGTCTGGCGAGGCTGCCTCAGCCGGGGGGTTGCGAAGCAACTCCCTAGCCGCTGCCAGCGCTCCGCCACTCGCAGCTTGTGAGGGGGCCCTTGATGGGCGCCTTGACTCTTGCCGGCGAGCAGCGCGCGCTGCCGCCGACGGTGGCTGCTCCGCAGGCACAGTTGCCCCTGGAGCAGGAACGCGAGAGGCATGTGGCGTGGAGGACGCCACACCCTCCGTCATCTCCTCGTCGTCCACGCGAACCATGGGGACGAAGAAGAGATGAACTGGGACCAGCTAAAGTGCCCCTACCTGGCGCGCCAAATGTCGTGGTGCTGCAAACCACAGCCGGGTGGCGGAAGGCACCCGCCCTAGCCCAGAGGGTGTATACTCGGGGGTTAGCTAGTCTAGATTGATCTCCCTCAAGAACACAATGAACACAGCAAGATTTAGAGTGGTTTGGGCCGCCGAAGCGTAATACCCTACGTCCACTGTGTGTTGTATTGCCTTTCCACGAGAGCGAGCGAGCTCACCGGGGCTGGTGTGTGTGTGTGGAGAGCTTGTGACTGTCTGAAGATGTCTTGTGCACAGCGAGCGCCTCCCTTTTATATCTCAAGGGGGCGCGTACACAGTTGTTGGGTCCCCGACAGGTGGGTCCAACGGTGTAGTATAAAATAACGTACTGTTCATACTTTATGGCGTCGCAGGCAGAGGAGATCTCTCTCTGGGTTCCCTTGCCTGCTCCCGGAGCCCTTCGTCCATCATGTTCTGGTGCTGTCTTGTCGGGACGGAATCTGACGTAGCTAGTGGTGTCGCCTGCCACGTAGCTTAAGCGGGCCGTGTAGCTTGCGGCGTAGGCAGCATGATGGAAAAGTGTCGTGCCGTCGTATCCATTTAATGCGGCAGACGGGCTCTGCGCGGGCGCGGCACAGGCGGCTGCACTGTGCACCTTGGTAATACGCGGTGCACAGCGAGGCCTGACAAAAGCTGTCTCGCATACCGCGGCGGCAGAGCACACCTTGTCCACTTGCATTAAATGCATTGGGCGCACGAGTCTTTCAGCGGAAGGCTCGCGCTCGAGCCCGTGCCTTCGGGCCACGTGACAGCCCCGGACCCCTATGCGGGAAAAGGGGGGTCCGGGCGGGCGCAGGAGGTCCCGGACCCCTATGGGGGTCCGAGGTCCCGGCCGTCAGCTCGGGTCTTCCCTTGCTTAGAGGCACGTGGCGTCTCCAGACCCGTCCCCAGGCGGGGAGCGGGTCCGGGGCCGTTGGCCTAGTGAGGGAAGAGTCTGGCCCGTGGGGCCTGGCTATTCTGTCCCTTCCACGCAGTTACAGATAACTACACAGGTCCTACCTTGCTGCAGTAAGAGTGGGTATCCCTGCTACAGGGTACCGACAGCAGGCTACGTTCCAAACAGTTGTGCAGTGGGGAGGATCACAGAACATCTGATGCTGAAACGCTGCTTCTTTGATGTCAGCGTCGCTGCGCACAAATCAGAACAGAACAGGTCGCACAAACCAGATAAGTAACGGCGTGCGAATTGCAACGCGCCGAGAGCCCGAGACGGCCGTGCCGACCTGACCGGATCGAGCGTTAGACACGCCCGCGGGCCAGGGGGGCGTCAGCGCAGAGCGGAGAGCGGAAGCCGGCCGGCAGGCATCAGGCTCCAGGCACGCACAGGCGCGCACACAATGCAAGCCGCAAGGGCGCCAATGATTCCTGGTTCGATCTGATCCCCGGTTGCGCCGTCGCTGTCCCCAAATACCACCTAGCTCGCCACTCCACCTCATCCGCTAGACGCACAAAGATACGCGGCGAGCGAGTGTGCGTGGGGGGACCGGCCGGACTCTCGATCGCGGTGGATCACACCACGTACCCCGGACCGGCAAAAGTCAAACGGCCGAGCAACGCCGGCGGGGCTCTCTATCTTTACAGCCGGGTTAGTGCTCCGGTGTCGCGGTCAATTGCCAGTAGAGATCGCAGGCCAGACGAACGAGACGAGCTGCTTTACATCAACTCGAGGTCCACTTCGGCACCGAGATGGACGCACGACTCGCCGAGAGCTAGTGATGGAAGGAGCCGTGCTGTTGCTATATGTGGGGCATGCATGCCAATGTGGTCTGCGTGGTGCCGGCGCTGGCAGAATCTCCTTTTTACGGCGACAGTGTGTTGCTTTTCGCCGAGAGTGATGGCATGGGATGGACGTGGACTGCAAGCATCGAGTAGGCGATGATGATTCCTCCTTTCTTTTCACTCATCGACTCTCTACGCCCTGATTGCCTGCCTGTCACAGGCTTTTTTATCTTTCCGGTATCCAGATTTAGATAGGGCGGTCGGCTTTCTCCTCCTCGTTCGTTCGTGTGCTCCGGCGTCGAAAGGCAGGCAGGCTGCTGTGGTTTTTTTCCCACTCGCGATCGTGGTGGGGGCGTGGGCGTGGCTACTACCCCGCGCGTGTACGAGATAGACAGACAGGCGCTTCTACCCCCCCTGCGCACCCGCTGGCGCTCGCTGGGGTTCAATTGCGCATTGGCAGCGCGAGTTCCGGCTTTCCAGTTTCCATGGCGTCGGGCCCTCTACCCCCGTGACACCCGGCATGTGGGCTTTCCGCCTTTGTGTTGTGGAACCAAGACCAGACACTGGCAGTCCATTTTTGTGGCTCCTCCTCCTGCGTCTTACCCGAGTGGCTGCTGCCGTGTGTTTGCGCCTTTGCAAGGTGGATAAAAGGGCTCGAGTTTTCTCGAACACGCAGGAGAAATAAGTTTTGTCAGGTCGGGTTAAAAGCGGTAGAAACACACAGCGAGTGCCTGCTCCACCCGTGCCGAATAACTTCCCTGACGGGAGGAACATATCCGTGGCTTTGTAAAGCCTGACTCTACTACCTGCATGCCTTGATGCCATGAGCTGCTTCCTAAACATCTGATTCTTTTAAATGGAGAATGTCATCTCTCTTTCCGGCACTTCTTCTCAGTGTGCACTCTATCTGCATCTTCCGTTTCTTTCTTCAGGCACGCACACATCGGTGTCGGCCTAAAGACAAAGCCACAAAGGAAAATGCTGTACAACATCGTATCTGCTCGGGCCTTTTAGGATTAGATCCGGCGGGCCTTCTTTTGGATCCGCTTTCATTCACCAAACAGTGAAGCCTCCTCTTTCGTTGTGCGTGGGTGTTGTTGAGCCATAGAGTTCTGGATTTGCAGAGTGCGCATGAGCCACGCATCAACGCATGGGACCAGAGTCACAAAATTCTACAAGTGGCATCCTGACCTTAAAGTTTTCTTATTTCTGATAATTACCTAAATGGTGACCATCAGTTTTTTTTTTTGACTCATACCATCAGGGTTGAAGATGCAGTGTCTGGAATATCATTCGCGTGATTACCTGGGACAGCATGTTTGAATATCATTCTAGCTTAGTATTTGGGCCCGAGTAACATTGGGGAAACCTTCGACGATTAACTAAAGGGCCTATTTAAACGGCCCATGCAGAAAATGTGATTCCTTGGGCCTGCCTATTTGTGACCCACGGGTCATTAGACTATGGGCCAACGAAAGGTTCAACTTGATTTCTTGTCGCTCGTTTCAACAAAAAAAAGGACCATGGGCTAACGGAAAGGTTCAACTGGGATTATCTCTTCTCTACTATTCATTCCCTCCATTTCAAATTATAAGTCATTTCAAGAATTTTGGAGAGTCAAAATTTTTAAAGTTTGATCAAAATTATATAACAAGATACTAATATTTATGATACCAATTAAGTATCATTAGATTCTTTGTTAGTTATATTTTCATAATGTACCTATTTGATGTCATAAATTTTTATATTTCTCTCTATAATTTTGGTCAAATTTTGAGATAGTTTGATTTTTTAAATTTTTTAAAATGACTTATAATTTGGAACGGAAGAAGTACTCCCTCCGTGCTGGTAAAAGAAGTCATTTAGGACAATGACACGGTCTCCAAAATATAACTTTGACCCCTTGTTATTATAAAAATATTTATAGAAAAGTGAGATATGTATACTTTTATGAAAGTATTTTTCAAGTCAAATCTATTTATATAATTTTCACATTTGCAAACTCAATAATTTAAAAATTATTGATGATTTATATTCCCAATGTTTGATCTAAAACATGTCCAAAACGACTTGTTTACCCATACGAAGGGAGTAATACTTAAAAAAACTCTAAGAGAGATTTTTTTTTGTCTCTTTACGCTTTCAATGGTCCGCCCTACGCTTTCAATCGTCCTCCCAGTCTCCCACCCTTTCATTCGTTCGTCACGCGCTCGCCCCCACGACTCGACGGTTCCTCCCCGCGCGCCCTCCTGCTCTGCTCGGCTTCCCCGCCTCGCCTCGCCCCGACGCCGTCCCCGCCCCGTCCCGCCCCGCCTCCTCTTCCTCGCCCGAGTGCCTCCCACCTGCCCTCTCGCGCGGTCCTCTCCCTCGCCGTCGCCGCCGCACTCTCTTCCCTGTCTCGCTTGCCGACGCCGCCCTCGCCCTCCTCGTCTCGCTCGACGACCACGCCGGGCCGCCGTCCCGCTCGCGCCGCCCTCGCCTCCCCATCTCGCTCGCCGGCGCCGCTGCTATGCCCTCTCCGCTCCATCCCGCTCACCGGGAACGAGCCCCCTCCCCCGCGCTCGTCCCCTCGGTCTCCCGGCGCGGACCAAGCGAGGCGCGGTCCGCGCGGCCGCCGTCCCTCGCCTCCGCCCCTGCAGCCGGACACGGTCTCCGTCTCGCTCGACGACCTCGCCGCGCGGCCGTCCACCAGGCGCGGATCCACCACGCGCGGCCGTCCACCCGGCGCGGATCCACCACGCCCGGCCGCCTTCCGTCGAGATCGAACAGCAGCTGGGGCGACGACACCTCCGAGGGCATCATAGCTGTGACCAACGACCACGGGACCAGAAGTGAGTTCTTTGCATTGTCAATTGTCATCCTCTTCCGTTTAGATTCATGAATCTTTTATATGGGTCCTTAATTATGAGTTCAGAATTCTAATAATAGAGTTGATGGGGAATAATAAAAAAAGGTGAGATCAGGTTCTTGGTTATAATACTGCACCTTTAGTTTATATGGCGAATTTATCATTAATGTGAAAACTTAGCGTGAGAAAATCTCTGCATTCATCAAGACGATGGAATGAATCATGATGATGGTTGATAAAAGAAGTGCTGCCATTGCCAGATGCACAGAGTGCTTGAGCCTTGTTATCTACCATTAATTATGTGTGTCTCACCGATTCTTTTCTTTCTTCGAATAAAGTAGACTTGTGATACATGTATTATGTGTGTCTCACTGATTAGTTTGTCTATTAACAGGATGGGAGTGGTTCAAATTAAAAAAATATTGAGTTAACCATTGTTAGGAGCACTCTGACTAGGCTAAACAATGTTGTCCTATATATACATACGATCATTAGCTTTTTGGTACTGTGAACCACCTAATTTTTGGTATGCAAACTGTCAGCTGGTCTGAAATTTTGCGCTGAAAATGAATGTCCTGACCAAACTTAACATTATTGTCAACCAAAACTGAATGTTATAGCCTCAAGTCTACATCCAATATTGTCAACAAACTTAACATTATTGTCAACAAAAATTGTCAGACTGCACACGTCATAATCAGACATTTATTAGGTGAAAGTTGTATTTGGAGTAGCAGTACAAATTTATATAGCTTAGCGTCTACTATCTTGTTTTAATCTGAGAGAAGATTAGGCATTTCAAAATATGCAGTTTAGCCACATTCTCATACTCAGGATATTTTCATTGCAGAAAGGAAATTTAGCACAATCATATATTGGTGAGACGCACTGAATTGTGTACATGGAGTTTATGTCATTTATTTCTGCGGCTTTATCTGTTGAGGCTGTGTACTGAATGCCATCACACTTACCCTAATTATCAATAAGTCAGCTTCTTGGCATTGCATGCTTATACTACAAAATCAGTGGGCCAAGCTAATACCCCTTCTTCCCCCCAGTGATATTGGTTACTTCTGTTATAAGGTGATTGCATGACACTGGACATAGCCAATTAACTTCTGTTTTACTCCTTTCTCAAAAGAAGTCCCCATTTATCTGCAAGCTATTAACACTGCCAAGTGCCAAAGATATCATGACAATTACTGATACATTGAATTTCTGATCGTCAGGAAATGACTTATCTTAGAGAAGGAACTCTCCTACAAGGAAGTGTTCGCAATATTTTTCCATATGGTGCACAAGTTAGGATTGCTGGGAAAAATAGAAGGTACGAGATGGAACTCAAAAGACTAAATGCACTTTATGCTTTTACTTGGTTCTTTCTTTTTTGAATTTGCGATCAAGCATAAGCTAAAAAAGTGTGTTTCCCTTATATGCTAAAGGGGATTTTTAAGTTTGTGCAGTAAAAAAAGGGCACATATGCGATAGTCAATTTGATACTAGCTGGTCGTGCTATATATACTGGGAATTTAAAGATGGTATACATCATCATGTACGGAAAAACTACCAGTTGCATGCTGCCCCATCTCATCTGGTATTCACATTGCTTCAATTTTTTAGCCACAAGCATTTACTTCTTTGATAGTAAATTTAAAATTAGTAAAAGCTCACTGTCACGGTGGGGTATTGCGACCTTTGAAGAGATTTTGTCTATATATGGTCTCAAGATATAGAATTTTACTGCTATGTTGATATCGCCAATCGTGTAATTTTTTTACCCAGTCGTAATGGATATGCACCCATTTTCACTTTTTATTTGAATGGTTCAGAACTATCACCCTCCCATTCGGAAAATGAGATATCCCAAGATCTTGGTTCTACTCATCAGAGCTCCATTCCCCTCATAATCGATGCTCGAGCAGATGGCTGGTGGATGTCATGTAAAGCTGAGCAACTGCACACCATGCTCTACATTTACAAGTTCGACCACGGTACTGTGATGCCTCCACTGTTGTGTTGGATCCTTAGCCTATGGAGATATATCCCATGATCTGTTACATGTTGTTGTTATGTCTCTGAAAGTCTGAATCTTTTTAGGCCTCTGCATCTCTTGATGTTCTGCTCATAGCTGTAGTCACCATTTAGCCCTCTTAGCATTGAAATGAACATCACTATCTACTACTTCCTGAGTATGCAATGTTGCTCAGTTTTTTTCCTATCTGCGCCCTCCAAACAGATTAATTCATATGTTTTTTGACTTCCGATGGTGCATAGTATTGGTTTCATTGTTTTATTATATAAAATGTAAATAAGAGTTAAAGCCTCAAATTAGTTCTAGGAGTACTCTTACATGTACCTGAAGATGATAGCTTCTTGCTGATTTATTTTGTAGGAGAAATATGTTATGTGCAACCAGTTGTCTTTTATTGATCGTTTCCTTTTTTTTTTCAGGGCACGTTACTAGCAGAATTAACGAGGGGCTTGGATCAACAGTCCTGACGACATAGAGAGACAGGACTCCTCGTCCTTATGAGCATGAGTACCTGACTAAAGCAACTTTGATACACTTCCTCTGTTATTATGCCTATGTTAATCTCCCTGGTCCCTGCTTTTTCATGTTCTCACGACAACCATGAATCACAAGAATGAAAAATTACAATGATCTTTTGATTTCTTGGGTATTAGACAAGTATTGATTGCAGCCGGGGTGTGGCTGATTGCCCAATGTCTAGGTCGCAGTGACACCAATGCTTTGCTCCAAGCCCAGACAGCAACATGAGCCCAGCCCCTTGACTATTGTTAGTTTGACTCATCGAGAATCACGAGATTGCCATGCCCAAGTTGTCAAGGTACAGATTGTATTATTTTCAACATCACATCTATTTATAAATATTTTCTTGGCTAATGGTTCTCAGATTGGTTAAATAAAAGATACTTACAAATTTTGGATGTGTTTCAGGTTAGAAAGGGCCGGGATTGATCAAGGATGATAAGGATTAGAAGTTCGCATTGCGGTGGTTCTGGTGCACCACCAATCATCCCTGGATTATTGCTTTCATCTGAAACCATATTCACTTAAGGTAATTGTGGTGTCATGTTGGTGCACTTCTTTGTGATTACTGGCTACTAAAGGCATATGATTACCCTCACTCATGTATGCACGGTGGCACAATATGTATTTTGGTTGCTCATTTATATTGTGCTTCGTTTTAGACTATGTTAGTGATTGCATATGAACTTACGGTGTATTTTTTTTTTGCCAGCATCGGTTGAGCTCTGCACTTCACTCAAACTAATACATATATAAGTTTAACCAATAATAAAGAAAATCTTTCATATTCTTTCTTATCATTTTCACAAAGTATATTATTTTCTAGGATTTTTCCCAGTATAAATAACTTAATCTAGCTAACATTTTGTACCTTTCAGATTGTGGGACCTGCTATCTCTGGTTGAGCTGTGTCCAGAAACTGAAGATTCATCCATATTAGATTGTAAGGGCGTTGATTTTGTATATCTTGTATGTGATAACCTTGAGTTTTTTTAGATGTTTTCCATGCATATTTGGTATGCTATAAAATATATATTTTTCATGTGTGCATGCACATCCTCAATTGTTACATGTAACTACAAGTATTTTTATTTTATACAATAAAGATTGATTCTAATACAAGAAAGTTTCCCTGCCCGAAGCAACGCACGGGCACGAACCTAGTTCAATTTATAAGCCTATACTGTATCTATGTGTCGCCACTGATTCATGCTTGGTTCCCATGATTTGTTTGATACCCCTTCCATTTTAAAATAACATGGTGTCATTTCATTTTGTTAGGAAAATCTTTCGACTAATAATTACTATGCATCATTAAAAAATATTAATAGGGCAATTGTTGATTAATGTTTTGTTTTAATGAAAGACGAAAAAAAAACGTGTAATTTCAAACAGCGGTAGTTCTTCGATACCACATGCCCTGTGGCCCCCACGAAACCATCTTGTTGAGAATGAAGAGTACTCCAATAGAACCTTTAATAATGCAGCTCCCTCACAGCCTGGAGCACCAGTCCTAGTACATGGGGTCTCCTCTTTGCTTCCACGTTACGTGATGAGGTATCATGAACCCCCTCGGGCCCGGGGAGCGCTACGCTGCCGGGACGACGGTTGCTGGAGAACAAGAGCGATCGAGAGGGACATCTGGAATCTGGTTCATCCAAGGCTGACAAAAAGAAGCACGCACGCCTTCAACATGGCGCCGCGCGCGGCGGCATGATTGGAGCACGCACCTCGTCACCCGACTCGATCAGGCGAAAAGGCAGCGAGCTGAAGACAAAGAGCGAGTAAGTACAGTCCGGGCAACGATCGTTGATGGAGATAGTTTGACGGAACCATTCGCAAAAGGGCAATCACGTAACGCATGCATGATGTACTAGATGATCTGAAGCCTGAGCCTTTTGCCCGGCCGGCCGGCTGTGGATTCGTTGTTCGTTCAGCGAAGCGTCTGGCGCCCGTGCTCTTCTAACACTGTAGCTAATAAACTCTTCTAATCAATAATCAGCAGTAGCGAAGCACCACGGAGCAGAGTAAACACTTTGTGTCAGCATATACACGAGCGCGCGCAGTGGGCACGCCGGGACACCTACGACTGGCACCCACGGTAGCTAAAGTGATCCATCTCCTCAACAACCGGACACTGGCCGGTACCACTCGTACCTGGCGTACGGGTTCTAGGAGATGGGCGCAGTTACGCGTACAGCCGTAGAGAGGAAACGGTCGAGAGTGAATAAAAGCAACCACCAGTTCAGACCACGGATCGCCGGAAAGCCGATCGAAGCCAGCGGCGGGTTGGGGTCGTCGGGACGCAGGCGCTCACGGGCGCCACATGGCGCTGATGCCCTGCCGGTGCCGCGACCGGCCGGCCGACAGGAGTAACGGGCGCCTGGAGGTGGGGAACGCCCGCTCGCTTTCACACGGCCCGTGCCCCATCCATGCCCCCGCCCCGATCTTGATTTCACTCACACGCCACCGCGATCATTCCGTCCCTTTGCAGCCTGCAGGGCTCGCGCCTCCACTGCACTGAGCATCACCGCCTGGCGCCTGCCCATCTACTCCTAGGCGCCAGTGGTGGACCGTGCTAGTAGCACCGTACCATGCATCAACAGGCGGCAAGATCTGCCGAGTATACAATCACCGTGGCGAGCATTGATTGCCGTGCCGCCTTGGGTCAGTGTTCAGATGAGATCCGATCCAGCATTGCTCCTCCGTCCTGTGCAGTTAAGCCTGTGGTCGATCATGAGCGGTGCGGCTTTTACCGTCTACAGCGCTGCAATCACTTTGCAGGCCTGTGTGTTTTTAGGCTCTGTTTGGTTCCAAATTTTTTTCAGAAGTCCTTATCACATCAAAAGAAATCTTACTATTTATAGTATTAAATAAAATCTGTTTATAAATGTTTTTTGATGGGTCTGTCTATAGCCTGCTTGGGTGATTTGGGGGGCATCTACACTCGAGTGAAAAGACAAAGCAAATCACACGAATCAAAACCAAAAAGAAAACTGAGTGAAACAGAAGACTCTGTCACCCGAGTGAGGAAGCCCATCAAATCACTCGAATATAGCAGACAAACAACAACTGAGTGATTCTTGGTATAGATGACACTCAAAAACAAGATTTTGATAAAAAATAAATAATACAACAAAATAAGAAATATAGCCTACAACAAAATTGCACCAGAATCCACATTTTGAAAATGTGGGTCTGATCCAATAGAAGGCACAAAAAGAGCTAAAATATTTATATTTTACAGAACGGGAACCATGAAAAATTAATAAGTTTGAATAATCATAAAAGAACAAATTTAGAGTTTTAACAACTTAATATACTTCAATTTAATATACTTTAGAAGTTGAAATATCAAACTTTATAGGAACAAATAAATAGAACATTGAGATAAGATAATTTAGAGTTTTAATAGGTTAATATCCCTTACAAGTTGTATTAAAAAGAATAACAAACCAATATTAAACAAGGAGTAAAACAAAAGACAAAAGAACTTGATCTGATAACCTAGAACTTGCTCCCAAAAGACTGCACAGCAAAAGGCCTAGCTTCTTTCTTCAAGATATAGCAAAAACTTCATATCATCTTCATAACTCTTGGATGCTGGTTCACATCTTCATGAAAAGGCATGTAGCCGACACAGGAAACAAGATCCCTCCTAAAAGCATTCTGCTTAAGTGCAAATAATTGGAAAAAACAAAACATAATCAATCAGCTAATCACATTGAACTAGAATGAACAGAGCTGAAACAAAAATATTATGGGGCACCCTGAGTTAAACAAAAAAAGAAATAACAAGAAGACAAAATGTACAAAATTTTCTATATGATTACAAAATTTCAAAAATCAGGGGGCACCCAGTGTAATCCCACAGATGTAAATGCAAAGATGTCAGATTACAAAATTCTCAAAAAAAAAAATCTACGAATTACAAAATTTCAAATATTATGGGCACCTAGTGTAATCCCACATATGCAAATGCAAAGATGCCAAATTACAAAATTCAAACAGAGCTGAAACAAAAATATTATGGGGCACCTTGACTTAAACAAAAAAAAGAAATAACAAGAAGACAAAATGTACAAAATTTTCTATATGATTACAAAATTTCAAAAATTAGGGGGCACCCAGTGTAATCCCACAGATGTAAATGCAAAGATGTCAGATTACAAAATTCTCAAAAAAATTCTATGGATTATAAAATTCCAAAAATTATGGGGCACCTAGTGTAATCCCACATATGCAAATGCAAAGATGCCAAATTACAAAATTCTCAAATATTTTTTATGTATTACAAAATTTCAGAAATTAGGTGCACACTGTGTAATCCCACAAATGCAAATGCAAACTGTCAGATTATACAAAGTTCTCAAAATATTTCTATGGAATACATAATTTCAGAAATTAAGGGGCACATTGTATAATCCCACAAATGCAAATGCAAACTTTCAGATTATACAAATGTCAGATTCTACAAAATTACACCCGCTACATGTGTAACTTACAGTATAATATCCACTGTAATTTTATAAGAAAAGCACTGTCAATATAATTAAAAGTGATGGTAACTTACAGTTCATACAAGACACACGTAAACATTCACAGAAAGCTGTCAATACAATTTGCAACTTACAGTTCAGAGAGGGCACACATAAACATCAATACAGGAATCATCCCAAGAGGAATTTAATTTAATAATACAACATGAATACATATACCTAAACATCAAGCTAACTATTAGGAATATAAGAGAACATGCATGGAAAGGCAAAATCACAATACCTTTTCGAGGCCTCCCATACTTCAAATTTTGCCCTGGTTTGGTCACAGCGAACTCCTTTTGCTTGAATCAACTGATGAAATAAATGAATTAGATTAATACAATATGACTAACAAATTGCTTGAACATGAAAAAGGTATTTCAGATAATTCCATAGTTCTCAAAAGTACAAAAGTAAATCAATGCACCGGAACCAATCAAATTTATATGGTTCTCAAAGGTACAAAAGTAAATATATGCAATAGAATCAGTCAAATCAGGAAGCAGAGGTTACTGCATCTAAAATCAAGTCAACCACTACAATTACAATGACCTAACATTGAAATGACAGTGTAATGAACACTGTAAATAAGACTTAGGAACACTGTCAGTAACTTAAAAAATATTTTAGTACCGAAGGAAATTGAATTAGTTAGTGACAGAATGCACATTAAAATGAAATAAACTGAAAAACATGGATGCTTTGAATCAGGTACATATAGTAGCTAAAGAAGATTCAGCAAAGCAACGCACTGATATTAGTGCTATGGTCACATATTAATATAGATTAGATTAGCAACAAACAGGAATACCCGATAGGTACATCAAAAGCGGTCTGGGAATTCACCAAATGGAGAGCTGGCCCACATGTCATAGATACAACCAAATAGAACGGCGGCGATAGAGCCTGACGAAATAGTAACGAGAGGCGCGGGTGCCGACGCGAGCAGCAGCAGCACCACCACGCCCCCCGGCACCGCTCCCTCCCAAGCGCCACCTCGTCCTCGGCCTCGGTGGCTGGACGCGCGGCCTCCGACGTGGGCCGCCATGCGCGCTCCAGCGGAGAGAGAGAGAGCAGAGAACACATAACACACGCATGCAGCTTAGACGCCAATGAAATCGATTGAGAGAGGGCGAGATGCAGGCTAGCTATTCAGAGGACAACAGCTAGAGCTGGCCGTGGCCGAGCACAATGGAATCCCAATCCCCAAACGCAGCAACAGTTGGGGAGGAACCCACGCCCACGCCATGCCTGCAGAGAGAGAGAAGGGTCCAATCCAAGGGGAGGGGCCGGATCAGATGCATGCGCCGGCCGCCTGCTGGGATCTCTCCTATCCCGCAGCAACGCCTCAGCAGATCAAATCAACAACAAAAACCACAAACAAGGGAGCAAATCGAAAAGAAATCAGGGAGGAGACGACAACAACCTGGAAATCGTCTCACCTTGCTGAGCTAGGAAGGGAGCGGAGCTCACAAGGGAGAAGAAAACGAAATGGAACTGAAAAGAAGAATGGGGATAGAGCAGCTAGAAATATCAGGCGGCAGACGAAAGGATAAAAAAAATAAGGCTGACAACATGGGCCCGCAGATCACTGAGATAAATGGCACCAAAACAAACAAAGGGCGCAGATTGGATTAAAATGAGATCGGACCGCACAGCAAATCGAGTGAGCAAAGTCTTTAAATCACCTGAGTGACAGATAGCTTTTCCTTTTTTGATAGCTGAGTGCTTTTTCGCGAGACGAATCTAATGAGCCTAATTAATTCATAATTTGCTACAGTGATGCTACAGTAACCATTCGCTAATCATAGATTAAGATACATCATTAGATTTGTCTCGCAGTTTAGCTATAGGGTTCTGCAGTTAGTTTTATAATTAATTTTTATTTAATACATCTAAATACTAAAAAGTCTCTGGGACTTTTTTTTAAATCCCTGTTCCAAAACACCCCCTTAGTACCGTCCCCCTTGGCTTCAGGCCTTTGCTGAATGCCGGCACAGCACATGAGCCATGTGGGGCTAATGTTAGGAGTAGCTTAAAGCGTCAAACCGCTAAGCGCTAAGTTACTTGGTTCGGAATCAGGCGCGGGTGGCTTCCTTTTTCTTGACTTCTCATCAGTTTCCAGGCCAAGCATGAACGCATGCATGGTCAACGCCTACCGAAGGCAGCACCACGCCATCACCTCGGCCGTGTTTGGTTACGGTAGAAAATTTTTCGAGAAGAGAATCTGGTATGCATGGAGTACTAAATGAAGTCTATTTGCAAAACTTTTTCAGGGACGGGTGTAACTTTTCGCGATGAATCTAGTGACGATAATTAATTAATGATTTTGCTACAGTGATGCTACAGTACCAACCTCTAATCGCGCGGTCAAAGGCCTCATTAGATTCGTCTCGCGATTTACACGGGGGTTGTGGAGGTGGTTTTGTAATTAAGCTTCATTTGATACTCTAAATTAGTGGTCAAAATTGCTACAGTATTCATGTAATTTAACCAAACACGGCCGAGTTGCCATCCCTGCCTAGCGCTGGAATTGTTGGCCATGCAAGCGATCCCGCGACGCCTCTCGCTGGAGTAGCATTTGTCAAAGAGAATGCTACTACTAGTGCTGGTCTAGTACTAGCAGTTTAATCTAGGCAAGTTAACCTCTCCTTGAGGCAGGCAGGCACAACCACAAACAGACAAACTCATTTTTTCCAATCCTGATGAGGTTAACGGATCAATATGCTGTTTGAATTCGGTCCCCAGCTGCAGCAATGGTCGCCGCAGAGTTCTTGGTGGCCATCGGCCGTCGCCCTCGCGGTGGCTGTCGGAGAGAGCGACCTGACTGGACAATGGACATGATCTGCATGGGTGACGACGCGTAGGCGACGAGCCGACGACGCGCCCGCTGCAACGAAGAGCGACAGCGACGCACCTGCCCAGCTAGTTTCGCCGCTGCTGGTTCCGCAGTAATGGTGTGAGACCAGGATGAGGACGCCAATCCCCAGCGGGCGGCCGATAATCGAATCCCACATGACGCTGGTGATCGGCAACGAGGAGGAACGATGCCATGGGTTCTCGGCCGTCCAGCTGGCAGCGGCGCAGCGGAGGCGCATGTCCTTGTCGCGCGTTCCCCGTGCCGTACGGTGGTCGGTGGAGCAGGGGTTCTCTCACTTGTTTTTTGTTCTGCTTGTTCCTCTGCAGAAGCAGATCAGCTGCTCGCTCGTTAGGAATCCAAAGAGAGCAGTTGCTCCTAATGCAAAATGGATGGTAGAAAATCAGTGCTCCGTGATGCACCCTACTGTGGAAATGATGATACCTTCTGTGTCCCCGGCGACCGAATTTCGGTTGACGGAGACGGCGGCCGGCACCTGCCTAACTCGGCCCTGACGCGACCAGCCCGGTCACGTCCTCGTCCGTGTGAACCCTGAAGCACGGCGGCGCTAGTGCTAGTGGTAGTAGCAAGTCAGAGAAGGGATCCACCGCCGTGCCGTGCATGTGCGGAGCGGCCATAGAATACTAGGCCGCGGGGCAAGGGCAACCACCTTTTTAGGCGGATCCGGATCGACCCGGGGAAAGCCTAGCGCACTTCCGAGTCGCGCTCGACGGTCTGCCCCCGCGACGCGCCAGCCCGAGTCGCCATCCCGGCGCCGCACGCGCAGCATTAGCCGCCCGGGCGCCGCCCCACCCCCACCCCCCTCACCGTGTCAGTGCCACCCCGCACTACGGCACTAGTGAAGTGGAGCCGCGCAGGCGGCTGGCTGGGCCTCGCCCGCGGCCGGGCCGGGGGGCGCTCCTGTTAATACCAACCACCGGCCGCGGCAAGGCAAAGGCGGCGCGCGGCCAGCGCATCGCAACGGCGCAACGCAAGCAGATCCCTCTCGCTTCCAACGCTCGCGAGCTGCGGAGCTTCCCCGCCCGTTCCCGGCGGCCGAAGCGAGGCGGTTCCTTTTCCTGATCTCCGGGCCCGCTCCAGCGCTCGGGCGATGAGGGCGGACCGCGCGATGGGGGAGCGGGGTGGCGAGCAGCGCCGGATCGACCTGGGCGCGCCGCTCCGCTCGGCGCGACGGGGGGACGCGCCGCCGAGGTGCAAGCCCGACCTCAAGTCCGGGCCCGTGCGGCACCCGGGCGCCGTGCCCTTCGTCTGGGAGCAGCGCCCGGGGCAGCCCAAGAGCGTCCGCACCCGCCGCGCGGCGCCGCCGACGCCGCCGCGGGAGGCGGGAGGCGGCGGCGGCAGCCCGTACCACGACGCCCTGGCGGACCTCGATCTCCAGGCGCTTCACGGCGCCGCCGACCGCGGCTCCCGGGCTGCCCCAGCGTCGCGCGAGGTGGTGGCGATCGAGGCGACGAAGGAGGCGAGGAAGCAGGAGGCGGTCTCGGTGGCTGCGGTGCTGCGGAAGCCGCACGGCGACGGCGAGGAGGAAGAGGAGAGGTTCTCCGACGCGCTCGACACGCTCTCCCGCACGGAGTCCTTCGCCATGAACTGCAGCGTCAGCGGCCTCAGCGGCGCGCCGGGCGCCGGGCCAGAAGCGCGGGACCTCATGATGGACCGCTTCCTCCCGGCCGCGCAGGCCGTGGCCGTCGGCTCCCCTCAGTACACCTTCCGGAAGGCCGGTGGCACGAGCAACTCTTGCCGCGACCACGCCCACGCGCGTGCGGCCGCGGCGAAGGCAAGCGCGGGCAGTGGCGACGATCGGATGAGGAGAGCGCCAGTCCAGCTGCCGTACCAGCACCTGCCGCCCAATTACTTGTCCTGCGCCTATCCCAAACGCGAGGAGCATGAAGAGGAGGATGAAGAGGATGACGATGACTATGACGTGCATAGTACCCGGGGGTTTTCAGCCAAGGGATGTGGGTTGCTCCCTGGATTGTGTGTGAAAACCTCCTTGTTGCTCCTGAATCCGATGCCGGCGATGAAGCGCGGCAAGGCCCTAGGACGAGGGCGAGGCAGGCAGTTTCCATCCAAAGGCAGGGCCCAAATGGCACAGAGTCCGCTTGCCCGGAGCTTGCAGAACAAGCATCTTGGATGCGATTCCAACGGGGTACTAATACCAGTGCACATCGCATGCTGTTGAATTCAGCTTTATAGTTATGTCTCTTGTTCTTGGTGTTAGGAACGATTTGTTCTAACCTTCTGAATTTTATTTTGTAGCAGCAATCCTGGGAGGACGTGTATAAGTATAAGTTGGAGCAGAAGTATCTTGGTCAAGGAGAGGATGGTAGGAGCAAGGTGACAAGTGAGTCAAATCATCTGACTTTCTGGAGCGATTCACAGACTGGGGATGGATCTTCACCATATCACCGTCCCATAGCTGGTGGCATGTCGTCATGTCGGAACTATGCCATGATGTCACCATCAAGTAAAGCAAATGGGTCATCTAGAATAGGAGATAGGGATGATAAGGCAAGTAGGAGCAATGGTTCTAGTTCGCTTGGTAGAGACCACGACCGAACCTCGTTGGTTGGATCAGATCATAGTAGTTTTAAGGGATCGAGCTCTATGAGCTCAGGACCAGATTTAGCAGGGCGTGAAGATTCAATGGATCACCATGGAGATACTGATTCAGAAACATGCCACTTGGGTGTGCTTGTGGATACAAGGGCAGCTCCGAACGCAAACATGTGTGATTCTCAGCCTGGTGAGCAACAGATAGTTGGAAAGAAGTCTATCATGAAAGATCAAGTCAATGATCCGTTGACTGAAAAGATCTCTGAAGTTAGAGAACCCACATTCCCACCGGATGATGGAAAAGATTTGTCGCGTGATGCTAATCAGGAGGTTCCATCACATCTAGAAGACAATAATGTTGCTAGGAAGGAAATCATACCATTGCAATCTCTGCTCCCTTTACCTGTCCCGAAATCACCTTCAGAATCATGGCTTTCTCGCACTTTGCCATCCGTGACGAATAAGCCACCTCCACCTTCTTTTCTTGGAATTCAAGTACACTCGAAGAAACAAGCTTCCTGGGCCACAGTGCATCCAAAGGAGAATGATCATAAACCTTCCAGACCACGGCAAATAGGATTTGCAGATGTAAGGCTTAATTTTCTTCTATTCTGCATGTCTTGTGTTATTTCATTATGTTTTGCTTATGTGTCCACACGTCATGATGCCATTGTTCATATGTTTGTCTGCATTTCTTGTTTAGGTGGTAGAAAAGCCAATTTCAATGGATTCCGAGATATGATGTATTCACGTAAGACCAGGTATTTATCCATTTATGACATTGATGCCTTGAGGGCTATCAGGGTCATATACCTCACCAGCACTCAACGGCTCCCAAGATGCGCCTCCTCTTTTTGCTGATCACTTGAAGCAGCTGCTGGCTACCATGTTGTTGGCAATTGGAATTCGCATGCCATGTCTGGCAGACTGTGCTCTGTATGTTTCTCTGCAAGTCTGGTGGTGGTTTCGGTTTGATGTAAATCTTATATTTATACAGGATGACTTCTGCTTGCTTCTTTACTGTCCATAGTGAAATCATGTAATAGTACTCAAACCAAAGAAAAGGTCGAGTTGTTTGCAAAATGTAATTGCATCAGATGCTCCATTGAATAAATAAAATGTCAAAACAGGTCAGCCTTCCAATCCTGAAACATTTTTCCATGCATAACTGTATCTCCTGACATCCTGTGTTCCCAGCAGTCTTGCCATTCTCCTTCTGGATATGTCAGTAGTTGTGCTTGATACAAACATAGAACTGCATCTACTATTGCCTTATCATGTGCGGTAAGGGTTGTCTGGCAGTAAGTTTGTTCATCCTATTTCATATCTAGTTGTTGCATTTGCTAGTTGCTATACATTGTTATCATTGGTTGGCGTTGAGATGGAAGGTACTAATACAGCAGCAACAAGCCTTTCCATGTTATCCCTTCTTGGCGTGTGTATTGCCGCCTCCTGTTTGGTTTGGTTCCGTAAGACGTGGAAGTGTCATCAACACAGTTACCAAGACCATAAACTAGGTAATGTCAGCTTTTCATGACATTTTTCATCCTCTCTCTTCATAAAAAATTTACCATGTCAGCAAATTTAATGCTCATGATACTGTTATGACATTTCCACTGAGACTGTGGCCTGATGCCGTAAGGTAGATAGCTCTCTCTCTCTCTCATCTCTATTTCTAAACCAAAATTCCGTCACTGCAATGGAAACAGTGTCGGGCCTCGTCACGCGATGAGCAAAACCACCTTGGTGGATTGATGATCTGGATTTCCAATTGTGAAAGTTTTAGAGGTTCTCCAGAAGGTGTTGTCATGCGATGAGCAAAACCACCTTGGTGGATTGATGCTTGCACGACCTCGACATATGAACCCCAGAGCGAGTAAGTGCGTACAGTACATTCTTATTTAAAAGAAAGAGGTAAACTGATGTCAGACACCAGTTGGTGGCACTAGAATTTATCTGTATATAGTGTGCATCTGTTTACCAAAGTGGCGAAGTGCCACCCAAATCAGTCGTATTCGGTCTTGACTTCGTGCACTGAGATGATATTTTTCTTGCCTTTTGCAATGGGAACATTCGTATCTCTTGCACACTCTTCCTAGGATGTGCAAGTATCATAAAAATGGTGTTCTACTGCTTTGTTAATAGATGTTTTGTTTTGTTGGATATTTATTCTACCATGCTCGATACTGATTTTATTTTTTTAAGCAGAAAAGGGGTCTTTCACTTAAACAATGTTTATCTAAGGCTAAGCAATTGGATACGCTCTCTTCAGAACTGCAATCTCAATTGACAAGTGTAAGCTTCTAGAGACTAGAGAGTTCTCAAAAAAATGGCACTTCAAAGTATTGAATTTAATTCTGACTTTCTGAGTTATGAACATTATTGCATCTCTGCAGTTGGAAACACGACATGGTTATCCTGATGTGGATGGCCGTCTTAGCCTGGAAGGTCTTAGTGGGAGCAACAGATGTGTTCTGTTTTGGTTGTTATATGGTACTCACTGGCTAGCAGGCTATCAAATAGGAAATACTATAAATTAAATTTGTTTACCTACTTCTATCTGCCACAAAATACTTACAGTACTCAGATACCATGCCTTTTCATATGCTCTCAGTTTTTCTTCCTCTCAAAATGGATAAAGGTGGACCTCGGACTGCACTTTTTAGGCTATGCAAGATTTTGCAGTGGCCAATGCCGAAATTTGAATTTGTGGAACAAAGGTTTAGGTATGTATAATAAAATTCCAACATATTACTTTCTACTAAAAGAACATGAAACTTTCATTCACAGGAACCTTGATAGTGCTTATTCATTTGGTCTTTGCAGAAATTTTATGCTTTTCGTTTTTCTTCATTGTGTTTTCTTTTTAAGCATCACAATTACATGACTACCTGCACTCCTGCAGAAAAATTGCAAGCTGCTAATACTATATCAGATTGTATGGTTGGTTGCCTGGTTTAGTGCTTATACATGATAGAGGTGTTTGTATTCATGATGCCATACAAATCATCTGAGCAGCAGCTATTTTATGCTGCGCATACTTCTGATCAATGAATTAAGCAGTATTGAGGGTATTTTGAAAATATTTATTTTATTCTATTTATTTTTTCTGGAACAGGACTCCTATTATTCTGGATGGGGTTACAACTACAAACTTCAATAGCTTTGTTTCAACCATCACCTTGCACATACCTGATGTGACAGTCATTACACTTCAAGGTGATCAACGAACTGACAAAAAGAGTTCTCAGGATTCAGCATCGTTAGTAATGCTCGAGAAACTCCCAAGAACTCAAGTTCTGCATATGCAAGATGGAGCAGCAAAGCGGCATGGATCACATCAGTTAAGTTAATGGATACACTGATTAACATGGGCACGTGTCCCTCCCAGAGTGACTATAGGATGTGTAGGCTGACTATAGGATGTGTTAGTCTGTTAGTGCAATGGTATATTACCTTTTATAGCCTCAGCTGCTGTAACTGTAATACCTGACCACTTGAGTTTTCTTGAGTAGTCTCTACTCCAAAATAATAGTACTGTAAGCAGGCTCCATTAGTACCGTTTCTGCCTTCTCAAAGTTCATGACCCACTGTTTCACTTGATGGATAAAGCAAACGATTTTTTTAAAATTAATATTGGTGCAATTTACTCATGTTATTATTATGCAGTCCTAAACCTCTTAGCTTCAACAGCTATTACTACAATTTATTTGGAAAAAGAAAGACACTGCCATCTTAGGCATCTTTATTTCTAGTCCCTTGTGGTAGTCTGTTTGTGAAACTGTTACCATCTTGCTATCTCCAAGCTAGAGTTATCCGATTATTTGGATCCTGAGGAGTTAGGACCTTAATTGACAGAATATCATTAGAGAAATTTTACAATGCTTGGAGAGGTGTTGGAAGGCATTTCATGTGTCTATGATTTGTGGGCCCATATGAGGGAAGGTGTTGAGAGGCGTCAATGAGAAGGCGTTGGTTGTGTCTATGGTTGGTAGGCCCATAGGTCCCGTAACGCCTTTCAATGCCTCCAAAGTTAAAGAGATTTAAAAATTCATGATAATTATTTTTCTGTAGTTATTTTTTTAATCAAAGGTAAAAGGGTACATTCACAATTACCAAAAATAATGCTTTGAAGAGGATAGTTAGGGCGTATGATCATTCTCATTAGGGTTCGTTCCTCACCGGCGATTTGGCCATACGCGCCTCCGCCCCACATCCACCGATCCCCCCGCGGCGACCTCCTGTGCCGCCTCCACCTCAGCACCGTGCTCCCCATCTTGGCCGGCGAGGACCAGAAGCTCGTCATCACCCACGGCGCTGGCTCATCAACCGACAAGATCCGGATCAACTACATACGTCGTGGCGATCAACTCGTGCGCCGCCGTCCACAACATCTACGTTCCGTTCCCCCGCCTCCACCTCGCCAACCTCGGCACCCGACCTATCTGGCCCCGCCCCTCGCCAGTCGCCGCCTGACCTGCCTCCGTTGGCGAACCCAGCTCGAGCTGCAGCGGTCGTCCCCGAAGGCTGGAAGTTTCATGTGCCTTTTTATTTGTGGTTTCTAAGATATTTTCTTATGCTCTGCAAATATCATATGAATCGTGTGGTTTCCAAACTGCTACTGTTCCTGATTCCTAGGACTGAACTCTTGCTGCATACTCCATCCATCCCACAAATAGTGTTCGTTTAGCATTTGAATTTTATCCTACAAAGAGTATTCGTAGTATTCATTTAGATTGTAATGAATTTCATCTAATTTAAGCAATACCAAGTACCAAGAAACTATTATACGGAGAAACGTACGGAGCCAATCAAATACTTAAGTAGGTGATATTTTTCTGGTTCCAATACATCTGCATTTATTAATGATCTTAGGAACAAATAAACAACGTGATTTTAAATTACAACTGCTACAATTAATTAGAGGTAACAAGATCATTTCCCACTAATAGTTATGTGTCTGACAAACACTTTTGTATGTTTCTGAAATTTTCTAAACAAACACTCCTTGTGGAACTGAGGGAGTATTGTTTTGCGGATCTTGCATGCAAACTCCACAATCTTTTTTAACCAAAGTTTTGGTAATCTGCACATAACTATAAGTCTGTAACAAACAAGATTGCTGTTACACAAAATGTCTCAAAGGCAGGGATCAGGGAATTTGAAACAGGAGCGATTTCTAAGAGGTTCTATTAATTATTAATGGGAACGAATCAAGCACCAATGCACAATAACTTAACATCACAGCATAAATTACAGGTGACACAAACAAACATCAATCGCTAACGGGCAATGCCATGACTTGGAGGGTGCTTAATGGGCAACATTTTCAATGAAAGTGCTGTCAATGGACGAAAACGGAACTTAAAAATGGGGGATAAGGGACAGAACTCATGTGACGTTTTTTTCCCCGGATTGTATAGACAAGATCCCACCGGGGGACAAAATGGGGCCCCTACACCATTAAGTGAAAAAGCATGTTCCATTGATCTCGTAGTACAGCATGACAACTGATATGCTAGACTAAGGGCTTGTTTAGATTACTTTGCATTTTGCATTTTTACATTTTTAGAAGAGAATTTTCAACATTTGAAGTATTAAATGTAGACTAATCATAAAACTAATTACAGATCTCGTCTGTAAACTACAAGACGAATTTAATGAGACTAACTAATCCATCATCATAACATATTTACTGTAGCAATACTGTAGCAATTTAGTGCCTAATTACGTCCTAATTAGGCTCATTAGATTCGTCTCGCGATTTACAGTCCATTTGTGTAATGCGATTTATTTTTCGACTACATTTAGTACACCATACAAACGATTTACAAAATTTTTGCATTTTGTCTTTATGTATCTAAACAGGGCCTAAGCTCAAAAGTATGTACGCCAAGGTCTTGATCTGGTAACAGCTCCATAGCTAGGTCAGAGATACTCCAGCAGTGCGGCACATAATTAAAGTTCTAGTCAAACCATAAACATCCATTCTTGTTCTGTAAAGTTGCTGTTAAATTATCACAGATCACTTTGACATGTACAAAGTAAACCATGGACTGCACAGTGACCATTTGGTGTTTGCCATACTAGAACTCACATGCATGAGATACTAGAAGCCTGAATCCTCTTTCAGGTGATTGTAGTTCGCTTGATTCCATGCTCCAACCCAATTATCTCCTTATTACAGAGCCTTTATACAGACCTCTCGCAACCACAAAGCCTTCTGGGGGTTGATGGTCCTCCAACTCCTCCAACCAGACTACTTGTGAACTCAAGTTGCGAGGGCTCCATGTACTAGGTTGTTGATTCACTAGAGACTTTCGGAAGTAAGAACAATGCCGTCTGTCCTCAGCAGAGTATGGTGGAGAAAGGACGTCGAAGAGAGCACAAGGTGTGATGGCTCTGAAAGTGTGGATGTTACCACCTCTATTAGGGTAAAGAATGGTCGTCTCTGGTGCAGTCATTTCACAATCCCTGACAAGCTTTGCTGGTCTTGCTGCAAATTTCAATGGGCAAGGCTTGCATCAAGGAACATGTAGGTCCAAAATTACTGAAAAGAATGATGGCATGGTTAGTCAAATCAAAATAACCATATCTCTAGCTCCAGCGGAAAATAATAATTTTCTGTGCAACAGAAAGAAAAAACATGTCTAGAGGTTAGCAATTTCCCAGCAGCCTCTAAGGTTCCCACATGGGAGTGTACCTCTACTTGTTTAGCTCCCGAACACGAGGGGGGGAAACACTTGTACTAACCAGTATAACAAATGGACAAACTCAAAATTGCCGGTAACAGACTAAAATAGGGGTAAAGGAAAAATAAGGTGGTACAGTAGAAATGAACAGCCGCCGACATAGTTTTCGGTGGGTGATACTGGTTTTTTAGCAAATGAAATACATTCTTAGTGATGCCGGTTCAAATGGAAAAGTTGAAGAAAAACGAAAGTAATGCTTATGCATTGTAAACACGAAAGACCTGAACTATGGAGAAACTCATTTTGGCTAGACATCCTATAGTGCAACATATGAGACAGCCTAGGCCTACTAAGGGCATGCTTGATTCACTGTCAAGGGGAGTCTTTCTCGTACAGGGACATGCAACAACCTGATGTTTGGTTGACTGGATCGATTTGCACAAGATGAGTACAACAGCAGTTTGGTTGGCTAGATTAGCATAATTACAAAGACAATTTTACTAATGTTATAATTATTTTGTTCGAATAGGTTGTATAGTACTTATTTTTAACATATTAAGCTTTAATCTACCTCGAAATATACTAATATGCCTCAAAATATGCTAATAATTTCCTAATACCATCATTAACTTGCTAACATATTGCATCCCGTGAGCCTGGCTCTAGAGAAACGTTTTTCATTCTCGTTCCCTGGGAGCTAGGCTAGCTGGCTGCTTCAGCATGCTGAGAGACGAGCTCGTGCCTTCACCCAGTCAACCAAACACCATGCTGCAGCATCCCCTGGAGCCTGGCCAAAGCATCTCCAGGAAACCAAACGTACCCTAATATTTAGGTGGCCAGAGATGTGGGTCTGTACGATCTGTATCCTCTTCGCTAAAATTTGGGTGCCTATTTCTTTTGCAACACCACCACCAAGTTTCTCCTAGTTTGGTGCTGACCACATTGCTGTTCTTGGCAGCTATAAATTTAAGCACTGCAATTTTAATTTTGTAACATCGTTCCACTTGACATTTGTTTGAAACATCCTTGGATTGCTGTTTTATTCAATCAATGAACACAAGGTGTGCAAGAAACAAAAGATTGTGAGTTTTAGGGACAAATGTATCACCTTTAAACTGCAATGTATGCCTTTTCATTATCTTATCAAAACTAGTAACTTTGTGCTTCCATTAAGCATATTCTCATTGACAAAAAAAAGACAATGGCACGCAGAACAAAGGAACTAATTCAAAAGACAGAACACACCTTGTAATTGATCACTTGGATGATCAGGTACATTAATCCAATCATAAGATTCAGCATGCAGTCTTCCATAAAGAAGCTTGCTAAGTACAGTCATTCCAGGATGATTATGAAGTGGAATAACTGAAGAAGGTGGCATACAAAATATACCCATCTGCAAAATCAAAAGTACATTTAGCAAATACTGAATGCAGTGAGCACCGCAGAGGGACCAATTTATCTATTCTCCTGAAAGCCGCACATAGTTAACATAAGATAAATGAAATAATGAATGGACAAGAGATCTTACAGAGAAACTTTCACATTCATGAATGTGCAAATATTTGATTGGCACGGTGAACTGGTTAGCCCCATTACGTCCCCGTCTCCCATTGGATGGACGTGTAGAGCTGTTCCAGTTGCGTGCAATTTGGGCTTGTTTGGATGGAACCCTGAGAAGTTGCCTGGGGTATTTACCTGCCTGGGAGCTGCCTGTACTCAATTGCAACATTGCCTGGCCAGGCAAAAACTGGAATCCAGGCGTCGTTTGGTTGATGGCCTGAAATTCAGCATGGGTTGGTAGATAAGCCAGGCATTGTTTGGCTGTGCATTTTGCCTGAGTTACACCCAACATTAAGTAATTGCTGATACATGACGCATTTCACATGGAAGAAATAAACCAGCAACTCATGTTCAAGTCATACGTAATGAACTCATATGAGCTCTATTCATAGTTTTCAAGCTATATACTAACAAATATTACAACTGAAGATTAGATAGTAGTCCAACAATATACAAAAGCACATCAAGGCTGTCCGTCTGTCATCTCTCTGACTATCCACTTCGCTAGTACCTAATTAGCATATAGTCATACTGTACATACTGATTCCAAAAGAGTGCATTAGAAACAGACCCATCAGCCATAATCAAAAGATCATGCAACTACAATAAGCCATATTCAGTTACCACCAAGGTCGCCACCAGATAAATGGTTGAACACCCAACGCTCAAGATATTCTTGACCCATATTGATAAGGAAGCTGCGCTGAACTTGAAATTCTGGCTTGCAAAGGTGCATTCCTACTGCAAGCCTGTCATCTGGTGTTAATGCGATATTCTTGAGCATATCCCATAGAGGACCATTAGGGTCTGGAAGAGGTGCAACCTGCACTGGTTTTCCAAGGTTCTCTTGGATACCACGCAAAGTATTTGTTATCTCCACGTTCGCATCATCATCAGCACAGGCAGCAGACGGTTTTGTGTTGAACTTATTGGCCCTACCAACCCGTGCAGCAGCAGGTACTGTATGCTTGCCAAACCTTTTAAAATTTCTCTTGTTAGGCTTGATGGACTTGACACTAGATGATGAAACTTGAGTGCTAACTGATGCACCAAGGGCAGCCACCTCTTGACAGTCATCACTATCAGACTGCAGTTTGTCTGAGTCTTGCCCATGTGGATCATCTGTGTCATCATAATTAGCCATGTCATTTAGCATGTCAAGTCTCTCAGAATCATCTTGGTCTGGATCAGCTGCAGTGGAAGCATCTTGCATAAAAGAACCATCAGCTGTGCAGCCACTAAATAATTCTTGCAACTTGTCAAAGAACTGAATTGGTTTAGAGAGAATCCCACGGTCATTTGCCTGCATAAAAACAACGAGAATTATTTAAGATAATGTATGTACGATGCATGGCTATTTAGGCAAGAGATACTTACCGAGAGTTCAGTCAAAGTAGAATTAGAGAGAGTCAACATCTTTGTGTCATAATCAAAGCCACCGCCCAGGGCTACTGGTTATCTTTGAATGGGTCTCTACAGACCTAAGTTTTATCATATCTTTGGCAAGGGAACATAAAGCCATCAAGACCTCACTGAAATACCGGCTTACGGTCTCGCCGGATCTCTTGAAATAGAAAGCAACCACACAATTTCTCAAATTGTGGCCAACTGTATGCAGAAACATAGCCAATTGTTCTTCAACCGAGACGTGTATAGTATCCCTTAGTAGACCAGAATCACGCAAATGGGAGGCAAGCTTCCAGAACACATCTTTCCTCATCCGAAGTTGATGAATGCAGTTTCTATCTGTTCCATTATATAGTTCATCTAGCCTTGCTTGCCTCACCAAATCTCTAGTCACCAAGGGCCCATATTTTATTGGCAATCTTCTAGAGCGAAGACGCCGACGTCGCCGCCATTTGACAACGGCAAGGACAACAGATAGGGCAATTAACATGCGACCTCTTTGCTGGACAACATATTCAGAAACGTGGTCTTTATCCATCTAAGCATCACATGAGAAAAGTAAGAAACAAGCAAGTTTGTAGTTCAGATTAGATGTACTTGCATATCGTCATTTTGTAAAGCAACCTGTACAGAGTTACTACTTTAATAGAAATACATTTTACCACTCACTTTCTAATCTTCCACATAATGCTGCACCATTGGATGTCAGTACGCACGTGCTAAAAATCTAGTCCCCAACACTATAAGAAAATCAATATGCTTATCAAGGAGGAATGTACTGGGAGAAAAGAACAAGGATCTATGTACACAGCTAAAAAATAGAGTCTCACGTGCTACACAAAAATCAATCTGATTAGCATAGGGAAAATGCATCCGTATACATCAATCTAGAAAAAACTGCAGCCATCATTTGGACATAAACAAGAACGATAGACCAAGCATATGAAGAAAATAGGAGTTGATTTTTCTCACCTTTCTAAACCAGATCTCAGATCAATACTTCTTGAAGTCAATGAAGAGGGAAAATAATAGAGCAAATCACCGGATCTACAACCTAGAAGATCACCCTGCAGGGTCCTTCATCTCCATGGAGTCCAATCTTTGATTTCCCCACAGGGATTTTGAAGAAACACCGAGAGAGAAAGAGAGAGAGAGGGAGGGAGGGGATTCTGAAGAAACACCACGAGAGAGGGAGGGGAGAGGAAAGGGGAAAAGTCAGGAGAGAGGATAAGCCATCGGTGTTTACGACAGTCATTAATACCAGGCAAGTCAGCTGGCCTCCCAGGCGTTCGATTTCCCACGCCTGGCACCCGGCAACCGCGCCAGGCAACCGCGCCAGGCAAGTACATCCCAGGGTTCCAACCAAACAACATCCAGGCAACCTACAGGCAAGGTCCAGTCCAGGCAACTTTAGCCAGGGCTGCATCCAAACAGACCCTTTGTGCTTCATTATCTAGGCCAACATCTAAAGGCCTTATCTCATCTGTGAAAAGGAACGTGAGTGATACTTCATGTGTGCCGATGGTTTTATATCATAAGAACCAATCTGAGCTCTATGTCGAACTGAAATAAAGTCTATAACAGCAATTTTATATCAGACATGCAGGCAAAACAAAAAATTCCTGAACTATAAGGGTAAATTAACCTAGCAAAAGGAACGTGAGTGATACTTCATGTGTGCCGATGGTTTTATGTCATAAGAACCAATCTGAGCTCTATGTCGAACTGAAATAAAGTCTATAACAGCAATTTTATATTAGACATGCAGACAAAACAAAAAATTCCTGAACTATAAGGGTAAATTAACCCAGCAAAAGGGTAACACACACGCACACGCACGCGCACACGCACAAGCACACACACCTGTTTGTAGCTAAAGTTCAATAGTTGAATTCAGTTGCTTTATCATTTATTTTTAGCGGGTTGGAGTATCGCCAAGATATTCATGGAGTAATAATCAAGCTGACCCACCGAAAAAACAAACTAGATCAAGTGAATATTGCCAGCAACTGGAAGCTATTGATATAAAACAGGAGAAGTGGAAAATATCACTGTTTACAGAAACAACACTGTTTAGAAAGAAACATACAAAGGACGAGATCAAGAATTACACCATCCAAAAACTAGACAGTTTACCACCAAAAAGTGACATCACAGCTAATATAGACTTCCAAAATTAGAGTTAATAGAAATGACTAGTATCTGATTTCGAGTTAAATTTGACTCACCTAACAGTGCACGGACTCTCTCAAGTGCCTCTTCAGATATAGGCCCATTTGGAGAAAATGATACTTTACACGCATTGGAGAGATTCTTTATTTTTGGCATCTTGCACTTCAATGTATCCTTGAAAACAGGTACAAATTGTCAAACTTCTTCACCTCTTCTTTAAGACTCCTTTAATCCATAACCGTGATCATAAAAAGGATTACAAGCAGTATTTTTAAGCATTTTTTCTCAAAAAAGAATGATTGATAATCGGGCCGTTCGATCGCACTGACGGGGCTTGACGAGGAAAGACTGGGTGGGTCTGACGCCCGAACCGCACCCTCCCGCGGACGCCACGCCACCACGGCTATGGAGTCCGACACCGAGCGAGACCTTCCCCTTCTCTCCCCCGCCCCAAACCCTAGCAGCCACCACCAGCAATCCCTCCGGCCAGCCAAGTCCACGGCGTTCAAGCGCGAGGAGCGCCGCAAGCGCAAGGAGCGCAAGCGGCAGGAGCGTCTCGCCGACGAGCTCGCGCGGTGGGAACCTCTTGGCGCCCCGCCGCCCCGTCCGGCCGCCACCGGATCCACCAGCCCGCAGCCCGACATACCGTGGCCGTGCGACCCGCCGCCACCTCCGGACCCGGCGGAAGCCGACTCCTGGAGCTGGGGCCCGCCCGCCGTACCCGCGCCCCAGCCCGCGGTCGAAGTGGCGGCGGCGGTCCCGTTGCACCCGCAGGCCGCCGCCGTGAGGTCCTGCCGCGCGTTCTTCGAAGCGCAGATCGACGACGAGGAGGAGGATGGGGACGAAGGCAATGCGGCTCGGTTCTTCGGCGAACTGTTGGGCGGCGACGCGACGCTGAGGGGATTCTACGAGACGGAGCGGGAGAAGGGGCAGTTCCTGTGCCTGGTGTGCGAGGGCGAGGGGACAGGCGCCAGGGCGGGCAAGAGGTTCGCGGGCTGCGCCGCGCTCGTGCAGCACGCCGGGTCCATCGCCCGGACCAAGAGGAGGCTGGCGCACCGCGCGTTCGCCGACGCCGTCGGCCGGCTGCTCGGATGGAGCGCAAGCCAGACCGCGCCTCAGCCGGTAAGCATTTTATCGGGGTCCCGTCCCCTTGGAGGCTTGACCTTGCCTGATTGCTGAATGATTCGGTGTTTTTTTTTAATTTATTTTGAATGCAGGCAAGCTCCGACAGCGATGGCGCTTGTGATCAAGTCGACAACTCTCAAAGCGTAGAAATGGAGGTGTCCTGATCGTAGAGCTTGACCCCCTTGGTAAAGGGAAACAGTCAAGCATCTCGACCTCAGTGATCATCACATTGTTGAATATCTCGAGTTCTCCACTTACATCCACCATGTTCGGCAGCCTGGAGCTGGAGTGCAGTGAGAGAAAAATACTATTACCTGGCTGGTGGTTGAAGGTTGGAGCTGGAGTGATGTGAGAGAGGAATACTGTAGCGGCTGGAGGGCTGTAGACCAGCCGAACGCAGTGATCATGGATTGCTAGTTTCCTCCTAATGGTATTGACCTTTTGAATTGTCAGGAGTTCAGTGCCCATTTTGTTTCATGTTTTAAATTCTAAGTGACATGAGATTGCCTGAAAAATATAATTTGTGAGCTGCACTCGGTCCATCGAGCCTAATTACAGAAGTTGACTAGATAGGAAAGCGGAAAAATAAAATGTGAGCTGGTCCATCAAGGTTAACTACAGAAGTTGGCTAGTTCCAACTCATGGATGGACTGCAAAGTACAGAGTGCAAAGTGCAGAGTGGATGAGAACTGAGAATACCATTCTAGACAACTACATACACAAAGAGACTCTCGAAAGCTGCCATCTGATCTAATCAAACCTCATTATTGGACCACTCTCGTCAAAATAGAGGAACATGTCCCTTACAGACACTAATTTGGACCACGCTGCTTTGCACATAGTAGCTCCTAGTCATACTGAGTCATCTTCAATAAATATCAATCAATTTCGATAAAATTTTATGACGTGAACGCGAGGTTTTATTTTTAAGGTCCGGCTCTTACGGGACTGACTTATATATAATCATACTGCTTTGCATAAAGAATCCATTTCAACCCACCTCAATCCACTCCAATCCATATTTACATAGAACCCACTCCACCCCACCCCATTAGATAATATAACCAATTTGAACTCACACAAACACAATCCATATCAAAACACAATCCATTAAATCCATTTCAACCCAAATCATTAGCAGGGCTAATCGCAAATGCCTGGAATGCCGACAGAGGCTGCCTGTAGTCCATTGTAAAAACATCATCCTCAATTTTCCCAAACTGAAGTATTACCGTCTCATCATCCTGAACACCTCATGGCTCCCCGGTGCCCGCAGGAGCAATAAGCTGGAAGTTCTTCACAGAGGCAACCAGAACCCGGCCAAGAAAGTTCAAACACCAGCACTGCAAATGCTCATGCCATCGTGGAAGCTTATTGTACAATACCAAAGGGGTGCTGGGTTGATTAGCCTCTTCTGGATCTGTCATGGTACCATCATCGGCAGGGCACTGGACACTGCAGTGTATTCTTCTGGGTCCTCTTGATTTGAGAAGATTGTATTCGTAGGACACTTCTCCCGTGTAAGGCGTGAGGCGAGTTTAACGGCACATTTGTTTGCAATCCTATATCGTCCTTAGTCACCTTTTCAACTGAAGCGATCAGCCGCAATTATAATCCCTCTCTCGAGACTTGCCCAAAAAAGATACGTTTGAAATTGATAGCTTAGTATTAGATTGATGTACAGGCAGTCAAAGCCCAAAGGTTCGAGCTTGTGATGATGTTCATCATTGTTCGGACTGAGGTATATCTTTATCTATCTTTACTGTTACTCTTGACTCTACGTTTTTATTAAGAACTTCGCATACTTCCTGGCAAAAGTGTGATACGAATATCACTTCTTATTTCTATGTTCCACTGGAAACAAATATTCTTCCTTGAAAGGCAAAATATTCTACTTTATTTCCCCCGCTATAAGCTCTGGACGCGCTTTACACACTGCTTGGGCCGTACGCGGAAACCGGGGAGCCGTATTGGGCCTCGGCCCACAACCAAAGCAGCCAGGAACGCGCCTGCCTGCCGCTTGCCTTTTATCGAGTTTCTAGGTACAAACAAAACTTCTTTTCCGGAACCACGGCGCGCCAGAAAGAAAGGCCCGATCCAACCAGTGCGCACCACCTATAGAACCCCAGGAGTCCGTGCACTAGACGCATTCTTCCAAACAGTCAGAAGCAGCCGTCGCGCCGCACCAACGGTTGGCCACTAGCTCTGCAGGCGACAGCTCTTCCCCCACTAGCCGCCGATGTGGCCAGCTCCCGCTCCGCCAGATCACCTTGCCGAGCCCCTTGCGGTTGCGGCAGTGGAGCCGCGGTGGCGCACAGCCCTTTGTAGGAGACGCGCGCGGGCGCCAATCGCGATGAGGGAAGAAGCTAGCGCCCAAAAAAGGCCAAAACGCGCGCCAAGCTCATCGGGGCACGCACGGCGTGGGAGGCCTTTGGAAGAAGACAACTTGGAAGGCGGCCGTCTCGGGGTTTCGGCACGACGGCAGCGCGCGGTGCCGACGTGCCGTCGCGTTGTCGCCGCCGGAGAACGGAGCGCGCTGGACCGGGGCGGGGCGCTCTGCCCTCTCCGCGCGCGCGGTGGCCAGTGCCTCCTAGTCGACGCGCTCCCCGCGCGGGAGGCCGCCACGGGCCACGGCGCACGGGGGTGCGGTATGCTCGGCACTCGAATGTTAGGACGCTAGCGCCTAGCGCGGCGCGGAGAGAAGGCGAGGGGTGTGTGCCATCACCCACACTCGATCTGTACGGTACGAGCATATCAAACACCCCCCCCCCCTAAAAAAACATGTAGGCTGTTGTTGTTTAATTCTAAATCAACCTTATGATCCCCCTTTACTATAAGATTACTGAGATTTCCTTGAAGTTCCTTTAAGGGTAGTCAACAAAATTTTGAATATATTCAGACAAACACATACCATGATAGATAACAGGTCTGTTGGAAGAATTATGTTGTTACGGATTTGATTAAAACTTTTGGAAAACACGAGTTATACTATGAAAAATATTAACCACACGAGTTGTAACAGGTCTGTCGGCGGCTCGTATATAATACAATTGGGAAAAATAGCATTTCTTCATAGGTAGTTAATTTTGTGACATAATGGAGAGATATATCAAAAATCAAAATGCAAAAAAGAATAATGGAGAAGCATACTGTACATAGCAAGCGGAGAAATACCAACAATGTGCCCTCTTCCATAGATGTGACATAATGGCGCATAGCTTCGAGCCTTCGAGGTACTTCTCTCACCTTCATAGGGACTTCCCAATACTCTCCAAATTTAGAAGACGACAAACGGTTGCTGAGAAATGTATTTAAGCATTGCTACTATGGCTGTTTATGTTTTTTTTTTTGCTGGCCTCGGTTGTTCAAGGGTGATCCATTTATTAGACGCTGTTCATGCACAATGGCAGTGATTATACAGGAGAAAGTATGAAGATCACGCTCGTCTGTAGTCTTTTTTTCATAACCCTGATTGGGAAACAATTTGTTTTTCATACAACCAGTCTTAGGACACAAATTTGCAAAAATTCTATAATACAAACAATTTTAGATCTTTTGATCATCAATGGGCTGTGCAAAAGAAATACTGAATTACCTTCATACTATTAATGGGCTGGCCATTCTAGTAGTAAAGCTAAAGCAGTTTTTAAATAGGAAAAAAACTATATTCTTATCCTACAACAGTACAGCTCCATGGATGCAGAAAGCCATCACATTATCAATCGCCTGTTATGGCATGTACACTATTTCTAGCAGGCACATAACGACTAAACAGTAGACTTTCTGTGAGGAACCAGCCCAAGTTGATCCCGCCTAATCGAGTCATCGTCCATTAATCAACTTGATTAGAGGGAACCAACCCCGGTAGTCCTTAGAATGTATCATGAGCACCGCCCAGGATTTAAACACACTCCACGAGCACAACAGTAACACCATTACATAGGCACGTCCAACACACGAGATTATATTACAAAGCGGTTCAAATTTTAATACAGCAAGTCCTCAGAGTTTTTGCAGCAGAAAGTTCTACTACTAGCACTCCATACATATCGCAAAATAAGAAGGTAACACTATATGCCGATAGTGCCCTTCACATAGCCACCGGCCATCTACTCCTCACCCGCACCTCCGTCCGCGGGGTAGAAGTAGCCGAACACGGCCTCCGGCTGCGCATCACCTGCAACAACTTTAACGATAGCACCATGAGTACAAAAGGTACTCGCAGGGCTTATCCAATATGGGTATATAATATCCCGACCTCAAGGAGAATGCATTTGGTTAATAACAAGGATAGGGTACGGTATTTAACTTTTGCATAAAAGCATCTAACTTTGATCAAGTTGTAATAAACAAAAAACAGAGCATCTATGATCTCTAAGTATGCATCAAACAATTGCATAAGTAAGGTGTTCATAAATCATAAGCTCAATCTTCCATGAACTTCCTCGGTAATTCTACGTAAAAGTCAAAGTACAAGAGCGTGCTCAATGTCCGAGAGCGCGGCTATTGCAATAGATCGAAAACTCTGTAGGGGTGTACAACTTTTCCCACACGAGAACAAGACCAACGACCATACCCACGACCAAGGATAAGTGTTGATTCATGCCTCAATCTTTCGCACAAACACAACCGACTATGAGCAAACGGTCGAGAAGGACAAGTGCACCGGAAACGCCGATCGCACTCCATTACAACTCGCACCGAATCCGATAAAGGCAAGGTGTGACTTATGCTAGTTGGCTTACTGTCCCATTATTTAGTATGTGGTTTGTACGAAAAGGTGCTCAAGTATCAAAGCGATTACGCATCGGTCCTTAATCAACTCAAACAAGACTAACCATGTGAGCTCCATCCCAACATGGCCCTATCATACTTGCCCAAGTCCGAATCATCTTTCATATTTGCTCAACTTTTATCCATTCTTGACTAATCATGTAAATTAATCAAACATCCTATAGCTCACGAGTGGTGGTGACCTTGCCACCTTTCGTCTTGTACCGTAGCTAAGCATGGCTCAGCATATAGTTCGTGACACCTATTCAAGCATACTCATCTAAAGATGATATCCTTATCAAGGTTGATAATGTACCAAATAGGTTCTACGCAATCAATGATATATATATAGTAACTCATGCGCAAACAAGATACATATACTTCATTGATCCAAAATAGGGTGTAAGAAATGCTTAGTGGCCTGCCTTGAGTCTCAAAAGAAGCGTCGTCTTCCACGGGTTTCGGCTCACCCTCCTCTTGTTCCGGTGTCACGGTCTCTACACGAGTGCAAATGATGCTTGAGAAATGAGCATGCTATGAATGCGTGCAATGATTGCTAGTGACAGGAGAATGCATGCTTTAACAGGGCTAAACTATGGTATAGAGACTGGACATAAGGTACAAAGGTGGGTGGTACGTGAATGAGTGAAAGGGTGCTGAACAGGTAATTGCGGACCATCCGGTTTAGTTAAGCGGACCGTCCGGTCTGAACGGCGGACCGAGTGGCGGACCGTCCGCCGGTCAGTCGTGGACCGTGCTGGGTGGACAACATGCTCTCTGACTAAATCGCGGACCGTCCGTGTGGGATGAGCGGACTGTCCGCCTTTCAACTCTTGAAAGGCCAGAATTCGTGCAGAGGCTCTATTGGTTTTGGTCAGGAGCTGGCGGACCGTCCGGCCATGTCGGGCGGACCGTCCGCGACACGACCGAGGCTCGCCGGCGATTCCGGACATGGTTTGGGGTGGGGTTTGTTCCTAGAGATGCCTGGGAGTCTAGGGAGTTCACTTTGGTAACTGAATCGCACATGCATTAGGGTTTCGAAGCTCTAGGTCATCAATGGTGATTTGTGCTCTAGGTGTGCTCTTGGCTTCAAATCCTAGGGCAATGCGGATGGATCGGGGAGGGGAAACACTCACCGGCGTCGAGTGGGTCACCGGTAAGGGCTTCGAGTTGTCGTGGAAGACTTGGAGTAGCTCGGGGTCGTCCTCCTTGCTTGGGCTTGAGGAAGAGGATGAAGTAGAGGAAGAAGCTTGTTGGGGAAGGTCTTCCCCCAAGAAAGAAGATGAAGTCGAGGTGGTGTATCCCGTCGGCGTCGATCTCCGGCAATGCTCCAGCGAGGTAGGGCTTCAATGGTGAGAGTGGAGGAAGGGGAGCTCCTCCATGGCTTTGCTAGAGAGAGGGTGTTTGGGGAGACTTGGAGGGAGGGAGAGAGCTGGGAGAAGGCTCCCAGGGGATGGAGGGTCGGGCTGACGGGTGGGGTCGGGGGTGAGACGTGGCGCCCAGACTCTGTGCGCGTGACACGCATCGGAGATGCGCTAGCGGACCGTCCGCGAGTGATGCGCGGACTGTCCGCGGGTAGGGTGACGTGGCAGTGAATTCGATGTGCCCGAGGTGAACCGTGGTCGGCCACATGGCAAGGTCGCGGACCGTCCGCCGTATAGGGGCGGACTGTCCGCCACTACCAAAACAGTGGATTAGCGACTCCATTGGACTTTCACGAACTTGGTGGTCTTGTTCCTAGTTTTGCGCTCCGCTTGATCAAGAATTCGAATAGGATGCTCTTTGTAAGAGAGAATTGGTTGGATATCGCTATCTTCATAATTGGTGGCTTCTATAGAGACTCTTAGGCATTTCTTCAATTGTGAAATATGAAATACATTATGGATTGTTGATAGGGATTGTGGCAACTCCAATTGGTAGGCGACAGCCCCACGCCTTGCCAAAATCCGGAATGGACCAACATAGCGGGGAGCAAGCTTGCCCTTCTCTTGGAATCGTTGTGTCCTCTTGAAAGGTGTAACCTTTAGATAGGCATAATCACCAACTTTAAAATATAGCTCCCGTCTTCCACGGTCTGCATATCGCTTTTGGCGAGATTGAGCTGCTTGTAATCGCTCTTGAATGGTTTTTACTTTTTCCTCGGCCTCCATAACAATGTACGTGCCAAAGTATACTCGCTCTCCGGATTCCGACCAATTGAGAGGAGTTCTACAACTCTGCTCATATAAAGTTTCAAATGGAGACATCCCAATGCTTGCTTGGTAACTATTGTTGTATGAAAACTCAAAAAAGGGCAAACATTCATCCCAACCTTTCCCATAAATGATTGCACACGATCTGAGCATATCTTCAAGAATTTGATTGACTCGCTCGGTTTGTCCACAGGTTTGAGGATGATAAGCCGTGCTAAAAGTGAGATCGGTGCCCATAGTATCATGGAGACTTTTCCAAAATCAAGCGGTGAATTGAAGATCTCTATCGGAGACTATGGATTTAGGAACTCCATGAAAACACACAATCTTGGTGATATAAAGCTCTGCATATTTCTCAACTGAGTAGTTAGCCTTCACCGGAAGAAAGTGAGCGGATTTTGTGAGTCGATCCACAATGACCCAAATAGCATTGTATCCATGGAGAGTACGAGGAAGCCCGGTAATAAAATCCATGGATATATTCTCCCACTTCCAAGAAGGAATAGGAAGAGGTTGGAGAGTTCCGGCCTGCTTGAGATGTTCGGCCTTCACTCTTTGTCAAACGTCACATTCGGCTACATAGCTTGCAATTTCTCTCTTCATGTGAGTCCACCAAAATTTCTTCTTCAAATCTTGGTACATCTTGTTGCTACCGGGATTGATAGAAAATTGAGATTCATGAGCTTCATCCAGAATTTTCTTTCTAAGCTCAAAATTCTTGGGAACTACTAAACATTTTCCAAACCAAAAGATTCCTTGATCATCGAGACACTTGAGCTTGTCCTCATTGATTCTAGCTCTAAGCTTCATCATGCCTTTGTCTTCAAGTTGAGCCTTCTTGATTTCATCAATGAGATTGGAAGTGATAACTAAAGAAGCGAGTGACCCATGCTCTACCATAGAGAGATTTAGCCTCCGAAATTCTTCACAAAGAGTGTTGACTCCGGATCGAGTGCGCAAGCAATGGCATTGGACTTTTCGGCTCAAGGCATCGGCAACTACATTGGTCTTGCCGGGATGATAGTGAACTTCTAGTTTGTAGTCCTTGATCAATTCCAACCACCTTCTTTTTCTCATATTGAGCTCCGCTTGAGTGAAGATATACTTGAGGCTTTGATAATCGGTGTAGATATTGCAAGAATTTTCAAGAAGATAATGACGCCATAATTTGAGAGCATGAACAACAGCCGCAAGTTCAAGATCATGGGTAGGATAGTTTTCTTCATGACGCTTCAATTGGCGTGAAGCATAAGCGATGACTCGGCCTTTTTGCATAAAAACACAACCGAGTCCGATTCTAGATGCATCACAATATATATCAAATTCTTTGGTAATATCCGATTGAGCGAGAACCGGAGCAGTGGTGAGCTTGGTTTTGAGGGTTTGAAATGCAAGATTATTGGGACCGTGCCTGAGCACGTCTCGGCGTGCACCGCCGCCACTATGGCTGGGCATATTACCCGAAACCCGATCCCCGAACTCGAAAAACCCGAACCCGTACCCGAAAAACCCGAGTCCGAAAAACCCGATCACTATTTCGGGTAGCAAACTCCGGTACCCGAAATTTTTACGGGTAAATCGGGTTTAGAATCCCGATACCCGAATTTGAAAAGAAACCCGAATTCTAAGTAGACCTAGCAGCCCAATTCAAGCCGGCCCACTAACGCAGTAAACCTAGCCTCCCACGCAGCACCCACCCAGACTCCAGCAGTCCAGTCGCAACTCCTCCCCGAGTCCCAACCTCCCGTGGCGGCGCATCTGGAGTCTCCGGCGGGACGCCGCAGCACGGTGGCTCGATTGTGCGACGGCCGACCTCCTCGTCGTCGAGCTGCAGGTCGAGGCTGCGGGCCAGCGGCGCCTGATCTTCCCTGTCGCCATCGGCATCTGGTGGTAGCGCATCGCCGTTGCTGGCCGCAAGTTCGCAGCTCGTTCCGTCGTTCGGGATACTGGCATCCTATCCTGCTGCCTGCTGGTCATCTGGGCACAAGGATCTTCCACGAAGCTAAGTCCATCGTGGATTTCTTGCTTGTTGCTCCTATTCATTCTTGGCTTGGCGTGGATTGGGATGACTGATTAGCATGTTTGTTATTCCAATAATTGCTGTTGTGGTATCAATCGAAGATCCACAGTGTTGTATGCTTGGAATGAAAGTGCATATGTTCAAGATTTCTTCTTGTATTTCTCCTCGCCAATACAAAACCGAGTTCTTCCCCTGTTACCTGTGCAACATGTGTTCTCTTCTTGTTATTTCGGGTAAATCGGAGTTACCCGAACCCGAACCCGAATTATCGGGTACCCGAATTGTCGGGTTTTATAATTTTTCAGTGTTTTTCGGGTATCAGTTTCTAAAACCCGAATTTCAAAAAACCCGAAAAACCCGACCCAAAATTTTCGGGTTACCCGAACGCCCACCCATGCCCGCCACCCCCCGGGCTCCGGTTCTCTTCCTCCGTCGACGGGAAAAAAAAGTAAAGGCCCGAGCGGGAGGGTAGCGCGCCGTTCCACGACCAGTGTCATCGCCCCTGTCCTCTTGCTAGGCTTCGTCGCCGTCATCAGATAGGCTCCAAACCCTCAGCCGCATGCATCCCGCCGTCCCTGCTTACATACATACTCCTACTCCTATACCGGAGTCCAGAGAAACATATGAGCAAGATCTGACGAACCAGATTGAAGGCCAGCCGAAGACCGAAACGAGGGAAAGGTCAGAACAGGAAGGCGTGCTGTACATATAGTGGGAACAGAGAGGGCCCAGGTGCTTACTCGCTCGTCATCACCATTCATCATCACTCAGTCCAGTCCAGTGCCACGCACGGACCGGTGCGGGCAGGCGGCACCCCGGCGGGGATGGACACGGAGCGGAGCCTCGCGGTATACCGGCGGTGGATCGCCGGACAGGAGGCGGGCCTCGCCGAGCTGGAGGCCGCGTCGGCCAATGCCGCCGCGGGCCGGGCCACCGACGCCGAGCTGCGCGCCGTGGTGGCGCGGTGCATGCTCGGGTACCAGGACTACGTCGCCGGCCGGCGCGCGGCGTCGCCGGGCGACGGCACCGCCTTCGTCGCCCCGCCCTGGTGCACCGCCTTCGAGAGGTCCGTGCTCTGGCTCGGGGGGTGCCGCCCCTCGCTCTCCATCCGCCTGTTCTACAACCTCTCCGGGGAGGGCCTGGAGGCGCAGGCCGAGGAGTTCGTCAACGGCCGCGGGCCCCTTCCCAGGGGGAGGATGGGGATCACGCCCGGGCAGCTGGTGCTCGTCAACGACCTCCACTGCCGGACGCTGCACCAGGAGCACGCCCTCTCGGGTCGCCTCGCCACCCTGCACGAGGAGGTCGCGGACAGCCCGCTCTTCCCCATCGTGCGCCAGCGCGCCGCGGCGACGGCGGCGCAGCTGGCAGTTACCGGCTGCGACGGCGCCGTCGGGAGGCTCGGGGTGGCCGGGCCGGGGGGCGTGGACGCCGAGGTGGACGCGGCGCTGAGCAGCTACAGGGCTGGGCTGGCGCAGCTGGTGGCGGAGGGCGACGAGCTGCGGATGGAGACGGTGCGGGCGTTGGCCACGGAGATCCTGACGCCACGGCAGGCGGTGGAGATGCTGGCGGCGGACAAGCAGCTGCACCTCGCCGTCCGCGACTGGAGCCGCCGCACGGAAGGCGCCGGCGCCCAGCAGCGGCTCAACACGGGCCGCGCACCGTGACGGCCAACAGCGCCACCGCCGCCGCCCGCCGGACCCCATGACAGGCTCGCCTTCCCTCTCACCCTTGCTTGCTGCCCTTCTTTCAGCATCCCCGCGTGTGTGTGTGTATACCCGGAAATAACCACCTCTAGTACCGCCTGTCTTCTTTTATAGCTAGCTAGTAGTACATATCATCCTCCATTGATCTGTACAAAGCTCTTGCATGCTTGTGTGCTATAAGAAGCTATTGTCCAATGTGTGTGGTAGGTACAAAGCTCTTGCATGCACTGTGGCTCGTTTCTTCTTCATTCCTTTTGGAGTGTAGTATGCCTTTGTGGTGAACCACGCTCTTATATACACGGCGTGATTCCTTTCTTGTTGCAAAATCCTTGGGAAGAAGCCGTGGACGTCTCGTCTTCTCCTTGTTTTTTATCTTTGTTAATGGCCGCCTGGGCTGCATGGTATCCCCATCAATGGCAGTCTAGCTGGCCCGCCTGGCCGGCTTTGCAACAGAAAGAGTGCGCGGAGTTGGCCTTTCAGGCGCCGCAGCGGCCAGCGGCTCTCACCTTCTCAGTTCACTGTACCGACCGGACATGAGGTGGACGGACGGGGAAGGGGTCGGGCAGCGGCGCTGGGGCGTGAGCACGGAGCAGCCGGCGCCGAGAGTGCCGGGGCAGCCGGCACCTCTCTCTACCGCGTGCCTGCATGCGCGCCGCGTGGATCGTGCCCGGTGACTCATCTAGTCGTGTCTTCTTGTGCTCCGGCTAATTTACTTGCAGCAGCGAGAGTCAGAGCAGGGAGGAAATGATCGTCGAGTATAGTTGGCCATTTGGCCCAATACCCATGGGCCCGAGGCCAGGCCCATAATAGCCCGACACGAGCACGGCTCGGGCCCGATTATTATTGGGCTCCGAGCGGCACGGGACCGATAGCTGGGCCGTGCCTGGGCCTCAATGCCGGTCCATGGACACGTCCAGGCACGGCCCGAAAATAGGCGGCCCGATGAGCCCGATGGGTAGCATGATATGCCCGTTTGAATACCTGCTCATCCCATTATCAAATCCTATTTAAGTGTTTTCGGGCTACCGGGCCAAACGGGCCGGCCCGGCATGATTAAATCATTTTCGGGTAGGGCCTGGGCCGATAGTGAGGCCCATGGACAGGCACGGCACGGCCCGTAAATAATTTCGTGCCTACGCGGGCCGTGCCTAATCAGGCCCGTGTTGGCCGGGCCACCCGTTTGGCCACCTATATCGTCGAGTGGTGCCAGTAGGACTGACGAGAGCACGAGGCATTCCTTCAGAAAAAGGAAAAGAAAAGAAAAACTGACGAGGAGGCGAGTTACTAGAGGTAGAGGTTTGTTTACATCACTTTGTCAAAAAAATTTGAAAAAAAAATCTTATTAATTTGAAGTATTAAATAAAGTCTATTTACAAATTTTTTTGCACAGATAGATTGTAAATCGCGAGACGATTTTAATGAGTCTAATTAATTCATGATTAATTTATAATTAGCAAATGGTTATTGTAGCATTACTGTTGCAAATCATGTATTAAGTAGTCTCATTAGATTCATCTCATGATTTACAACTCATCCGTGAAAAAAAATTTATAAATAGATTTTATTTAATACTCTATGCATGTATCCAAACATTCAATGTGACATTTTTTGTTGTAAAATTTTATAATACTCGTGCACATGGCACTCTGTTCCTCTTTTCGGCTAGTTCTCCGATTCAGATGCGAAATTTTAAGGGATTGCTATTTTTAGAGAGAGAAAAATGCGACTAGTCCAGCTTTTTATAGAAAGCGGAATGTTAACCGGGGATTATTATTTGTATGGGGTTTTCTATAAAAGCAAGGTGAACCCTTTCTCTAAAAAAATAGGATTACAATTAGTGGTTCAAAGGGGTATTTTGATTTAGGAAACTCTTGCGGATCCGGGACTAGTTTAGTTTTAGGTGAAAATTTGCAACCTAACCTCTGTTTTTAGTATGCCTTGATGTCTTCCTTGAGACGTGCACTTCGTTTTTAGTATGCCCTTACGGTCTGCAGCCTTCTTCTTTTTTTTCCCCACCCTACTAGAAACGAGATTTTCTAGTCCATGGCCCATGGGTATGCGGACGCACGCAGCGGTGCTTCTCCGACTGAACTTCTCAACAAATAATCTTTGATGGAGGACACGGGAGGTTGGTCCGTGGTGGTGGTAGACAATGGGGCACACAATGGTGGAGTGTGGCCGCATGCGGGCCGGCAGCCCGACCTGACATGTTACAGTAGCAGCAACAACACCGGACGCCGAACGGATGACACGTATTCTATCGGCAAGCCAGGAAGGAACGCTACATGGTGTCCCGCCGCCGCGCTACGGAAGCAGGCGGCGGCGAATCACCGCCCTGCCACGACCACACGATGTCGCCTATCGACGGCTTCAGGTCCTGCCTGTAGAACTCCCGGAACTCGAGCGGGTCGCCGCCGGTCTTCCTCATCTCCACCACGTGCACCGACGGCGCCACCTCGAAGATCTCCGCCTCGATGGCGAGCGCGCCAGGCCTCCGGCCGCCCTCCATCTCGACCCTGCCCTTGTCCCTCACCCTGACGCTGAGGTTCCGCGCCCCGGCGATCTCCTCCAGCCTCGACACGATCGCCGCCGTGCTTTCCCTGGACGCGAACCGCGCCTCCTCCGGCCGGTGCTCCTCGTCGAACATCTTGGACAGGTCCAGCCCGCTCGACCGCGAGATGATGTCGAAGGCGTTCATGCTCAACGGCCTCACGGCAACGGCCGGCGACGACGACGACGACGCGGTCACCTTGGACCGCTTCCTCCGCCGGGCGTCCTCCTCCTCGTCCTCGCCGTCGCCGCGGTGGTGGTGGCACCTGCAGGCTTCCTTGCCGAGAAGCGCGGGGGTCTCTCTCGCGACGAGAGGGCAGGGCCCTTTCTGGAACCAGGGATGGGCCGTGAGCTTGGACATGGTGATCCTGGTCCTGGGGTTGGGGTCGAGCAGCCTGGCGAGGAGCTTGCGCGCGTCGATGGAGAACCACGGCGGGCACTTGTAGTTGCTCTGCGTGATCTTGCGGTACAGCAGCACCAGGCTGGTGTCGTTGAACGGGAGGTAGCCGGCCAAGAGCACGAAGAGGATCACGCCGCACGACCAGATGTCCGCCTTGGCGCCGTCGTAGCCGCACTTGAGGAGCACCTCGGGGGCGACGTACGCCGGCGTGCCGCACGCGGTGTGCAGCAGGGCGTCGCCGCGCACGCGGGCGCCAGCGTCCTGGAGCGCGCTGAGCCCGAAGTCGGAGACCTTGAGGTCGCCGCGCGCGTCGAGGAGCAGGTTCTCGGGCTTGAGGTCGCGGTGGTACACGCCGCGGCTGTGGCAGAACTCGACGGCCGTGATCAGCTGCTGGAAGTAGCGGCGCGCCACGGGCTCCGGGAGCCGCGCGCTCTGGGCGAGGCGCGCGAAGAGCTCGCCGCCGGCGGCGTACTCCATGACGAAGTAGATCCGGGACCGCGTGGCCATCACCTCGTGGAGGCGGACGACGTTCGGGTGGTGCACGCGCCGCATCACGTCCACTTCGGTCTTCACCTTCCCCGCCATGCCGGACTGGCGCACGGCGTCCTTGTTGAACACCTTGATGGCCACGGCCTCGCCGGTGGCCACGTTATGGGCCTTGTACACCTTGGCGAAGTTGCCGCAGCCGAGGAGGCGGCCGAGCCTGTAACGACCCATGATCAGCTGGGTGTCTTGGTTCTTCTCCATGGCCATGGGAAGCAAGGGAGGTTCTCCAGGTGATCATGGGTGAAGGCCCGGCCGGACCGAGACAGACAGTACCCTTCTGCGCAGCGGTTGAGATGGTGGGTGACCATTGGCAAGAGAGGTTGGAGCCGGGTTTGTTGTGTTCGGTTCGGTGAGATCTGAGGCTAGGAGGTGCTAGGAGCTAGGTGATTACTGTCCAGTGGTGTTGAGGGGAGGAAATCAGGAGCCTCTTTTCACTAACTTTAGGAGAGAAACTCTGTCGGATGCAATGGTTGGGAGCAAAGGTCTCTCATCCAGCTACAGTCCCCGTTTGAGAACTATATACCATCTCTTAATGAAGAGCACATACACGCAGTCGTTCTCGTTCTGTTTTTCTAATCTTGGAAGGCTAGCTGTTACTCGTTAGTAGTAGTAGTAGTTAACTGATGAAAGCATCATGAACAAAGCATCATGAACTAGATTAAGAACCTAACAATTTTTCGCCGCTCTTGTTTGGTCAATTGTAGAATTATGGCATTTTGAGGCTAGTCATTTGATCAGTTGTGCGGGATGATAAAAATCTAGAGCTATATGTAATGTTGACTAATTATTGGGATATCAGTATTCATTCTGCTGACCGCAAAACCATGTTGACCTACTAATGTGATGCATCAAATCATACAATCATATAATCATGATCCAAAGTACACGAACCATTTTCATATAATTTCTTAACGTTTATTATTATTATGTAATGTTAAAAATACTATACTGTGATTCGTGTTAGAGTCGTAGCAAAAACGAAAAGCTTCATGAATCTAACTAATAAGGTTTTATTATGTAGCAAAATAGCACTGACATTTTGTTGAGCTAGTCACAGTGTAACCCAAAATGCTAGAAAATCCGGTCAGTTTTCACACACTCAATTAGGACTCGGAAGTTCCTTGGGAAATTCTTTTGCTTTCACCGTCCACAAGAAAATTTTAGGAAGGCAGCATGTACAGATACGTTTATAAAAGTAACAAACAGTACCAAATTTTGTTTCTAAGTGAAAGATGAGATGGGGTTTCACGAGTACTGCGATGGCTCGCCTCCTTGTAAAATCATGATGTGTCTGAGTAGGGCGTGATCCTGAATTTGCCCATGTAATAAGAGCTCCAGCTTGTTCCTCCTCTTTCGAGGGGGGGGGGGGGGGGAGCCATCTTGTGGCATACTACACCTGATGTTCACCATCCTGCTGGGTACTACAATAAGAGAGCTCTGTGGTCTGTGGATGAGGACCAACATCAGATGACAATCGTCATAGCATGTACAGTTGGTTCCAGTGAGAGCTTCTCCAGTCAACATTTGACACAGTTGCCTTCACTCAGAAGATGTTACGTGGGGGAGTCAGTCTCTCGAGAGCAGGGACGGCCCCAGGATTTTTAGAATGGGTATTCAAAATTTGAAAGGTAAATTTTTTTTGACAACCTTAATTAAGGATTATTAACACATAATTGCGTATCAACATCACATAATTCATAAAATTGTTCATAGCTTTGAATGTTCAATGTATAGGCAGTAAATAGAGGATAAAACAGTAAAATTATAAGAAAATCTACAATTTATCAGTTAACTTTTCTATCCTTAATGCTTTAGAAATGAGTGATAATATCCTCATTCTTAACTTGCAAGAAGAACTGACTCGAGTTTCAGAAATATTGTGACCACTACATCGCTACCCTCTTGTGACAATTTCACAAATCTTAACACACATTGCAATCAATAACTGTTATGCATTGATAGGAAGCCAATTAGGCATATATTGCATGAATGCATGAATGAAGAAACTAATTAAGAAACAAACAAGCAGGGTTTTATTTATTAGTATGGCTATATGAATGAACCCAAAAAGAAAAGGAAAAAAGAGAGAACTAAAACGCCAAATCCGAGAGTCCTGTCGACCCCATTGGTGGGCATCAACGGCGCGGCGGGTGGAGGCAAGGCAAATAAAGCGGGACCTATGACTTGTTTGGTTCCTCGGTGGAATAATCAATCAGGCAAACAAAGCAGCATGGAATCACTAGAGGAGCGCAACTCGTGCATGGTGGAGCTGATGAAACACGAGGAGAGGAAGGGAGGGGAGGGGAGAGCGGGGGTTACCTTGCCTGGGGCATGGGGAGCTGCCGTAACGGAGCTCGATCCCTGGTGGAGTGGTGCGGTGATGGCGATCTTCGCGTCGGAGGCGGCATGATGCGATGTGAAGCGAGGGGAGGCGATGTGGTGCCGCCTGGGCCTGGGCGTCGGGTGTCACGCCGGATGGCCGCCGCTGCGTCGCCAAGCCATGGGCGCCGGTCCTCGCGCAGGTGCCCGCCGTCGCTCCTGTCTTGCCGCGGCTCGCTGACGCCTTGGCGCCAGTCGTCGCGCCCACCGTGGCGGCGCTTAGGGTTGAGACACCAAGCGAATAGGGATCTCGGGGAGAGGACAGGGGAGCCGAGCGGGCCATTGGGCCGGAGGCCGCAGATGGGCCAATTGGGCTAGACGGGGGAAGGCGGGAGGGTCGGTAGGGAGCAGAAGGATGGGCCAAAACTTGAAATCTACCTATATGTTCTCCCTTTTTTTTCTTTTTTAATACATATACATACAATATACTACACATACAAAATTTTGTGTCCAAAATAATGGGTATTCAAATACTGGGCCCGCCCCTGCTCGAGAGCAACTTTAGTGTCTTTTATAAGAGCATCTCAAGCGGAGGCCTGCAAATTGGGGCCTTAAAATCCCATTTGCATGCTGGTCTAAAAAAAATAGTAGCCCAAATTAGTTCCCAACTCCAGTGGAAGTCCTAGACTCATTGGCTCCCAACTCCGCCCACGCGCGCATCGGCCGCTGCCGTCGTTCCCGACTTGCCGGCGACAACCGACGGACCAAGCCCACAACCATCGACAGGTAGGCAGCATGGTCGTGGACAACAGGTGGACAGCCTGTCGTACGACGCCGTGGCGCCGCCTGCCGCCAGCCGCGCACACGCCCGTGACGCCGGAGCGTAGCCGCGCGTCGGCGTCGGTACTGGAGCTGCACAAGTTGTTTCTGCCGGAGCGGCGGACGATGGCCAAGGCGCTGCGGCAGCGCCTCGCCGAGGTGTTCTTCCCCAACGAATGTGAACAGTTTCACAGTTCTCATCCTTTGAACCTCTGTACAGTTTTCATCGCAGATAAAGAGAACACATGCATTTGTTGGGTATGTATGTATGTGACTTGAGTAGAATGTTTCTGGACAGATTTCATATGAGCAAAAGCATCTGCTGTACAGATTTAATTACTGAATAAAGATTTCATATGACCAAAAGCTTGTGCTGGACAATGTTCAGGATAGTGTTCACATTCAGCTAATTTCACCTAATTTCAACAGATACTCTCTGGTAGGTCTGTTTGTGGAGATGCAAAGCAAAAATATGCTAGTTCTGAAAATGACCAAGACCATAAAATTTCATCATGAACGTGGGATTAGAGTGTATAATTTATGAGCTATATGAAAAGGAGGCCTTCTTGATGTAACATCTTTTCAAAGTGCTATTAACAAGAAGTCTTAGAAATTTTCTCAGAATTCTTTTCAAATTTCATCATGAACGTGGGATTAGAGTATAACCTCTTTTCAAAGTGCTATTAACCTGTACTCCAAGGACTGTACAGAGGTTCAAAGGATGAGAAACAAAATGGTCGGTAGTCTGGACAGAAACAAAATGTATCAACAATGGTCCATTTTCAGGCTGAATCCATACAAGCACACCTTGAAGCTATCGAATGCTATCAGAAAGCAATCTGTCCATTTTCAGTCCAGATTCATAGCAATGCTAGTTGTCTAAGGAAATCTATTCTTTGTGCAACGAATCTGGACATCTTGCCATTTCTTTGGATTCTTTGAGCATCTTTGTAATTCAGCTTGGAAACTGAATTCATCTTCCTCTGCATTACAAAAACGGATTCCTGATTTTTCCAAGAGTTACCTGATGATGTACAGCCGAAATGAAAAAGGGGGTTTTGCAGGTTCTGCTATAGGAACTCACAACTTGACTGTAGGAGACCACCAGATCCTCCAAAGGTTTTTGTTACCAAACATATCTTAATCATTTGACTCAGTTAACACACAAAGTACAGGGAATTTAATAGAAAATTTGTGTCTGAGTTGAAAAAAGGAAATTTAACAGAAAATTTGTGTGTATCACAATGTAAAAAAGAGATATTCTAAAGTTTGAAACATTTGACAAGTTGTTTCCTGTTTTTCAAACTCTATTCTTTTTCAAACATTTGACAGGCTGCCATGATCTGCTGTGATCTGCCCATGCTTAAGATATTTCTGACATTGCAAAAATATAACTTCCTCAAGATACACGAAGAAATTTCAGTTTTGTTAGAAACTGGTTCAGAGATCTGTTCCAATGACAGAAGCCAGCTTGGTCAAATGAAGTGTTCCATTCTGTCAACTACACTGCAATGACCAAAACCAAGCAGAACCAAGCAGAAAATATACAAAACCATGTATGCCATATGCAGAACCAAGCAGCACCTTACTTTTATTCCCACCAAGAATTGCTCATAAGCCAAGCAGCACCTGTGAGCATATACAAAACCATGTATGCCATATGCAGAAGTGCTTAAATGAATTCCCACCAAGAATTGAGGATAAATGAAACTCAATGACATTAATCTCTGTTCACATAAACCATTCAGGAACATAGCTTAACAAATACAAGAAGTGCTAGTAGCATCTGAATGCTAATATCAGTTCAACATAGCTTCATCATAACAAAAATATAACATAAATCTGAAAAAGAGCACTCGCAACATCACAGAGAACTAGTAGCATCACTCGCAAGTCGCAACACTAACAGTGTCACCTACACTAGCACTCGCTGCCTTAGCGAACTGAGCTCTCTTGGCCATCATGTAAGCCTTTTGATTCTCGTCCATGTTGCTTGTGTCACAGAACATGATCTGCTTCTCTTGCTCCCACTGTAGACGCCGCTCCTCAATGTCTAACTTGCCCTGTTCGATCATCATATCCTTTTCCCACCTTTCCTTCTTCAACAGAGGGCAAAATTTTCGTTTTTGGGAGCTGGCTTGCAAATTTCAGAGGGCAAAATTTGACACCAACTCCAGACGAACTAGTTGAACAAGGCTCCTATTTTTGTACTGATTGGTGGGGCCTCGTTGTCAGCGAAACACCTCTTCCTCTGGCTTCTCTTCCGCCGCCGGGGAGGGGACAGACGGCCACTCGCGTGCCCGCGCATGGAGCTCCGCCTCGCCACCATGGCCACCCCGCCGCGCACCCGCGCGCTATGGCCGCCGTCCCGCACGCGCCATGGTCGCCGTCGACGAGGGGGGCCGTGGCCTAGCTCGAGGGGGGGGCGGCGCGCCGAGGCCCGCCGCGCTCGCCGTTCGCCGCGCCGGCCGCGCCACCGCGCTCGCCGAGGCCCGCCGCGCGCTCGCCAGGCCGCCGCGCTCGCCATGGCTGCCGCCACCGAGCCGTCTCCGCCGTTGCCGGCCACCGAGCCGCCTCCGCCGACCACGAGCCGCCGCTGCACGCCGCGGAGGGCTGTCGCGCAAGCCACGGGCCGCATGCCGCCGCGGCCGGCGCGAGCGGAGGGAGCCGCGGCCGCCGCGCGCGCTCGCTCCTGCTCGCCGGCTGGAGCGGAACGGAGGGCGCGGTGGAGGCCGGAAAGGGAGAGAGGGTGCGGGATGAGGCAGGAGGGAGGAGGGGCGGCGCGGATCCTCCTCCACCGACCAGGCGTTCCTCCTCCGGCTGGCCTGCGCCGAGCTCGTCGTGTCGCTGGACGCCGTGGCGGCCGCCGTCGCGTGGCTGGGCCTGCGGTGCGGCCTCGACTTCGGCGGGGTGTACCGGTCCCTCGAGGACGGGCAGCACGACGCGCGGCTGGACCTGCTCTTGGCGAAGGGGCTCAGGGTGAAGGCCAAGAAGATGGAGCGCCTCGTCGCGGCCACGGCCAAGCTCTGCTCCGAAATGGAGGCGCTCGACGAGATGGAGTCCACCGAGCAGAAGATGAACGTCCGGGGATGGAGCCGCCTCAGCGGGCCGATCCCGCAGCACCCACAGGCGGCGGCGGCGGCGCAGCAGCAGCAGCAGCAAGCCGGGGACTCGCACGGCGCGGAGTCGCTCCGGCAGGAGCTCAAGACGCAGCGGCTCAAGGTGAAGCGTCTCAAGGAGGAGTCCCTGCGGAACCAGAGCTACGAGAAGGCCGTCGGCCTCATGGCGCGGGAGGGGGAGGGGGGCGTCGACGGAGCAGAGCAACGCCGGCGAGGTCGAGGGAGCAGAGCAGCAGGCGATGGGGCGAGGGCGACGGGGTGGAGGCTTGCCGGGCCGAGGGCGAGGACGGCGGGGTGGAGGCGTGTCTGGCCGGCTGAGGGCGACGGGGTGGCGGCCGGCGCGCCGGCGGCGCGGGGCGGGGAGGTGTCGGGGCAATGGGATGGGAGGATGGGGGCCTCCTTTCCGAGAGGTTTGAGACTGTTTGAGAGCCCACTCAAAATGGGAGTTAATTTTAATGTCTTGTTGGAGTAGAAATTTCTCATAAACTCCTAAAAAATGGAGTAGAGGTCCAAATAGAAACTGAGCTGGAGTTGCTCTAAGGCGTTCTCCAACGCCTCCCCCCAAACCCCCCTCCCCCTGTGTGGGGGGAGCTTTAGAGGGGAGGGTGCCTCCAACGGCACCCCTAAAGCTCCCCCTACGTAGGGGTGGAGTTGAATCTCCCCTCACATATAGGGGGAGATTACAACTCCCTCTATACTCTAATCACGTCATTTGTTTATGATAAAAAATTTATTTGAATTTCGTAACTTGATAACAATATGTATTATAGTAGTACAAATACAGTACTATTTTTTCAGAATTTAAAAATGATAAATAAATAGTTAAAGAGTGAGGTATAGTGTATAGGGGAATGGATATGAGGGGAATGGTTGGAGAGAAGGAGTTATAGGGGGAGGTATCTTTTGGAGGGAGGTAGTAAAATATAGTAAATAGCATGTTTGGGGGGAGTTGGATGGAGGGAATGGTTGGAGAAAACCTAAGCGTTCACAGCTCCGAAGGTATCAATTGGCGAGACCTTTTTGACAAAATTTAGCAGCAGCCAAATCAAACACAACCGCCGCGCCCATCGCCGTCGCTCGCCGGTCCCCGCCTGCGGTCACCGGCGAATCTAGAAAAAAAAGAAGACGGTCACGGAGACGACGGCGACACGAGACCCATTGACATGCGATCTTTATCTCCGCGAGCGCGCAGCAGCACAGCAATGGGGGGTCCGACCCGCTGACACGCGCCGCCAACCCCGAGCCCCGCGCAGCCGCACACGGCGCTTTCGTGCCCGGGCCCGGCGACCCACGCGCGCCGTGGGTGGTAGGCCAACCGCCGCCGGAGGGGCTCACGTAATCGACCGTGGCCGCACCTTCCTGGCGTGCCCCCCAGTCCTTCGACGACCCCTCAAGAGTCCGAAGCATCACAACCTGCCCAAATCCGGACTCGTCCATACAACTGTGCGGCATCAAAAATGGAAGATCCGGAATCCGATCGACCGGCGCATGTGCAGTCCAGGGATGCGCCCGATTCAGCAATCAGGAGAGACGCAGCAGATGGACCAGGATAGCATATGATTACCCAAAATTATTCGACTGCTCCTAAAACCAATAGCAGGTGTGCATCACCTGCGGGCTGCGGCGATAGTGCATTCAACAACAGCCTATTCTCAGGTAGCAGGTACCAACCGACCATCCCGAGTATGTACAGCCACAATCTCCCTCCCTCCCTAATTCAGTCATGAGGGTGAGGGGCTCATCAACGGCGGCGGAACTACGGTAGCGCGAAAACTGGTCAATCTTTCTTTGTCCAACTAAATGATCTCTTCTGGTCAGCTGCGCTCAACTCGGTCTCTAGCCTCATTGCTGCCCTGAATGTCGCCTTCTGCTGCGCCCATTAGCTCCAAGTGACGTGCCGCTGTTACCTTGATAAGCCTGCAGTGAGTGAAGGGAATTGTCAGATTGGTTCAGCAGTTCATTCATCTATTCCTAGTACTATCACAAGATATAGCAAATGCAATAAACATCAGTCCCATTCTGATTGGTGAGAACTAAACCAAATTATTTACAACCTATATCAGACAATTTGTAGGTCTCAACACATCACATCACCATGCAGAGCTCTAAAATCCATGCCCTAGTGGCCACAAAGAAGTTCTAATTTTTTTGTTGCTACTATGAAAACACCTACAGGTGAACAATAAAAAACATTTCCACATGTGCCAACTTGCCAAGATGTATATGGTCCTATCGAAGCTACAAGATCTACTTTATCATTTGAAGGAACATTAGCTAGACCGATGTAAGAAGGTATCTTGATATCTTCAGGTTTATAAAAAGGCAAGCAACAAAAAAAGTACCTAAATAACATTTTTTTGCATGTCTGACAGGATCACAAGCAATCTAATCATTCATTCAACCAATGACCCATAAAGAAGCAACTCCTGATTGTGCGGCTCTCGTTATGTGAGTGAGATCTGGGTAAGTGTTAATGAGCCCCTATTTTCAACTACAATTATGACTAATGTGTTTATCAAATTAAAGTTATCAACATAAATCCAATAAGGTAGATGCTATCATTAATGGGAAACAGATGACGGTTATGGATTAATAATGCAACAATCAGAGATGGAGCAGTACGTTACCACAAAGGAAACTAAACATAAAGCCACCAATATATGAACCCCACAAGTCAATTTGCAACATACAAAAATGGCGAACACAACTTACTGTCATCATCACACAAGTAAACCTGAATAGCTTCAATGGGAGAACAAATCACAACATTTTCATAGTTTATGACAGAGGGGAAGGGCCATACATCATGTAAACCTAAATTATATGTCTACGGAGAGATGTCATTTTATCCCAAGATTCCCAGCTTGGATTAAGTATATGCTCAAAAGCTTCTGGGAAAAGTTTTCCGATGAAAATAAAATGGAAGAAAACCCTCTTTTTTTCCACATTACACCACATTTGACATTACCATGGGTGGCGATAACATCAATGAAAGGAAAAAAGTGTGAATTGCTCACAGCTACATTCAACAACAGTATGTAACATGGAGTTGTACAGAGAGATAAATAAACCAGAGATTAAAGTCATTGACTCAACCTGTAGTTTTAACAAGTATAATCAGCCGCAGAGCCACTAACTAGAACAATTCTTGAAATCTAACTTTTCTTTTGATCATGCTAATGCATTTTCAGTAATCCATCAACAGCCAATTTCAGACCTCATGTGTATCCTTAACATGTGTAATGTGTTTTTTTTTTAAAAAAAAGCAACATGCAATTACCGAAACTAACTTGCTCATGTTGGAAAGAGAATAATTGGATCAGAAAAATCATTAATGCTCACATGGTATTAGCAATGCAAACATCATGGCAGAATCAGCATGAGTAGAACATATGATTTTAAACTACAGAAACTGGATCTTGCAAATAAATACTATTAGGTCCAGCATTAGTTAATACCATATTCTACTTGACTGTTCATGTTAACATAAGCAGAAGTGAGAGAAACTTATTACCTTTTGACCTACTCGGCATCAGTAGGCATACTTGGAGTTCGAACCATATGATGGACTAGGTGCTGCATCCCTGGCTTCAGTTCCTTGTTGAGAAAGTCCTCGTACTCTTCATTATCCCCCGCCTTCTTTTTTACCTCCACCATTACAAGGGGCGGTGTGAGTTCAAATATCTCCGCGCCAATTGTTAGCGGCCCCTTAATTCCCTCCCTAGTACCTTCCAGGCACATCCGCCAGTCCTTCCTCCGCAACTTGAAACTCTTCAATTTTGCAATGTCCTCCAATTTCGTTATGATATCCGACATGGGCTCAGCCGAGACGAACCTCACCTCATCTCCTTTCTCCTCGAATAGCCCTGATAAGTTAAATCCCCTTGAGAATGATATGATATCAAAGGCATTAAGGCTTGCTGGGCGTGGAAGGGACCCACGGGGCCTCTGGCTCTCATCAGATAACACCGAAGCAGGGCAGGATGAGATTGATGAGTCCGATTCCGACCCTGAATCATCACCATCAAACTTTTGCTGAGGTAGAGGTGGTGGTGGAGGCGGCAATGGTGGAGGAACTGGATCAGCAAGTCCCATGTCCAGCAGGCCATCCTCATCATCTATCACGCTGTGCAGCTTGTCATCCTCGATGTAGAACTTGACCGGCTTGAATCCTTTCTTGAACCAGCGAGATTCCATTATCTCAGGCAAAGTGATCCTAGTGTTTGGATTGGTGTCAAGAATACGCATCAGCAAGCTGGCAAGGTCCTTGGAGAACCATCTCGCGCAGCGAAACTCGCCCTTGTAAATCTTCTTGTACATGGCCATGAGGTTTTTGTCATGGAAAGGGAGGTACCCGGCCATGAGCACAAAGAGGATGACGCCGCAGGACCAGACGTCCGCCTTGGCGCCGTCGTACCCACGGCGGCCGAGCACTTCGGGGGCGACATAGGCCGGCGTGCCGCAGAAGGTGTGGAGCAGGCCGTCGGGGCGGAACTGGTCGGCGACGGCCGAGAGCCCAAAGTCCGACACCTTGAGGTTGCCGTGCTCGTCGACGAGGAGGTTCTCGGGCTTGAGGTCCCGGTGGAAGACGCCGCGGGCGTGGCAGAAGGCCACGGCGGAGACGAGCTGCTGAAAGTAGCGGCGGGCGGTGTCCTCCCTGAGGCGGCCCTTGGAGACGCGGGAGAAGAGCTCGCCGCCGCGGACGAGCTCCATGACGAAGTAGATCTTCGACTTGGTGGCCATGACCTCGAACAGGTGCACGATGTTGGGGTGTCGCACGCGGCGGAGCACGGCGATCTCGCGCTTGATGTGCGAGACGAGCCCGCTCTTCACGGCCTTCTCCTTGTCGAGCACCTTAATGGCAACGCTCTCCCCCGTCCCGACGTGCCGCGCGTGGTACACCTTGGCGAAGGTGCCGTGGCCCAGCAGGCGCCCCAGCTCGTACTTCCCCATCAGCAGCCCCCCGGCGCCGCCCGCTCCTCGCTTGGCCGCGGCGGCGGCGGACGGGGCCGGGCGCGCCGCCTGCGGCGACGGCGGCGCCTCCAACTGCGGCGGCGGCGTGGCGGCCGCCATCGGGCGGTGGGAAAACAAGCGCGGCGGCGATTAGGTGCTGCGGCCGGCAGCTCACAAACGCCTCCCTGCGAAAACAATATCTCGCAGCTGCTCCCCCTTCTCTCTCTCTCTTCCCCCACAGGCCAGAGTCTGTCGCGTTCGCGTTCTTATGGTCCTGCTGAAAGATTGGAGGGTAGATTTTTCGTCGGCCCGTTTGTAATTTTGCTGGGGGGAGTGGAGTGGGTGCTTTTGCTATACGCCCTCGCCGTTTCCGTGTTTTGCTGGGGTGGGTCCGCGTCGGCCGTGGATGGCGTTTTACAGCTTTTCTCTGATTTGCCCTAGTTTTATGGAAAGTTAATTACTTGTTGATACTAGGAGAATGGTAAAGTTCTACAGTTGCAGGACAAGAAAGCGCTACAGTTGCTAGCAACTTTTTGATGCTTTTCTAGGGGAGTGATGAAGGTTCGTGTGAGGGAAAGTTGGCTACTTTGCCTTCAATTCCATAATTTGTTGGCTAGAGAACAACTTTATGATGCTTGTTAGCAGGAAATTTATTTTTACAAAATGAAATGATAAAAGATGTAAGGGGCATTTGTGTTCTTACCTCTACTTTGATGTGTAATTGTGATCGTGCCCTCATTTTTTTAACTTTGTGATTTTGACATTTGGTATTCACAATTCAGTGCGATTTTACCCCTAGTCAAAGGTCAAAATAAAGGTAAATATGCAAAGATTAAGGGCAAAATCGCAATGACTTGTGAAAAATAAAGGACAAAATCACAAAGTTAAAAAAAATAAGAGTAAAATCACCATTGCACTTCAAAGGAGAGGTAAGAACACGAAAAAACCAAGATGTAATGGTTCGGCACGGTTATCACTTCCTTTGAATCATGCTTCGGCACTGTTATCTCTTTTCTATAAGTTGGTATACCGTATATGATGAGTTAAAAATTGTTTTGTGTTGAAATTAAAAATATGTGTGTTGCTTACTTCACTTTTTTCGTATTTCAAGTCGTTATCTCTTATGGATGAGGTAAAAAGTTTTTTTGTATGTGCAAACTAAACTTCTACTCAGCCCGTTCTAAATTATAATTCGTTTTACTTTTTTTACCCTAAGTTTGATCATTCGTCTTACTAAAAAATTTGTGCAAAATATCACTTCTTTTAGATGTGGCTTGATTTGTTGATAAAAGTTCTTCAGAATTAACTTAAATTTGACTATATTTTGTATAAATTTTTTTTTGAATAAGACGAGAGGCCAAATTTAGAATAAAAGAGCCGAATGAATTATATCTTGGAATGGAGAGAGTACCTTTGCTTGACTTCAATGCCTTTGAGTTGTGCTATCAGATTCAGATGTACTAGGTCTTTACCCTTCAAGTTTTGCAATCTGTATATATAGAAAATTTGTGTCCCAAAAGATTCGGCAAGTCTTTGAGTCAAACCACAACGATGAATTAGATAAAAGTTTATTATTTGGTTATAGCCATGGAGCCCCGTGTTAGGAGCCTTGTTCATTCATTCAAAAAGGTTCAACGTACGGTTTGTTGATTGTTTGTGTTAGACAATGAGCAAAATCCGCAGAAACATGACTGCCCATATAAAATATATCAAAGTGAAACCAATCACTAAAAAAGAATCGCTGGGATATGTTTTTCAACGTTATATGAAGAGACGCTGCCCATATCAACGTATGGGAACTTTCCCATCTGCCCAAATGTTTTTCAAGCTCTACCCTTTCCGACCGAATATGAAGGGTAGTTGAGCACAGTGGCTTTTGCCTAAAGCAAATGCACTACTCGGGGGGGAAAAATCACAACACAATATTCGACAATTCTTGCTATCATATTTGTTTTCTTTTTTTTTCCCTGTGTCTCTCCCTCCGTATCAAAGTTCGGCGAGCAACAGTCGGCGCATCTCTTCGTCTACGCCAACACTCCATTTCTCACTCACGTTTCCGAGCAAGCGAAAGCCGGTGCCGACGTGCCGTTGTTTCGAGAGCCCGGCCCCTTTCTCGCGATTACTCCATCTCTCAACGGCGTGCTACGCCTACGCTACAAGATGCCTTCACAGCCTGCCAGCCGTATCCCGGGTGGTGCTCACGCGCTCCAGCTCCGTTCTTAGCATGGCGCACGCGTCAGGTGCAAGCCGTGAGCGTGCTGCTAATCCGGCGGCCTCTCTCCCTTCTTCTTCCCTTCCCGCCCGTTCTTTTTTTCTGAAGCAATGGAGAATTGCGCCACCTCCACAATTTTCGGCAAGCAATAATAGGGTTGCTTTCCATTCCAGGAAGAAATAAAGAAAGAGACAGGGCGGCGCGAGGCTGCAGCCTGCAGCGGGCGAGGTGGCGAAGCCGCGGCGTGCCGGCGTACGTGGAGCGCGCGCGGGCGCGGAGCTGGCGAGGCCGGCGGGCAGGTGTCGCGCCACGCGGGCTCCGGCCGGGGCGTCTCGACGGACGCCGCGGGAGGGAGGGAAGGTCAGGTCGCCCACCCGCCCAGGCAGGCCGGTGGGGCCGTTGATTTATCTCCTTCCTGCCGTGCCGGACCGAGCTCGCGTGCTACTAGCGCGTAAACAAATCGGGGCGTCGCGTCGCGCCGCGCAACTGCGTAAACAAATGGGGGCGTCGCGTCGTGTCGCGCCGCGCGGCGCGGCGCCGCACTGGGGACCCGGGGGACTTTGGGGGCGGCGCCCGCGCGACCCGACCACGGGAGGCGCGGGGATCGCGTGGTGAAGTCGTGACTGAGCTCGTGGGGTTCGCGTGGGGGGGCCCGGCGCCTGAGAGGAGAAGAAGAAGCGCGAGCCTGGCGGCAACTGGCAACGGAAAACGGAAACGCGCCCTGGAATCCGCCGGCGAGCGAGCGAGCGTTACGGTGACAGGCCTACAGCTCACGACAGACAGGCGCGCGAGGACGTTTTGACGACGTCAGCACTTCAGCGAACCAGCTCTCCGTTACGGGCGCGTGACCGCTCCGGACGAGCAAGCAACCAGCCAGAAAAAAAAAAAATCTTCCGACGAACACTCGCTTCGCTACCGGCCTGGTGACGCGCGCAGCATCCCGCCGCAGCGCATGATGCCCTGCAGGCAGCAGGCTGCAGGAGAACAGGGATGTCTCCCGCCCGTCCACGCAACGAGTCGATCGGGCGCACGCCGAGCGTGTCGCCGCCATGCCCACGGCTGAGCAAGGCATCGCGGTTCGGGAAAGATACGCGGCCGAATCCGCCGGTGAGCCGGTCTCCGGCGCGGCCGATCGGATCCTCTATCTCCCATGACGTGTTGGCGGGGACGGGCAGGCCTCGCGAAACGGGAAAAAAGAGGGAGCTCCAAGCGCCCAACAACTAGCTACTCCCTCAGTCTAAAAAAGAATGTGAATCTCGTTTTCTAAGAAGTCAAACTATTTTAATTTTGACCAAATTTATTTAAAAAATTACTAACATTTGTATCTCTGAATAGATGTCGTATAAAAATATATTACATAATTAATTTAAAGATACTTATATTGTAACACAAATATTAATACTGTTTTGTATAAATTTGGTCAAATTTATAATTATTTGACTCTTCGGGAAGCGAGATTTACATTCTTTACGGGACGGAGCGAGTAGTTGCTTGTGGCGGCAGCAGAGGGGGAGGCTGGCGGAGCCGGAGCCGCTGGGGTGGGGTTGCCAGTTCAGGGCCTGTTTGGTAGGGCTCCGGCTCCTCCAAAAACAGCTCTGGCACTGGCTTCTCTGGTGGAGCTGGAGCCGTTTTGCAAAATGTTTGGCAAAACAGCTTCACTTGTTGGATTGAAATTATAAAATGTCTAAATTGTCCTTCTCTATATTTTTCTTCTTTTTATCTTTTCCTTTTTTTTCTCCTACTATTTCTTTTTCTCTCTCTTTTCTTTTTTCCTCCTCTCCTCTTATCCCATCGCCCACGCACCCTTTCCCCATCGCTTTCCTCACGCCGCCGCCTCCTCCGCAGCGGTCCGCCCCTCCTCCTCCCACCGGCCAGCGCCGCTACCTCCCGAGCTCCGCTCATGCCTCCTCCTCCGCGGCGGTCTCGCGCCTCCTCCTCCTCCTCCACGGCGGCCTCGTGCCTCCTCCACAGCAGCCCACCCCTCCTCCCACCGGCAAGCGCCGCCACCTTCCGAGCTCCGCCAGGGCCTCCTCCTCGCGCTGGTGACGCGCGCAGCATCCCGCCGCAGCGCATGATGCCCTGCAGGCAGCAGGCTGCAGGAGAACAGCGATGTCTCCCGCCCGTCCACGCAACGAGTCGGGCGCACGCCGAGCGTGTCGCCGCCATGCCCACGGCGGAACAAGGCATCGCGGTTCGGGAAAGATACGCGGCCGAATCCGCCGGCCTCCGGCGCGGCCGATCGGATCCTCCTCTCTCCATGACGTGTTGGCGGGGACGGGCAGGCCTCGCGAAACGGGAAAAAAAGAGGGAGCTCCAAGCGCCCAACAAGTCAACAACTAGCGAGCTGCTTGTGGCGGCAGCAGAGAGGAGGCTGGCGGAGCCGGAGCCGCTGGGGTTGCCAGTTCAGAGCTGATCCGTGTGACGTGGAGCAGCTTCCTCGTATGAAAGGAACTAGTGTATGAGGCGCGCCATTGGCGCGCGGCGAATAACACTGGATTGAAATCTTGCAAAAGAAAGGGATGCGGCGGATTCGGCGGTGGTTTTAATTGGAAGGGATAGACTTGTCCGTTACATAAATTTTGGAAACAACGCTAAGAACTGCCGAAATACACAGGAAATAGTCAATGGAAACGGCTGACAGGCGAGCGCACACAGCTGTAGAAACGATAAGCTATTTAGCCTGCATTGCGTTGCAGGGCATGGCTTCAAAAGCTGCAGCCTTCTTGTTGCCGAAGCCTGAGGAGGAGGCCTCTTTGCCGCGCATGAATCGGAATCTGCATCGATTAGGAAACAGGCACCAAAATTGAAATGAGCAGAATGTGTTAGCCACTTTCAGCGATCAAAAGTAAAAGAAGGCAAAGAGAACGAACCTGTGATGACAAGGACGACCATGCGGGCCTATTACCGCTGGTCTAGTTCTTGAGGGCACAACGTCTGATGTAGGAGCAGGCAGCCACCACATGGCGCTTAGCGAAGGGTGAGTTTGATTGCGCCGGCAAGGGTGAGCATAGCCGGAGGAAGGAGCTGGTACAGGACGTTGTTTGTGGCTAGTCTTCTGATGGAATTTGCATTGTTGGGCAGAGTGCATAGGAACGTAATGGTCCAGATCAGCGTGCCCGTTGTCAGGCAGAGCTTCGTGTTCTTGATGAGTGTAGGCACATAGCCACCATAGCGGGTATGCATGGGAGTGCAAGGCATGACAGACGACTGCATAAGAGAGCACACCAAATATCAGTTGCGAACAACAAACTGTTTTGAATTGGCTATTCAATTTGAAACCATCACCATATGGGCTAGCAACACCACCACCAAATGAAGGAACTTAGAGGGGTACAGGTAACAAAATCTGAAGATATTAGACCACTGAGATCCAGATGCAAGCAAATTTCACTCCATCGTGCTCAGCTTTGCAGGGTTAACTTTATATTATGAAAAAAAAGGAAACAATCATTTAGCACCTCTTTTACGGTCAGGGAAAAATGACTTCATTGGTCCACATTGCAAGGAATGTAAACCAAAAAATAACAAATTAAAATTGAGATAAGAACTATGGTTAAAACAGATGAAACTAACCTCAAAAAGTGGATCCCGACCCACAATTGGGGAAACCTCCTCTGCCTAATTCCGGATGACTTTAGCACAAGGATCGTAGTTCTTATACACACGGGGGCCAAAACTGGCGATCCTCCTCTTCCCTAAATATGAACAAAGGGATGAATCTTGTAAGAGGAAATCAAGAGCAATAAAAAGATAACAAACTGAATATTTTTACTTAAAAACTCCACACACGAGAATGCATATCAGATAAGAGTGATAGCCACCTGTTCTCTGTTCTTTACGACTTCAATGAAATCTGGATTGCGGCCGCGCAAAAGCGGGACACAAAGATAACAAAATAACAGTACTAATCAGCTAGTTCACTGGATTGGTGCGGTAGTTAATACAGCATGCATTGGAATATCATTTATTTAGTCCAGATCATCGACAGGGCAAACATAACTGCAAGATATGTGCAAGGTCATCATGGGGACAAGAAGGCTTCCATGGCAGAACATACATACAATCCACAAGACAAGAGAATTGTTCGGACATGTACACTGGCTAAACCCAAAAAAAAAAAAACGTTATGAAAGTAATCTGCATCACATGCCAACAAGCATCACCCGTGGCACCAAGGAAACAGGTCCCACTGAGCAATAATACATAAATCAATAGCGGGAGCAGCATAACCATTTTTGGGAAGAGCTGCCATCAGCTAGCGATCATTCTAACTTACCTATTCTGGTTGAATAATAAAGAGTAAAATCTGCTCCAACAGGGCGAAGAAGCCACTTTCCTGAACAAGGCACAATAGAATTTCATCAGATAGCAACAATAAGAAGCTCATCAGTCCATGCATATAAAATAGGTAAAGCTGCACATGAGCTCGTCAGAACGTACTTACAAATTACAATCTCCAATTTCAAAATTAGAAAATATGTAAACCTGCACATGAGCTTGGAGCATGTTCACCACCTGCCAAAAGAGACCACAAAATCATAAGAGGATAGCAAAATTGTCCAATCTAGGAAGCAAAGTCGCATCACCTCCAGATAGCAAAACACAATAGCACATCCATAGGATACAAGGCACTACATGGTATGTAGCATAAAAAAGTAGCTCCAAATCACACTAAACATAGAGATTTATCATGAATCTGCAAGAATAGGGGATTGTTTTCTGAATTATCCAAAGTAGATGATGGAACAGAGCATTATAAATACACTGCATATCAATTTGGGATAAAAAATTTGAGATGCTGGACAAGAACAGAATATACTAATGACGAGGCAAGAATCAATGCATACTGATTTTATCAATAAACAACTAAACTATTGACAGAAACTATGGTTCAATCAACCCTCAACAGACCTGACAAAAAAAAACCAACTGATTAACTTTATTACTCTAGTGCCTTAAGAACAAAAGTCAGATTGAAATCAGGCATAACATTACATGTTTACTTAGATCAAACAATTCATATTTACTTTTTTGCATAATAGTTTTAGAAAAACCTCCGCCCTTATGTTGTGAGCTCATTTTTCGAAACATAGATTCAGAGCAGCAACTGTATGAAATATAGTTGTGAGCTCATTTTTCGAGCATGTTTGAGAACTACTGAACAATGTTTTGTCTAGTTTACCTATTGATCGAGCCTATCATTATTGCTGCGCCTCCCAATTGCTTAGTTCAGCTTTCCAAAATTCTACACAAGAAAAATGACCTCATTGTTACTGTATTTTCTAGAGCCCTGCCAATAGATAAGAATCCGAAATAGAATTTATCTGCTTGGTGATGATCCACCCTGCCTGTAGAATCAGTCAAAGAGCGTTGGTGAACCAGGCTTTGCAAACCCCACCTACGGGAAGCCACCATCCATATATGTTTGCTCTTATCCATATAATAGGTAAAACCTGCTAGTATTAGTTCACTGAAAACGCAGTTGTTACCCTGCTTCATCTATCGTAAAAGGAAATACAGATCTGAGATTAAAGCATTGAGAAAATAAAAGGTCGGCGAAATGGAAGATGGGGAACCTCTGAAGAGATAAAAATTTGCCGAGGAAAATGTAACAACTTTGGCTCTGAAACACGAAGCAAGAATCTGGTTTTATTCGGTGATGATAGGATGTACTGTCTATGCTAGAGCAACCTATGAATGCATTGAATTATAGGGGAGAAATACACATTTGGCTGGCTTAGGGGAAGGGGGAGGGCTCGAGGTTTGGGGGACCTGGTAGTACGTGAAAATTACAGGTATCTGGTATGGAAAACTTTGCCCAGTTAAAAAATGTGTCAGTTAACTGCCCGGAGCCAAATTCAGAGACGGAATCTGGGGTATACCAAAATCAGAGCTGTAGATAATCCAAGCGGCATCCTGCTTGCTGCTATTTCCGCAGGTTCCAATGAAACTGAAAAGTTAAGAAATCAAATCTGCATTAACCGGGAACGAGGCAACAAAAAGGAAGGAAATTGCTTATGGGAAAATACCTGACCGCGTAGAACAAAGCAGATGAACAAGAACACGCAGGACCATATGAGCAGCCTGTTAGATCCAGCAGTCGATGTAGAATCTGGTAGTGGGAAAGAGCAACTTCCCTGCTTGGGAAGAGGGACAAAGTGAAGGAGACCCAGAAGGAGGTAAAGAAACGCGGAAGAACACACCAGTGCGGCTGAGATCTGCCGTCGTTGCAGAAGACGAAGAACGTTTGCCAGGAAGGCCTGTGGAGCACGAAGAAGGCCTCCCGGTCTGTGAAGCAGGAAGAAGGCCTCCCCGGCGCTTGCTCCCATCCGCGGCCAGCCATGCTCTCCTCCTCCGCCGTAGGAGAGGATGTTCGCGGTGACGTAGAAGGGTCGGTCGGAGACGACGGCGTCGTGGGTCTTGATCACCTCCCTCTGCAGGTCGACGAGGCCGGGGAGACGCCACCGCCCCCGCCGAGCTCGAGGGAGACGCTGCCGCCGTGGCGCGGAGAAGGCCGGTGTGCCGACGAGCGAGCACAGGCCGACTCCGACGGCGACATGTGCGACACGAAGCGCCGCATACCGCCTCCCCACGCCGAGCTCCACGGGTCTCCAACACCGCCGTAGCCCCACGCGGATCGGGCCGCCGCCGCCATGGGCCGAGATCGAAGCCGCCGGATCTGGCGCGCTGCGCAGGCGCCGCCGCCGAGCTCAGGGAGGGAGACCGCGGGGGGAGGGGGGGGGGGGTTGAGCGGCTCGTGGCCATGGCCTCCGCGCCAGCCGTCGGGCCGCCGCCGCCATGAGCCGACCTCGAGGCCGCCGGATCTGGCGTGCCGGCCAGGCGCCGCCGCCGGAGCTCAGGGAGAGAGAGACTGGGGAGGGGGGGCGCTCGTGGCCATGGCCTCCGCGCCGAACGTCTGTGGGGCGGGCGGCAAGTACGCGGTGAGGTAGAATCACAACCATCGGATGACGATCGAACGGGCACTTGATTTCGAGCCGACGTGGTAGAAAAGTTTGGGCGTTGGGGCCGGCCTGTTATGGGAAGCCCACATGGCTCTTGGCGAGGATGCCCGCGCTAGGGAAGCCCACCTCTTGCGAGCCCGTACCGGATTCCGATCGTGCTGATGCAATCGGTAGGAGCAAACAAAACCGAACCATGCTGTGATGACGGGTGATGGACAGGTTGCCTATTAGGAAATGGTGGTGGTGCCATCTTGCTTATTCCATACTCCCTACTCCCTCCTCCGTTCCAAATTATAAATCATTTTAAAAATCTTGGAGATTTAAAGTTTTTCAAATTTGACTAAATTTATATAATAAGATAATAACATTTATTATACTAATTAAGTATCATTAGATTCTTTATTAGCTATATTTTTATAGTATATCTATTTGATGTCATAAATTTTTGTGTTTCTTTTTATAATTTTGATTAAACTTTGAGATGGTTTGACTCTCCAAAATTCTTAAAATGACTTATAATTTAGAACGGAGGGAGTAGCTCGCAGCCACAAAATACGCAAAGAAGATTGGAGGAACTAGTAGGCCCGTGTATAATAAGGTTCAGCAGCGAAGTGCTAGGTCTGATTCCATAAAAAAAAAGTCCGGGTTCTTCGAGAATACTTAACAAACAGTGAGTGGGTGCCTTTAGTAAGCATCATGATTCATGTGTATGGATCTGAGCGCACCATTCGGGATTGCTTGGATTGTATTCAAAAGACATGGGGATTTGGTAATTTTACAATTAATCGTCTATCTCTAATCGTACTTTTATAAATTCTCTCTCTCACTCCCGTGCAGACTTTTTGGATGTTGATCCGGTGGTCAAGATTGATTTTTGCACGGTTTGCATGAAAAGATTAATTTACATCTGATATATTCTCTTATATTTAACCTACATTTTTGTTTATGAAATTGTGTTGCGCCTAAGGTATGGCACCATGGCATGGCAACAGAACCAACTGGTTATCATTGCTTGCTTCTTTTGAGGACAAGATTCAAATCAATGCAACAGCCGGGTTAGCTTTTTATCGTAGTCATATGTTGCCAACATTCCCCATTACCACATTGTAGGCACGATCTTTGTACTTATGACCTTATAGCAGTTCTAGTGTATACTCCCTCCGTCCAAAAAGAAAGTCACCTTAGCATTCAAAATTTCTCCCAAAAAACAAGTCATGTTACACTATTTGAATAGTGCAAGTGCATGTAAGAATCAATTAGTGCTAAATATAGATAATAAATAGGGGTAAATATTATCATTTTACCTTTTTTTAATTTATCTTAATTTTTTTAGGATGATTTGTTTTTTTGGGACAGATGGAGTAGTCCTCTTAAAATCTGTAGAGGTGGATACATCATCGAGGTACAATCTAATCTAGAACAAAATGTTACATACTATAGCTAAACAAGCCTACTCATATCCCATAAAAAAATATGCCTATTAAATTTCCTCAACACTATACCATTCTATTCCTGTGAGACGATGGATGCAAAAAGCACACTATTTATTGGAAGCATTGGGTATAAAATGAAACCTCAAACTAGATGATGATTCCCAGCATCTCACCCTTAGCATGAAGCACGGGAGATTATTTTTCAATGACATGTTTTCGTACCCCTTGGGTACATAAGCTGGAGTATTTTTTTTAGATTATGGAAAAGGTTCTGGCCATGACCATTTATATACGAATGACTACAGCCATAAGAGTTACAAGAGTTTTTAGATTCTAAATCTCAAATGAGGAAATTCATAAATACAAGAAAGAAAGTTATAAACAAAGACAAAACTAGAAGACTAAGCTTCAATATTTTTCTTTGTTCCCGCTTCGACCTTGCCATGTATTCACACGACATCAATCCATCATATCTCTCGTCTGCTTAGAAACATGATGTACAAATTATCTGTTGCTCGCTGAAACTTGATGTCCGAATTAGCTGAGAGTAGTTACAATCAAAGAACCACCATAAGAAAAGTGCTATCCACTATGATGCCTAAGTTTAAAGTTGTCTAAGATCTCAATAGTGGGTGTGTGAAAGAGCGCCCAATAGAGTGCTTCGTGAATTAGCTCGATTAGCTAGCCGCACAGTTAATTATGTTAAGCAAAGCACTTTTCCCTGAAAAAAAAACATGGGCCTGTAATCTAGACTACGGTCTACGGCCCGAGTGTTGGCCCGTGTCGTCATCGTCTACAGCCGACTCGAACACCACACGTCCACACCCAACTCAGCGCACATTCGCAAGGCTCGCCAAATAATTTTCCCAACGCTACTTTGCCGCTGTGCCGAAATCCTCCGTCTGCTTCCTCGCCGTCGCGGCCCTCGCCTCGCATCCTCCTCCCCCAATCCAACCCTTCCCTCCTCCCTCAATCTCCCCCATCGGCATGGCGTCCGACACCGAGGGCATCGCCGCCCTCTTCTCCATGTACAACGACGACGAGGAAGAGGAGGAGGACGCCGACGAGCCCAACCCCCCTTCCCCGCCACCGCCCGCCGCCGCCGCGGCGCCCCCCGTCACTCCCTCGTCGCCGCTGCCTTCCCAAGCCGGGGGCGAGGATCCCACCCCTTCCCTGGGCCCTCCGTTGCCTTCCCTCCCCGAGGAGTCGGCAGGCCGCAAAACCCTAGCGAGCCCCCACCCTTCCCCGGCGCGGGGGCAGCTTCCGCCGCTGCCTTCGCGGCTCTCTTCGTCGCCCTTTGCGGTCTCGTCCCCCTCCCCTCTGCGGGCCCCATCCTCCGCGCTGCCGCCCGACCTGCCGCGTCCTCCGCGGCGAGGGGCGCTTGCAATCGTGGACTATGCGCACGACGAGATGGCCATGTCGCCCGAGCAGGAGGTAGAGCCGGTGAAGTATGTGTTCAGTACTGCTGCTCGCGACCTCTGCTGATTTTCTGAATTGATGTTGTTAGTGTGGATTGGTTGCAGGATGGGGAGATCATGAGCGGCGCACACAGATCTGGCTCAGATGCACAGGCAGCTGAGGGTAAGTTCTAACTAGTTATGTTCATTACTTTTCATGCATTGTGTAATTGTGGTGACTGTGACCATACATTGCTAAATTATAATGCAAATAAAATAAATTTGGCCCAATCCCCACACAAATTTTGTTATGCAGAACTAAGGATTTATATCTGACATGTTCTTATGTTCTTTCTGCATTTCTCCTTATGTTTATAGTACCAATTTTTACTTCCATGTGAATATCATGCATAGTGGGCATGCTTGCCATGGCACATGGCCTAGTAATGAGACTATTGCTATAGTTATTCAAATGGCTCGAATGTATGATTATGTCACCTTATATGCCGTAATTGTCTGTTATTCCAGGAGTGGAATTTTCATAGCGGAACCAATCAATTCAATAGGATAGGATGCAACTGGTCATATACTTGGTAGTTATTTTGAAATCATTAGGTGAAACCAGTTGATAAAATGTTTGACTATCTATGCCATGCCTTGATACGGGTATTGTGCAATTAGATTTAGTATCCTTGGCTTCTTACGCTTTGGTATGCTTGATCTTGACGGTTTCTAATGTTACACAAAGATGTGATCAATTTAATGTAGGAAGGGTTGCAATCTCTTGTGTGGCATCAGTAGTGGGCATACAATGGAAGAAAATAAAATTCTCTGGTAGCCAACTAGATATAGTGTACTGTTGGGTAGTAGTGTGGCATTGTAATGAAAGAAATGCTAGGTTTTGTGATAATTACTAGATTTAGTATTACTGTTTCGATTAATGAAAGAAATGCTAGGTTTTGTGATAATTCCTAGATTTAGTATTACTGTTTCGATTAAATCTTATCGCAACCTTTTAGTTAGATGAGACACCTTGATCTGTTTTCCGGATGTTTAAATTTTGCTAGGAAATTTGTTGTGCATCTTGTACAATGAGTGAATTTTTGACATTTTGGTGCATTTGTTGAGAGCTCTGAAGAGCATTCTTTCAAAACACGAACCAATAATGTAGGTTCTTTAGCCTTGGCCTGAGTACCATGGTTTAGTCAATTTTGTAAAGCTGTGATTGCTTTTAACTGCTGGAAGTGCACTGTCAATCTCAGGAAGCTGTGAAATTGAATTAATGTCATTCCAGAGGCAAGCACATGCCATATGCTTTCAAAAATTTGCATTTGTTTTTAGTACTTTGTACAATGTTTGATTTTTGTGAAGCAAAAATATGTGCATTCCCATTCTTTTTGATACATCATTTATTGTAATGCTATGCCACTGACCACATAGCTGGAGTTCTTGATATTTTTGTTTCTTTAACTATATCTGATGCTTGATCCTTGATGTGTGTAGTCCTGACCTCTGCAGAAAAAAATGCGTGGAGCAGCTTTCTATTCTTGACCGGAGCAATTTTGTCATTTTATTGTCAATTGTCAGACATCCATCAGATTACCTAACATAATGCCTTCTCTTTTCTAGGGAATCTTGAAGAACGAACTCCCTCAGGTACAGTTCATATTATGACGTCAAATACTCAAGCAGAAATGTCTCAGCATCCTGATGCGCTTGAGCAGAACCAAGTAGGGACGGACATGGCAGTAGATGTAACTAGAGCAGAAATTGAAGATGCCCAGATGGAGGAAACTACTGATGTTTCCACTAATGGTGAAACTGATGATCCATTGAGTCGTTTCCTTCCTCCACCCGTGACTAGAAAATGCTCTGCAGCATTACAGGTTATCCTTTGATCAAACTATTATAACACCTTTTTTTCATCATATTATCATAAACTGCTTAGTCATATTTTCACACAGATCATCTTTCTTATTACTGTGTTAGATGAACTCCATATTCTACTTTAAAATGGATGAAACTATCTGCTGGCATCTGATAAGAAGGCAAAGCTGAACATCTCTATCAGACATTTATACACCTGTATCTTCTATCAGGACTTTATCGAGGAAAGGCTATGTCCTATGTGATAGTTCTACTTCATCGTTTCATCTATTCTAATTCTTGAAGGCCCTCCTATTCTTTTTTCTTCTGTCAGCTGCTCTCTTTCCAAGTTTTATGAACTGTTCGTATTGTTTCTTCTCATGTAAGATTTGTGCTAGGAATGCATCATTATGTTGTTATGCACCTTGATACTTATTCTTGGGTTGGTTCTTACCGCAAGTATCTACTTAGAAACTCATTCTACTGTTGTACTTCTCTTTTGTGCAGCAAAAAATTAACAGGTTCCTTGCATACAAAAGGGCTGGAAAGAGCTTTAATGCTGAAGTGCGCAACAGGAAGGATTACAGAAATCCTGACTTCTTGCAGCATGCTGTGCGGTATCAAGAAATTGATCAGATAGGGACCTGTTTCAGTAAGGATGTCTTTGATCCTTACGGGTATGACAAAGCTGACTACTATGATGAGATAGGTATGTGTTTTTATTCAATATACTGTCCTCTTGGGTTATGTATTGCTGATTGCTAGATAATTCTGTGTTAAAAAAAAAATCTTTCCTTTAATGGCTAAATAGTGACACATTGTCAATTAAGGAAATAAGATTATTAAATATCCCTTTGTTCTACCTATCCAGAATGTCGTTTTGAGAAACTTGTTAACTGAAGGGTCAAGGGTGCATGCTTGCCTCAAACTTTTGAATAAAATGCACTATTGAAGCCCAACTACCTATTCAGGTCTTTATTGTATGCACTAACCTTCTCTCCAGCTCGCTGGAGAACTGTGCATTTTAAAAAAGAAGACTCATATATATACCCTCTCACCCCCGACCCAACCCAACCCAACTTGCATGGACCAAGAAAACATGGCCCACGGGTCCATGGCCAACTAGTCCAAAACCTGACATCCAAAGGCTGGTAAGCTCCTTGGCACCAGGTATGCTTCATAACATGGCTTCATCCCTAATATTTTGCATGGTGATATTAAAGTTAGGCGATGCCCCTTCAAACACACAACCATTCCTATGTCTCCATATCCACCATGCCACCAGCAATTATAAGCACCAAATTAGATGGGTGGGCAGAGTATGGAAAGGTCTGCTGAACAATGTTCTTCTTTTCTGAAACGAATTCGAAATTGTATAATCTATTGGATTTGTGCTTGTTCTGTTGCATACTGCTCACCCCCACCCCCAACCACCACCAGCCAAAATAATATTATCACTAATATGGTAATACTGAATGTACAGTTCTGTCTGCTTTGTTGATATATAATGGTATTCCAATGTTGATCTTATGTGTTCTATTTGAGTGCAGAAGCTGACATGAAGCGAGAACTTGAGAGGAAGGAACAGGAAAGGAAAAAAAGCCCAAAAGTTGAATTTATTCCTGGAGGAGTACAACCTTCGATTGGTGCATCAATGCCAAAGATTCCAGGTATAATGAACATGAAGCAGTTGCATCTTATGTTTTGGCAGATTATCATCACTTGCCCCACAAATATTTATTTGATAATATTGACGTTTGTTATATACTCAGCTTTAGCTGGTGTTGCGACACTTCCGGTACCCGCAGAAGGTGTAAAAAAGGAGACTAGGCCAAACAAAAAGTCGAAATGGGATAAGGTGTTTAATCAGCCACTCAAGGCATTTATCCTTGTTTTGAATGTTGATCTTCAAGGTTGACTTGTGTTTTGCTGCTATTTGTTAGGTTGATGGGGATGTTAAGAACCCTGCAGTTCCTAGTGGACATGACAGTTTATCAGCAACAGTTTCTGCAGCACTTTTGAATTCTGCTGCTAATGTTGGTGCTGGATATGCTGCTTTTGCGTAAGTTCTGTTGTTTCAACATGACTGATCTTTGGACTTTTATTATTTGCTCGGAAAATATGTTGCTATTATACCAGCACTACATTGGCTAACATCCATTTTTTGTCACCTATTCTTTTTTGCTATGATTCCAAAGTGCCTGCTTGCGATTAAGTGACCATGTTTGAATGAATAAAACAATCTTTGAATTTGATGTTACAACCGAGAAACCCTAAGTGGCAAAATTACCACAGCTAGAAGTATATATGATTGCTATCCGCAGCCATTGAAGCCATATTTGGAAAGTCGAATATGCCTGACAGCATTAGACAAAAAAATTAGCATAGAAACTGGTAAAAACAAACTAGCAAATGAGAAAGGGATCACAAAAAGAAAGCCTGATAAAAATAGATGGTAGAATCAAAACTAATGGTCTGCTTAGCAGCAGAAGAATTTTTTTTCCTAACCTGTAATGGTACTATATAATGATGACAAACACTGAAGGGATAGCGATATATTTGGTGGATCTAATTGTATCACCGTGCAAATTGACATGATAGCAATGCACAAGATCTTTTACAGGAACTGTATTGTTCTATTACAATTGTTCCACTATAACATCCCATTTTTATTTTCCAGGCAACAAAAGAGAAAAGAAGCCGAAGAGAAGAGAAATGATTACAAGTCGGACAGAAGATCGTAGTGTTGTCGTTTCTTTTACATCTGAGCCATCAGTGTGCCATTGAGATTTTTGACATAGTTTTGTAATGTGGGTGAGGAAATCAACATCGATCCAGAGTTGTATTCCAGAGCAGGTTCCCCGGCTACTTGTATACACCTGCCAGAAACTAAATATTTTAAGCGAAGAAAAAGAAAGAAAACTGAATGCAATGTGAGCCCCCTATTACAGCCGGTGGTTACTCTTATGTTTGGATTTCTCAATTGTTAGCTAGTTATTATCTGCAACCCAGAGTTAAACGCTTTATCAAGACTGATAATCAAATTGCCTGCACTACGGCTGAAATCGGTGTGGCTCTTCACTCGCCAGCACCACGTGACATTTCATGTCTGTTGCTGCAGTCTGGGCCGTGCAATAGCTGGTGCCATGGCTCAAGTGTTCATTGCTCTGAGTCTGCTCGTATGATCGTATCAATCTCACCTTCGTAGGTGGCGCTTCAATCATCATCTCCATGTGGTGTTCCAGGGCTGCTGTCATCGCGCAGTCTGCAGTTCTGCATGCAGTAACTGAGTACTACTGACGGGCAACACGCAGCGGGCGCGGCGCGGATGTACTGTTCCGCATGTTGCTACTGACGGGCAGCACTCATTGGAACAGTGCGGTGGATGCACGTAGGGGGTAACACTACAGGCTCACCGTGCACGTCTCTCACCTCAGCCAGAGATTCACAGCATGTCTCCGGCGACCAGCGCCACGGCCGAGCTACCGGAGCTGAAGCGGCCACCGTCAGCAGTCACCACCCACCGGCAAGGAGACCACCGCCTCTGGCGGCCTGGAGCTCATTACTACTATCGACCGGCCCGACGAGCGTCCATGAATTCACCACAGCGCGGCACGCCGCCGTAGATCTGGCAGGCAGAGCAGAGCAGTTGCAATTTGCAAAGCAAGGGGACTTTCCCGTTGGCCTCTCGCCGCAGTAACCGCACTTAAATTACCACCACCGGTGGATCGCCGGTGGCCCCGCGCCGCGGCGGCAGAAGCACAGTGCCCCGCGAGCGAGCAGTAAAAAAAAAGGAAAGAAAGAAATGCGGGGAGCCTTTCACATCACTTCTGGTGCTGAAGACCATGGCACGGCCGGCAGGTGTTTTACGGGCAGCGGCGTCGCGGCGGGCGCTGCGTCTGCGTGCGTGGGTCTCCGTGCGGTCAGGCAGGCATCTCTTAGACAGATCGCTGTCCCGCGCGGGCCCCGCCGGGGAAGGCGTCGTCTTGCTCCTCCCTCTTTCCATCGACGGGCCGGGCGGGGCAGCGTCTTCCGCCGCGCTGCCTCCGCAATGCGATCAAAAGCATCGGTCCGACCACCCGCACGGCGAGGCGGCGCCCAACGGTAACTTTGCCTTGCCCGGTTGCTGCCCTGTCCGGCTATGGGGACACGCGCTGACGTGCACCGCTTGATTTGAGGAGGGACGAGTGGGAAAAGAACAGCTATCCTCTGGTCTTGGGCCAGGACCGTCAGGTGACGCTGTGGATATCTAATTGGGGCAATTGTCCCATCGGTTGGCCGGAATCAGGAAAAATGTACGGGCAGGTGCTCTTCCTCTCGATTCCATTCTTTTTACATGTAACAGCTTGCACAGTGTGGAGCGGAGATTTTGCCGTCGACGTCGACGTGGTTATTCTCAAGGGAAAGAACGGGTGAAGTTGAAAGCCTAGCTAGGTTTTGTGAGAATAAACTTGTCTTTTATGAGAATAAATTTGCTGTAACTTGAATTGATATACGTATACTCATATACTTTGGTTTAAACTTTAAAGACCTAGAAACGTATTGAATTCTCCCTATCAATACTAGTATTACTATATCGATGTACGTGTCTCTATAGAGGTACGTCTTATGTATTAGGAAGGATGGAGTATATGTTAATATGGTAGATACTCTTCTAAAGTCTGAGATTTGGGACAAATAAAATCTGAAAACAAAAGAGCTTTAATCAGAAGATTCCCAAATGTTGAAGAAGGAAAGGAAAACCCTACAGCAGCAGTCAAACAGTACGTGGAGAACAGTAGTCTAGCAGCGGCTGTCTAGCCGAGCACGAGGTGGAAAACAGGGGAAACCCTACAGCACAGGAGGGGCAATTCGGTCACAGCCAAAAAACCAACGGCCAGTTCCCCGAGAGGAGGGAAGAAAGGCTTCAAAGGCGAGCAGCCGTCCAGCCGAGCAAGCATTAAACCCCGTCACTAGCCAAAACCCAGCCAAGCGATAAAAAGGCCAGCCAGGAAAGAAAAAGGGTGGCAGCACCAGCACGAGATAAAAGAGGCCGGCCGGCGACCAGTACTCCACCCTGTACTCGCCGCTGCTAGACGCCGCTGCCCAGCGTGCGGAATCGCTCCCGGTCGCCGCCGCCGCTAGTGTCCCTCCCCGCCCCCTCTCGAAACTTTTTCTCCGGCTAGCTAACAGATTTCGTCCTGGTGCTCGCCAGCAACGGGCGGCGGTTCCCAGTGGAGACGTTTCATCTCTATCTCCCTGCTTGACTGCTTCTTCTCGCTTTCCCGAGAGAGGCGCCCGGCAGAGGAAAGCCAGCGCGCAGGGATCACTAACCGAATAGGCGTGCGGCGGAGGGGTGATTTCAAGCGAGGAGACCGTGTGCTCGGGGGACCGAGAGACAGAGCTCTTCCCGTCGGCTTCTTTGGGTCGAAGAGGCGAAGCTCGTCGGGGGAAATGGCGGAGGCGAAGCCGGAGGAGATCAGCCATCCGCCCATGGAGCAGCTCCAGGGGTTCGAGTACTGCATAGACTCCAACCCTCCCTGGGGTGCGTACCCAAGCTAGGAGCTGAAAATGCTTCACATTCCGGTTGGGATTCCGCTCTCTGAATCTTGTTCTTTTTCTTCTTTTTTTTGGATGTCCAGGCGAGGCGATCATACTGGCCTTCCAGCACTACATACTGGCTCTTGGCACGGCGGTGATGATCCCGGCGGTGTTGGTTCCCATGATGGGTGGCGACGATGTGAGTTCTCCCCCTGCCTCCTTCGTGTCGGTTCTTGCTTGGTACTAGCATCAGTTCGGTGATGTGATAGTTTTGGTGCGTCCTTCCGCTTGGGGAATGGTGTTGCTGCTCGCAGGGGGACAGGGTGCGGGTGGTGCAGACGCTGCTGTTCGTGACGGGGATAAACACGCTGCTGCAGTCCCTCTTCGGGACGCGGCTGCCGACGGTGATCGGCGGCTCCTACGCGTTCGTGATCCCGATTGTAGCCATCATCCAGGACTCGTCGCTCGCGGCGATACCCGATGGACACGAGGTGAGCAATTGGGTGTGCCTGTTCTGCTGTTTCTGACGAGGCGGTGGTCTAATCTGCTGTCTGTTCATCTGGTGATTGCGCAGAGGTTCCTCGAGACCATGAGGGCGATACAGGGGGCACTGATAGTGTCCTCCAGTATTCAGATTATTCTGGGCTACAGCCAACTCTGGGGTATTTTCTCCAGGTGCTCTTCTTCACAGTTCACAGTATTCAAGCATTCTAGTGCTCTTGCATTAGAACAGATCGATGCACAAAATGCATATGCATCTCAGTTCGGTTTTGACAGTGCCTTGCCTTTTACTGATTGGTGCGGCAATGCATATCCTCTTTCAGATTCTTCAGCCCAGTGGGGATGGCGCCAGTGGTCGCGCTGCTCGGGTTTGGCCTTTTCGAAAGAGGATTCCCTGTGGTACCGCTTGCTTTGTCCCCATCTTCATTTCATAATCTCAGTCTGTCCGCATGACCACGCGAACGTGTATATCTTGATAAGAATCTTTCGTTCATCCAAATTGATGTCTGGTACTGCATCAGGTTGGGAGATGCGTTGAGGTCGGCTTGCCAATGCTGATTCTCTTTGTTGTACTCTCTCAGGTTTGACAAACTACTCCAATTAATTCAGTCTTTTACCCACCAAAATCAGCTTGGGAAGTTAAGCATATCTAATGTGTGCCTGTTATTCTTTCTCAGTATCTGAAGAATGTGCAAATAAAAGATATTCCCATACTGGAAAGGTTCTCCCTTTTCATCTGCATTGCTTTGGTATGGGCATATGCTCAAATCCTCACTTCTGGTGGTGCCTATAAGAACAGCACTGAGGTCACTCAGATCAACTGCCGCACTGACCGAGCCAATCTGATCTCCTCTGCCCCATGGTTAGTCCCCTTCTTGCCAATCTGTTGTCGGTGTGCCGTGTAAATGTAAAGATGTTCTATGTTCAATCTAGCATTAGGCGCTTGGTGTATGGTAAAAATTTACTGTGGATAGTCGGATTTTGCAAATCTGAATCAATTTCAGTGATATGAGCCTTAGATTTGTTTGAGCCTATCAATATAGAGTACTGTTTAAAGTAACAGAGGTCTGATTTTGGACCCTGATTTTGCAATTGAGGTGTAACAAAGAGTGACAAATTTGGTCCCACAACCAACAACTTACGGACATTTGTCCCAAGATAGATCTTAAGTTGCTTCCCTATTATGAGACAAGAGAATTGTTGGTGGTTTTTTGTTCAGTCCATTGATACATTGACTTGACTCAGGCTTAAGATTCCTTACCCACTACAATGGGGAGCACCAACCTTCAACGCTGGCCAATCGTTTGGTATGGTGTCTGCTGTTTTGGTCTCACTAATAGAGGTGATTCCCCTAGTTACACAGTGCAGCCTTGGATCCTTTCTTTGCAACTCAGTAACGACAAATTGACCTCAACGATGTCTCCCTTGGACAGTCCACAGCCTCTTACAAAGCTGCTGCTCGTCTCGCAAGTGCAACTCCACCTCCAGCTCATATCCTGAGTAGAGGCATTGGATGGCAGGTAAATGCTTTCTCACGCCCATGATTGTTCTTCTTTTCATGTTCTGCCAGCTGCACGAAAACTGAAAAGATGCTCTGTGGAAACACCAGGGAATCGGCATCCTCCTTGACGGCCTTTTTGGAACGGGGACTGGCTCCACCGTCTCAGTGTGAGTGCCAATACCAAAACTTTCATCACTGTGCCTTCACGGATATTTCCTCAAGCCCTGATACTACTTGGAACACCAATGCAATGCAGGGAGAACGTTGGTTTGCTTGGATCGACGAGGATCGGGAGCCGACGGGTTATCCAGATCTGTGCCGGTTTCATGATCTTCTTCTCCATGCTGGGTGAGCCACTGTTCTACCATCTAGCAATTGAATTGCTTGCAGATCATGTCTCTGCTGAATGCGAGAAACAGTGTTCCTGACTGTTCACTTATCTGCTGCAGGAAAATTCGGGGCGCTGTTTGCCTCCATCCCGTTCACCATATTCGCAGCCGTGTACTGCGTCTTGTTCGGGCTCGTCGGTTAGTCAGTCATCCTGATTCCTGAAACACAGTAATGTGCCCAGTCTGCGCTTTGGTTACGCCGAGACTGACGCTTCACCTTTTATCTGACTTTCAGCCGCGGTGGGGCTGTCCTTCTTGCAGTTCACTAACATGAACTCCATGCGCAACCTCTTTATCGTCGGCGTCTCCATCTTCCTTGGCCTTTCCGTGCCGGAGTACTTTTTCCGGTACACCATGGCTGCTCAGCGTGGTCCTGCGCACACCAAAGCTGGATGGGTTCGTCGTCTCTCTTTTACCTTACCCCTTGTCGTACTCGTGGCCCGAAGTCAAACAGTACCGAAGATCGGCATAGCATTGAGAATCCAGGTTTGGACAGTGAAGATTGTCACTAACTTGTTCTTTCTCTTATGTCCTGGGCAGTTCAACGACTACATCAACACCATCTTCTCGTCGCCGCCGACGGTGGGGCTGATGGTGGCCGTGTTCCTGGACAACACGCTGGAGACCAAGGACGCGGGCAAAGACCGGGGCCTGCCGTGGTGGGTGCGGTTCCGGTCGTTCAAGGGGGACAGCAGGAACGAGGAGTTCTACAGCCTGCCCTTCAACCTCAACCGCTTCTTCCCTCCGGCCTGAACCCCGGGCGATCTTCCTACCACTACCATCAACCGAGAGATAAAAGCGGCGGCCTCTCACTGGAAGAACTCGGACTGCTGAGCCGGAGGCATAGTAGAACTTACTAGCTGTGTGTGTGTTGTAGCTAGGCCATTGTTTGATTCGTTGATCTTGTAGCTGTTCATGTCTGTAGATCGTTGTTGGGGAGGTCGCTTAGCTTAGTATACTGTCCCCAACCCAACCCAGTAGAAATGCTCTCCTACCGTTTTGCTGCGATGCATCCATACATTTTTCTTGTCCCCAACCGGTGGTGAGGAAGATGGCGCACGAAAAGGGGAATCCTATGGTGCGGACGGCGACGTCTCAAAGAGAGGAGAGAAACATACCGTGGTGGACGATGCGCACGCCCCCGCACGGGCAGACACGGGGGGTGTGGGTGGGGCGGGGCCGGGGGACGCACGCGCGGGCGCGGGCGCGGACGGCTAGCCTGGCCGCCGAGCGCATGAGCCGGGGGCGTGCGCCTGGCCACGACAAACGCGCCGTGTCATGAGCAAGCTCACGCGCCGCTGGCTCGTCGGGGACGGACGGCGCGCGCCGGTAGGGGAGGGGACGGGCGCGGACGTTGCTTTGGTTGCCGAGCACACGCGGCGGTGGCGGCCGCCGGCGGGACTGGTGGTGTCGCCGTGTCGGCCCGGTAGCGCGAGGTCGAATGGGCCGCTGTCCTGGGCTTGGGAAGGCTGACCGCTGACCCTAACCTTAAACAAAAAAAAACAAAAACAAGGGAAGCACATGCGTGTTGCTGTTTCGAGGAACGTTCTAGAGTTCGACACGATACACGGCCCCGGGTGGCAATGCGTGGTGGGCTCCAGCTTCGGCTGCTACTTCACGCACAGCAAGGGGAGCTTCATCTACTTCCGGCTCGAGTTGCTCAGGTTCCTCATCTTCAAAGGGGCGGCAGCGTAGCAGCAGGCTACTCACACCTCACACCTTCTTTTCCTCCGGCTTCTGTTGATCGAGCAAGACTAGGGGGCGCCGCGGCGGATGGCGTGTGCTTTCTCTGTGTGAAATCGGCTCGATGTACATGAGGGTAGATGTGAACATTGGCAAGATTGCAAAACGGTGGATTTCATCGCTGGTCGAATTGCTTTTTTGTGTATGAAATGAAATCCATGTGGATGAATTTGGTGATGTATAAATGGAAATTTGAAAATATAGGGGATAATTCAAATCCGTTCTTAGCAGCGAAGCGCGTCCGGTAGGATCAGAGTTGCAGCCCTTTGTAGCTTGTCTTCAGGAAACGCAAAAATAAAAAAGAAGGGAAGCAAAAAAGTGCGCGTTAAAAATGTCCGACCTGCCGGATTCGAACCAGCGACCTAAGGATTTATCTGCGAACACTACAGTCCTCCGCTCTACCAACTGAGCTAAGGTCGGGTGCTTTCCTTTCGAGCTTACAAAATTTTACTTATCTGTCAATAGCCACAGCATGTCCATTGTATCTGCTACGGTATTTCACAATGTCATCGCGCTCGCTAGATCCACGCTTGCTTTGCGGTAGCATCAAGTGATCATTCAGCATTTGCAGTATAAATAACCTTGCCAATCTCTGTTGATGAAAAATGACAGATTCGAGCCCAGAAGTTTGTGTTGAAGACTGCTATATTGAAAGTGGAGACGATCTTGGTGCTGTCAAGACTCAAGAGTGGCTGGGATCAGTATCGGATTTCTGTTGGCAAACGGAGTAAAAACGTTGTCATCCAAAGGGTTACAGGCACAACTCCAACATGGAGCTTTCCCTGCAGCTTGTGAGGAGTTCAGAAATATTGGGTCTTCATCATGGTGTGGTTTTTCATGAGCAATTGTACAAATTACAGAAGTTGGAAATTTCCGAGTGACTGACACAGGCAGGAATAGTCGAAATGGAGGGTTTTCATGCTGGTGTTCCAGGAAGGATAGGACATAGGGTTTTAGGATAGTATAGTCAAATTCAACATTCAGCTTTAGTCTTCTATTTTACAAGGGTGGTTACAAACATCATTTCTCTGCACAGCAAAAAGGAAATGAACAGTTATTCATACAGAAAGTTATTTCCTGAACTATCTTACTATTACTAATTGGAGGCTCCTTTGGAGCCTTCACGTGAAGCCACCTAAGATCATAGGTGTACACTCTGAAAAAATAGAGAAATCCTATAAATTCTCACAAAAATCAGAAACATCCAGCCATCAATCCAACAACTCTAATTATAATAACCATCGGATCTGTTATCTTTTTTAATAAATTATCCACTTCTGCCATTATGAAAATAGACTAATGTAACCCCTAAACCTGTATCTAAATTACCCACCTCTGACATTACAAAAAATTCTAAGGTAACCCCCTAATTTTTGTTTAAATTACCCACCTATGCCATTATAAAAATAATACAAATACCCCCTAAATTTGCATATAAATTATCCAATTATGTCATTATTATTACAAGTTAAATTACTTATAAATCTGAATCTAAATTATATAATTGTAATAATATATTAAAGTGCACCAATATGAAATTCTAAAATTTCTATTTCTATCATTATTAATATTATTATTTAAATAAAAATACTACTCACGATATATGTCACCATATATTTATGTATGATGGAAGAGATAATAATACCAATTCACAAACAAATAGTTCAACTAAACATATATTGAATACATATGAAGGTGCACAAAATGGAATCTATTGTAACTAAATAATAAAAATATATATTTTAAAGTATGTGTTAGAATATTTAATAGATGAAAAGAGCGTGAGATAGATAATTATAATTATTAACCTTATTCTTATATTAATTTTAATTAGTCCGTGCGGGAGCACGGGTTGATAGACTAGTTTTCCTAAATGTGGATGATACTCTATAGTTCTCGAACCCTTCCGGAGTGCATGTTAAGGCTACAGGCAGGGGCGGATACAGGAGGGGGGCTAGGGGGGCTCAAGCCCCCCTAAGCTCCCCTAATTACACGTAAAACACTGTAGCAAGACCTCCAAATCACCATTAAATTTTCACACAAATCAATATCTCTATTGTTTCAGCCCCTCCTTGCCTCCAATCCTGCATCCGCCACTGGCTATAGGTGGTCAGCTGCTAAAAGTGAATGTACGATTGAACGACCTGAACCGGATTCCTATTTGTGCCAGCTCTGACGAAACTGAATGGCCATCCGCATTCAGACATAGCTTCTTTCAAAAAATTCAGACCAACGCCATGGCGCCGCGGACCACCTCCTCCGTTGTGCCTGCGGCCGACACGGCCAACGCCATGGCGTGCCGCTACGCCCGGGCCGCCCCGCTCCTCCGCTACGGTCTGGAGTTGATCCACGGATTGCAGCTAGACGGTGTTATCGGTACCTGCAACTGAGGCTCTATTCAATGGCGTACGATCTTGCTAAACTGTGGCTTCTGTTGCAGCCACTGTAAGCGAGGGACACGTTACGTGAAGAGATCACACATTCCAGAAGGCAAGGTTGACCAGATTGCCTCTCTCTCTCTCTCACTCTCTCTCTCTGCCATGGTACCTAAGTTTCTCGTCACAAACAGTAGCTTCATCCGGTGGCATAAAAGTGTGCGGCATTTGATTGCAGAACACGTACAAACAAACATGTGGGCGGGTGTTTAGTTGGTGAAAAAGTTTGAATTTGGCTACTATAGCACATTTCATTGTTATTTAACAATTAATGTTTAATTATAAATTAGTTAATCTCATTAGATTCATCTCGTATGAATCACTTAGATTATGTAATTAATTATTTTTTCAATTGCATTTAATGCTTTATGCATGTGTCCAAAAATTTGATCTGACGAGTCCTGCGCAAACTTTTTTGAAAACGAAACGCCCCCTCAGGCATTCAGCCAGTGCAGTTTCATTCATTTTGTAATTTTGTCTGCATGGTGTGCCAGTGCCAGCAGCGGCCAGGCGCATCGATCCGGCGGGAGGAGCGAGTGAGAGGGCGCTTCTTCGTCTAGCTCCATCCATCCCACATTCCCACCAGCTCCCGGGCCGTTCAATAGGAGAAGCACTAGCAGGGAGGGAGGGGGCAGAGGCTAAGAATGGCAGGCGCTTTCTAATAATAAAGCGAGTGCCACTCCCTAATTATACTCCCCTCTCCCCCTTCGCCACCGGCCCGGGGCCTCCCCTTTCCGGACAGGACAGATGACGATCCATCGAAACCGATCCATGGATGCCAGCAGAGACCCACAGGAATCATCCATTATTCGGAGCTAATCATTCCAGCGCACCATCTTGGGCTAGCAGCTCATCCTTCCCGGCGACACTCGCGCTCCGCTCGAGGTCCCGAAAGCCGCACCCCTTGCAGGTATGCCGGCATCATGGTCATCTTCCTCTCTGCCTCCCTTTCTTAGGGCCCCGCCATCGATCGAGTCCTTTTCCGTTGCCGTTGTCACGGGGTTGCGGCTCGGCCGGGTGTATGATGGGGTGCCGGCTGTGACGTGAACGCGGCAGGTCGACGGTGCATGGCCGCGAGCGCCGGGGCGCAGCTGGAGCGGCGGAGCTCGGTGCGGCGGACGCAGGGCATGGCGCAGGAGGAGGAGCGGGGCCACACGGCCGACGAGGAGCTCATGCTGCGGAGCCAGGGGGACAGCACCGAGCCGGCGGGCGGGTCGGCCAAGATCGTCGGCGCCGCGCTCGACAAGGACGGCGCCGCGCCCAAGTCGCTGGAGCAGAGCGCGGGACCTTCCGGTAAGTCTGAGTGAGATCGCTTGGATACATGGGTGCGCCGCCGAGCCGGTCGCGGCGCCGCGTTTTGACGAGACGCCAGGCGGTGGCGTTGCGTGCAGAGATGGACCTGATGAAGGAGAAGTTCGCCAAGCTGCTGCTCGGGGAGGACATGTCCGGGTCCGGGAAAGGGGTGCCCTCCGCGCTCGCCCTCTCCAACGCCGTCACCAACCTCGCAGGTGATGACTTGCTAGAATCCTCGTGCTGAAACCGGAAATCTTTACTCACCGCAAAGAGCACGCACGGTCCTCCTTCCATTCACCTGCAGCCTCTGTGTTCGGCGAGCAACGGAAGCTGGAGCCCATGGCAGCGGACAGGAAGGCGAGGTGGAAGAGGGAGGTCGGCTGGCTCCTCTCCGTCGCCGACCACATCGTCGAGTTCGTCGCCAAGAAACAAGTCCTGGACAACGGCACTGAAATGGAGGTTCGGCGGCCACACCTGCATTGCCAATGCCATTGCCATTGTCATTCCCAGATCGATCCTCCGGTTCTAACACTCTGCTCTTGCTCGTCGCAGGTGATGGGGACGCAGCAGAGACGGGACCTCCAGGCGAACATTCCGGCGCTGCGCAAACTCGACACGATGCTCCTCGTAAGCGCATGCCATGTTTCAACCGCTCGCTCAGTTGAACACGCGTTACTGAAAGCCTGATGCGACGAGTTGTTTGTTCACCATGGGGCGGCCGCAGGATTACCTGGACAACTTCAAGGAGCGGACCGAGTTCTGGTACGTGAAGCGCGACTCGTGCTCGGAGAGCGAGAACGAGGGGTCGCAGAGGTCCGACGAGAAGTGGTGGATCCCCATCGTGAAGGTGCCCCCCGCCGGGCTGTCCAAGGCCTCCAGGGGCTGGCTGCTGCACCAGAAGGAGCTGGTGAACCAGGTGCTCAAGGCGGCCATGGCCATCAACGCCAACTGCCTCATGGAGATGAACATCCCGGACACGTACATCGACACGCTCCCCAAGGTCTCCGCCGCATGATCGACGACGATGCGCAAATAAATCAAAACAGTTCTCTGAAACCTTTCTTCTTCTTCTCATGGCGGCTTGGGTGGTGCGTGGTTGGCCTGCAGAACGGGAGAGCCAGCCTCGGGGACGCGCTGTACCGGATCATCACGGACGTGGAGTTCGACCCGGACGACTTCCTGTCGACGGTGGACCTGACGTCGGAGCACAAGATCCTGGACCTCAAGGACCGGATCGAGGCGTCGGTCATCATCTGGAACCGGAAGGTGCACAACAAGGACGGCAAGTCCGCCTGGGGCTCCGCCGTCAGCCAGGAGAAGAGGGAGCAGTTCGAGGAGCGCGCGCAGACGCTGCTGCTCATCATCAAGCACAGGTTCCCCGGCATCCCCCAGTCCACGCTCGACATCGCCAAGATCCAAGAGAACAGGGTGAGCTTGCATGCAGCTGACTACTTTATTTATTTCGAAAAAGAAATGGCTCTGTCTTGTGTACTTAACTAACAAGCACACACGCCGATCGCCACGGCGGCCACTACTTCTAGGACGTCGGGTTCGCGCTGCTGGAGAGCTACTCCAGGGTGCTGGAGAGCCTGGCGTTCAACGTCATGTCCCGGATAGAGGACGTCATCCAGGCCGACAACGTCGCGAGGGAGAAGGCCAAGCGGGACGCGCCGGCGGAGGGCGCCGGGCGCCGTGATCCCCAGAGCGGGGGAGAGGATGACGACCGGAGCGGGACGACCCTGCTGGACTTCATGGGCTGGACCGGGGACTCGGAGGGGAGGAACGATGACTGCTCGCCGCCGCCGCCGCCGCCCCCGCCGGAGCTGCCGGCGCAGGACGACGGCAGGCTCATGAAGCTGCCCAACATCATGACCAACCTCAAACAGACGTACATGGACAAGCTCGACTTCCTCAGCGGGAACAGAAGCCCCTCAGGTCGCCATTAGAGACGGCACGGCACGAGATTTTGCATGTATCGTGTGTGTGGTAGTAGTGTACATAGTATATATTCTGGATTAAAACACTGGGCTCTCGCCCGTCGTGCTGTCTTCCTGATGTTGCAAACATGCGACTCCCTCTCCCATGTATGGTTTTAACTTTTTTAAGGGACTGACCACTGTATCAGAGCCATCAATAAATCTAGAAATTTAGAACTACATCCAGTGAGATGAAGAATAAGGCCAGTCACTCAGTGGGAGTTTCATGGACACAGTTACCTAGACTGAAAACTAGATAACCGTGCCAGATGGGTTTTATGGTGATGAAACTCTCCTCAGATCCCATGAAACTCCATTTTTCTCTCTCCTTGCCATGTCAGCAAAAATATTTAATGTCATAAAACTCTTCATGAACCAGGCCCGACACAAATATACAGTAAAAACTGCCGTGCCCTGTGCCCATTCTCAAGCCATAAACGGAGCCCTGGGGCACCTTGCAAAGGAACACAAGTACGGAATACCACGACTACAGCAACGGAGCACTGCAAGCACGAAGTAAATTCTAGCATCATTTTCCCCCCTTAGTTATCACTCGACTACTCGAGCAAGCAGCAATACATGTTACAACATATGCAGCAGAGGAAGCTTACAACAGGCAAATAGCAGCTTCACAAAACTGTTACAGGCTGCTGATGCTGTAGGATAAATACTTCGCACTGAAGGTGCAAAAAACATATGCATGTGTGTCTTTTATATTTGGTGTCTGAAAGCACCATGGTGTTTGAATCCGTCAGTAGAAAACTTCTCCGATAACAGAGTCAAACATGTCTTTAAAAAGGCAAATTACAGGAGTTCTGCCAGTAAATACCACTAGCTGAGTCCTCAGGACACTGCTGTAGGTGATTTGGATTTTATCCATGGAGGAAGACCGCGAGATGCTGTCATTCACTTCAGTTTAGTAACTGCAGCGTGTATGGCATCTGCAAGATGGGGCAAATTCTTCATGTTCAAACCAGCCATACTGATCCTCCTGCAAGAAGAATTTACTCGTTGTCAATATGGCAGTGTCAGTTGGGACTTCCCTAATAAGGTGGCAAGAAAACTAATCTTAGCCAGTAGATAAATGTTCAAGAGTGCAGATCAAGATCGCTGACTTATACTATGTCCTTAAAAGTCCTTAAACATTAATACCAAAGTGTTCAGGTGATTTATAGCTATACTTCTCTATAAACTATTAAATTAGGGAACTCCCATCCACAATTAGTAGTATTAAGTAGTAATTACACCAATACAAGAGTACATTTACATATATAAACTAGTGTAAAAAAAATGAATTAGACATTTACCCATCCGATGTCATGTAAATGTGGTATTCTTGCCTCATGAAGGCCACTTGCTCGCTATTAAGCCCAGTGAAAGTAAACATCCCAATTTGCTTAATGATGTGGCTCCAATCTCCAGGAGTCCCTGCCCGTTGTCAACAAGACTCAGCAACTTTATGGTAGATTGATAGGACCAGAAAACTTTTTTATTCAAAGAAAAGACAACAGAAAGGAACAGTACATTGAATAATAATAGTTTCTGGACTAGTGCAGAGCAAATGTAACATAAAACCTTTCAATTCATAATCTAATATAGTATTCTCGGCACAGATTAACAGTGCGCCCCGAATACTTCACACCTAGATTGATTCAACATTTTAATGTCAGATTCAATTAAACTGTTATTTTGCACAATAGTTGCTGACAACCCAAGAGGATCTTTGCTGCAGATTCAACTACATAGTTGCCAAATAATCAATAGCACTGATTCAGGACAAAGAAAGGCATGCCAAGTTGCATAATTTCAATACAAGATCATGAAAGAAATACTAGGGGAAAGAGACTGCCAATTTACTTCACATAGAACATTTAACCATATTGCAGGCAAGGAACTATTACCTCTGGATTTTAGCGCATCAAATAGCTGTTGCCTCATGCTAATTATTCTATCAGCCATGGCCTTCAGTTCCACAGTCCATTCGTTGAACATCTCACTAAAATGTAAATGTATGAAATCAATAAGGAACTAATCGCTTCATAGTATTCACTGGATCCACCCATAAACACGGCATTGCAATAGCTAGAATGTTACCTGTCCCTGAGTATGGTTGCCACGACAGAGGGACCATGAAGAGGAGGGCTTGAATACATAGGCCTAATCACAAGCTTGAGTTGACTTTCAACCCTAACAGCTACATCAGCACTTCCACATACCTGAAACATGAATTGCAATGAATATGAGTATGATGACCTTCTGAGGCATAAAAAGATTGTTCAGATGGGCATAATGTAGAAAAACTATCCTCTTTCAATAAATTAAGGTGTACAGACAAACAGACAAATAATTTTTAGAACGTTGGAAAGAAATAACTATCGTCTGTAACATTGACGACTACAAAATTTCCACATCCATGTAATACTCTAAAGATGTGAGAATTTAACCTTAACTAAAGGCCAACATTGCAATCATCAATGGCTACAGGTGACTGACAAACTAAAAAATGCCCACAAAAATATATTAATGTTTATCTCCCATAACAAAACAGATAAGAACTATATGAACTGACATATCTAAAATGACAAATAAAAGATGGAGGCAAATTTGAACATTTGCGAGAAAATTTTCCACGCACTAATCAATCCTATAGCATTGCTCAGATTTACTTGAGTCGAAGTTACAACAGTCATCTCAAAAAACGAGACAAAGATAGCTCTGGGTTACAAGTTGTCTAGTAATCTTTGAACACAAGAGAACAATGCCAACAACTTGAGTTTATGACATAGAACTGAGTGAAATCAATAAGAGTTAGAGTGAAGATCTCTTACAATGCTCAAAGCACCAACACGCTCTCCATACAATCCCATGTTCTTAGCGTAGCTCTGAGCCATGAGCAATTCACCACCATCAGCAACAAACATGCGCACTGGCTGGGCATCTTTGTCAAGACTTCCACTGGCAAAGCCCTGTGACGTGAACAAAAAATCAACAAATTATGTTACTGATGAGTGACATCAGACAACCAGACGTGTTTTTGCTATGTCAAATCAATTTCAGATTGGGTACGTCTACATACTTGATAAGCACTGTCAAAGAACGGAAGCAATGATTTTGATCTCATCAGCTGCCTAATCTTTTCCCACTGATCAACGGTAGGATCTACCCCAGTAGGGTTATGGGCGCAAGCATGCAGCAGTACAATTGATCCTAAAGGAGCAGAACTGAGGTCTTCTACGAGTCCTGTTAAAAAAAACAGATCCTGGATCAATGACAGAGCCATGACACAATCTGCAAATATGAAATATACAATATATGTGAAAGTGCCCCGATCTTGTAGCATACTCGCATTATTAAAGCATAGTAGCAGGTTGCAGGATTATAGCAGCATGAAAATTAAAGTTATACCGTTGAAATCAAGACCACGGGTTGCAGGATCATAGTAGCGGTAGGTCCTGGCAGTCAATCCAGCTAGGGTGAAGATTTTTGGGTGGTTTCCCCAGGTTGGTGTTGGGATGTAAATAGTGTGCTGGAAGAAATTTGTATGATTTAGCGATCATGCACTTCAATCAAGTGAAGCAGCGAAACTGAAAGGAGACAGGAGAGTTCCTTTACCTCATGGTAGTGCTTTGCAAGAAATTCACCTCCCACTCTTAAAGAACCAGTTCCTGATAGGCACTGCACTGTAACAACCCTATTCTCCTGAATAGCAGGGCTGTTCATTTTGAGGGGGAAAAACATAATCAGTTTTCTGAAGTACATAAAACAGAGATAAACACAACAGGTAGCCAAGTAGGTAGATATTTTATGTAGTTAGTCTTCAATACTAAGAATTCACAGTTGATAGTCCGACACATAAATATCACAAATGGGAGCAGTTGACCCATAAAAATCACCTACGGGAGGAAATGGGTAGATAAGTCCCACAGAACAATACCTGTCAGCACCAAAGATAAGCTTAGCGCTCAGCTTATTGAATTCAGCCAAACCAGTGATTGGTAGGTACTCCTTATAACGAGACCTAGACATAGGGAGAAAAAAAAACATATTTAAGATACAGCTCCAAGATATCATAAATTTCCACGCTGACAGTTCTCCACACGCAGAAGTGTAGACACACGACAGGACACATTGCAGTGTTGACAAAGCACACCCAAAAAATATACCTAGATCATCTATAGAGATATATAGTGTGTCAAGTAATAAAAAAGAGTAGAGAGAAAGCCATACACGCAATTGCAAGGTCGACAGAGGTATAATAATCTTACACGTAAGTACAACAGAGCGCGGACTCAGTGTTAAGATTAATATAGAGAAAAAGATAGTAGCTCAAATAGTTGAAACAAAAACGGCATCATAGAACAGAAAGATCACCTAATACAATTCCTTTTAAAAAAAAGGCCACCTACAATTACAGAGCACTAGACATGAGTCAAAAATTATTGTGGTTTTAAAGGAAGTATCAGTCGAACTAAGGTGCGTATTATACAACATCCAGATGTTAGATCCAGTGAGTAATTAAAAACATTTTTGTTTCAACTTGGGAGGAGGTAGGAACTTGAAGCCTGAAATTTGAATAAGCCCAGGGGCACGATCACGAAATCACGCGGATCATCTGGATTTGACTGAAGACTTACGGGTCATTGATAAGCATCTGCTCGGCGCACCGGACCACATTCAGCACGAGGGGCTTCCCTTCCTGCACGGATCAGAACACGAAGAGGGGCGTCAAACCCATCTCCAATCCAAACAACAAAAGGGGGGCATAGAAGATTGAAACCACATCCCCAAGCTCCTCTCACCTCGGTCCGGTAGGCGCCGACACCGAGGTTGACCTTCACGGGGCTGGGATCCTTGTTGAACGCAACCGTCACCTGCGCCAGGCACCAAACAAGCACCGATCAGGCGGCGCAAACCCACGAGGGCCGCGCGGCGACAGCCGGGCGGGACGGGGAGAGAGAGGGGGAGGAGGCGGCGGGGCGGGGCAGAGGGGGGAGAGGGGGACGGCCTTACCCCCAGGATGGGGTCCTCCGGAGCCTGCGCGATGCCGGCGAAGACGGAGGCTACCTGCGACGCCATGGTGGGGAAGGATTCGAGGGTGGCGGAGGTGTCCTCTGCTGCCGCTGTTCTTCGTGGGGAGGAAGGCAGCAGGTGCCGCGCCAGCGTACTTAACCTGCGGTCGGCGCTGGGGCTGGGGCTTGGGCTGGGCTCCTGCGCCGCGCGCACGCTGCTAGCGGGGGCCATCCGGGGTGCGCGGCGCGTGCGCGTGCGTGGCGCGGGGCCGGGGAACCGAGAGGCTGGCAGCGGCGGGGAAGGGCGTGCGCGTCTGCGTCGGCGCGATCCGGGACAAAATCCGGGTGCGGCCGCCGGGTCGCTATAAAACGGCGGGCGCGGGCGGGGAGCGACGTGGATGGTTGGTTTGGGCGGGCTCGTGGCCGCGCCGTGTGCGTCCGGGCTGGTCCTTGCTCGGCGCCGCCGTCTGCTGCCGTGGGGGCGTGGGGTAGGCGTGGCAGGATGACATTTTTGCACCATTCTTTTCTGGAAAGGATAACGTGCCGGCAAGGGCGACGCCCCATGATATGCGGCTCGTAATCGTGGTGTGTGCCGCCGCATATCTTCGGCGACCCTATCGTCGCCGCGCAAGTGGTTCACACGGTTGGGGGAGCTCGACGGCGACGGCGATGCCGGCGGCCGGATCTGGGGAAGAAACGGGTGATCGCAGTGCATCATCCCTCAGTATGTAGGAATGAATGGCGTTAAAAATTCTCCACGTAATCGCGGCCTTATCTTGTTCTCTTCTAGCTGCCCTGCAGCGACGCCTCGCTCGGCACCAAAACCATCATCACCAGCTTGTTTTGTCCGAATCCGGGGTTAGCCTGCGCTCTGCGCCACAACCATCACCGGCTTGTTTTGTCGAGATCTATGGTTAAAAATACTTTTTAAGGGGGGATCCTTCTTCCCCTGGTGAGACAAGTTTATATTGTAAGAACATATTTTGGCTTTTTGCAAGCAGCTATTATACACATATACGTTCAGGAAGATTTCCAGTCCGTTCGGATGGTGACACCGTGTTCCCGCGCCACGCCTCCGGTAGATCAACGACCCTCCCACTCGCACCGCAGGGCCCTCTTGATGTTGCCCAGCGCGCACGACGCCAGGCCCGCCACGGTCTCCGCGGCGTCCGCCGGCGACGAGCTGGCAAGCGCCTGGAACGCCACGGTGACCAGCGACCCGCCCGCCTCTGCCGCCGCGGCCCTGCCCTCCCCGTCCTCCTTGTTCCGGCACGACGTGATCACCGCGGGCCTGGACTCCAGCCCGTCCGGCATCACCGCGAAGCCGCACGGCAGGACGGCCGCGCCGCTCGAGTCGTGCCCGTCGATCACCGGCCGCAGGGCCGCGGCGCCGACCGGCGCGTACGCCACGGTCGCCTCGCAGGGGTTGGTGCTGCTGTCCTGGAGGATCCACTCGCCGTCCTGCTCTCCCGCGGGTGATGTCGCGGCCTGACATCCGGAGGGGCAGCAGTGAGACGTAGGAGTACTGACATGACATGATTGGCTGGTCCCGTTCCGCCAGGGACGAACGAGCGGACCCCTACGTATGCCGTGACGCAGTTGCCGCGGTCGTTCCCCTTGGCCACGCGCAGGCAGCTCCGGACGGGCCGTCCGGGCAGCAGCATCACGTCCCACTCGTGCCGCCGAGACTCGTCCCTGAGGAAGTCGAAGAGAGCCGCCGGGCTCACCGGCAGCCACGCCGACAGCACGCCGCAGGCGATCAGCCCCTGCGGCTCGCCAGGGTCGTCGCCGGCGTTCCTCCGGGACGTCACGCGGACGCCGCCACGGTTCGACGCCTGCCCGCTCCATGCCAGGTCCCGCGATCCGCCGAGGACGCGGCACAGGCTCGACGCCATCCGGTGCGCCAGTGTAACGAAAATAGCACCATTTATGTCATTTCGAGTGATTTTGGTGATCGAATGACAACACAACACTTGGACTAATATGATTGTTAATATGACCATTCTCAGATTTTTAGGTTCCAGTGATGACAAAGAGAAAGAAAAGATAGGCGTAGCAAGACCCGAAGGGCCCCTACGGAGGTTCCGCTATTAGTAGCACCGGAAGAACCGACGCCATGGGCATCGGAGCATCCGATGGTAGTCGGAAGAACCGATGACATGGTACTTTGGTGCAGAAGGGAGTCGAAGCCAAGTCAGCCTATAGGCACCGGTTGAACCGACGGGTCAAAAAGGAGGCATCGGTGCATTGGGCGTCCTATGTTCCAGAGACGATGTCAAGTGCACAGGAGAAGTTTCTTCAGCACCGGTTTAACCGACGGTGCATCGGAGTATTGCGTCGGTGCAATGACGTCAGCGCCCAGGAGAAGATTCTTAAGCACCGGATGAACCGGTGATGCATCGGTACAAAGCATCGGTTCAACCGGTGATCACGCGTCAGCTGTCAGAAGTTCAACGGCTACTTCGGATTGTGAGTGACCGGATGAACCGATGCTACCCCTGCCAGAGGCATCGGTTCAACCGGTGATACGCATAATTTTGCTGACCGTTGGAGCAACGGCTACAAGACTTGGTGGCCTATATATACGCCTCACCCCGGCCATTTGAAGATTGCTGGAGTTGCTGGACATCCCACACACACTCAAGAACATCTCCAAGCCATACAAAAGCATCAAGATCATATCCTTAGCTCTTAGCACACTTTGAGAGTGTTGTGTATAGGATTAGCTCTTAGTGAGTGAGATTGCAAGGCTTCAAGCCTTTGTGCTGTGGTTCATTAGTGAACCAAAACAAGAGTTTGGTGCGCCGGCACCTTGGAGCGTGAAGCTCGCCGGCAACGTCATCGACCCTCCGGCTTGGTGTGGAGCGGCGACGACATCTTTGTGCGGTGGACGTGGAAACCCCCATCCTTTGTGGAGAAGCTCCTTAGTGGAACCCAGGGCCAAGGTGACTGTGATTGTGTTCATGGAAGAGACTTGGTGGCCGAGTAGCAATACTCTTAGTGAGTACTACAACAACGTGGATGTAGGTGTGCCTTTGTGGCTAACCGAACCACGGAATAAACACCTGCGTCAAGAGTTTGCTATCTTCTATCCCTCTCTTTAAGCTTCCGCATTTCATACTAGCAATTTGTATGCCTTTACTTTCATAGAGTAGTTTTTTGATAGGAAAGACTATAGATTGCTAAACTCTTTTGAGATAAGGGTTTCACACTAGAACAACTTAGTTGCACATCTAGATAGCATGTTTTAGTTTAAGTTTTGTACAAACTAGTTGGAGCCATAGGTCTAAATTTTTATTAATGTCTAATTCACCCCCTCCCGCTCTTAGGTTAGAGCACCCGATCACGTTCGGCCAGCTTCAGGACGCTCCGCCTGCCGGCCAGTGTGCCGACACCTTCACGCACGAGCGAAACAAGCGATCCGTATAATTTCAAGTTTGCCATCGGCCATCGCCCATGCCGCTGCACGTTCCATGTCCAGCAATAGTAAGTAGCTGTTACCAGCCGAGTCCCTTGTCGGAATGTTGGTCGCCATCGAGAAGACCGTCGCTCGCACTGGAGCCGGAGCGCCGCCACCCAGCGCCTCGCGCCGAACGCCAGGCCACTCGCGGCCGCCGGCCGGTACATCGACGGAACCGCGGCGTTGCGGCGTGCTCCACCCAGGTCACCTGCTGGGTTCGCACACGAGCAGATGAATCCTTAGCAGTTGGCACTTCCACGGTGCCGTTCGGTTGGAATTGGAACGGCCAAAGATTCGACTCTGTGAGGACCATGTCGTGTTCGTGGGGTCGCGTTACCTTGCAGCGGCCGTTGGTCTGCTCTTCGATGACGCACCCTGAGGGCTTCTTCAAGCACTCGCAAGCCGTCGACGACGTCCGTGCGTCCGGCTCAACGTTGTCGACGGAGACATCGACGACGGCCCATTTGTCGGCGGTAAGCTTCTTGCAGTGGCGAAGGAAGTGGAACTCCCTTGTGGGTACCAGCGGTGTCAGCGTCTGAACCTCCGCGAACATCTGGAGCCAGCAAGCGGTCAGAACTTAGGCAGAGACCATTCCTGGATCAGGACGTCAGAACACGTCTCGGATTACCAGTTGCACGACGCCGTCTTTGTCGTCGTTCTCGCCGGCACGGATCACAGCCAGCGTCGCGGCCTTCGAGATCATGGTAGGAAGTAGCTCCTTCCATTGGTTCTGCACAAGAATTCAGAGACGAAATTTCAGAGGTTCTTCAGTGTACCGTGTACAAGTCACGGTCTCAACACACTCAAGTGCCGAAAGGGCTATGCGAAGACTGGTGCTATATACTATACCACATCCATGAAAGCATTCACGAGCTGCGTCGTGTCGAGGTAAGCAACCCCGGTTTCCCTCGACGCCTCAACCGACCACCCGGTCCGCTGGTCGACGGCGGGATCATCGCCGCGCTGGAACCGCCGCGCGTACTCGTCGTAGTTCAGGACGTCGCGTCCGGTCTCGACGCTGCGCACCCAGAGCGGCTCCCCGGCGGAGCACATCGTCGTCAGCTCGCGCAGCGCGCGGCCGGCCAGCTCCAGGATCCTCGTTCTGTCGTGTCCCGAAAGGCCGCCGCCGCCGCCACTGCAGCCGGTCCGGATGGCGCGAGCCGAGCGCGACGGCGAGGCGGGAGCGGCGACGGCGGGGTCGTCAGCAGCGGGGGTTCCCAGGGTCCCGCGCAGCCTCTCTACCTGAATGGCACGCACGGTGTATTCCACGTGCGTGTCAGTGTTTGCAACCACGCGCAGAGGGCTAGAAAAGAGCTGGCGACATGGTGGCGCACGTGAGCGAACCTCGGCTTTGAGCACGGTGTTCTCCAGCCGGAGCTGCTGCTCTTCCGTGCTCGCGGCGGCGGCGGCCGGCGCCGCAGCCTGAACAGCGTGGCGATTTCTTGGCGAGCTCCCGCATGGCGCGGTTCTCCCCCTGGAGCTTCTCCAGCTCGGACTTGAGCAGCGCGTTCTCGTGCCGCTCCTGGGTTGCCTGAACAGGTGATCGAGCCGCAAGTCAGCCAAGCGTCTTTAGGGATCTGTGGGAGGATCGGTCTGCTTGTAGAACAGCATGCATGTTACCTTGATCTGAGTTCGCCGGTTCTGGAACCAGAACTTGACTTGGCGTGCGGAGAGGCCGAGCTCCTGGCTCAGCTGCTGCCGCTGCTTCTCGTCTGGATGCGGGGACTCTTTGAATACCCTAGTCATTCGATCATTCAAAACAATCCCTCAGCTTAGCACTAATCCTGCAGGATTTCAATTTTGCTCTGTTCGAGGGCCACAGAAATAATAGTCTGCTACCAAGATGAGTGAACTATACTACTACTTCTGGGCTCGCATGTCTTGGGTTCTAGCCCATCATGGTCTTGTTGGGCCGGCCCAAGAAACAATTATGCGTTTTGGAAATTCTCGTGTTTTGTATGCACGCACACACACCACCCGTGGGGCAATTTCAACACGAGCAACGTGACCAAGAACTTTGAACGTCCGTTAGGTTATGGAGGGAGGGAGGTGAACGTGAACTCACGCTTCCATGGCCTTGATCTGCTCGGCGGTGTGCCTGTGGTAGCTCTTCCTCCTCTTGTTATCGCGCCGCCCATCGTCTCCATGGCCCGCTGCATCCTCCCCGCCGGACTGGCTTCCCGCCGCCGTGTTCTCGCTGCTCATCTCCGCCGCCTCGCCTGGTCTCAGTCTGATCCCGCCCTCATCGTCTGCATCCACTTCCTCCCCACCAGACGCCGCCGGCTCATCCCGGCCAAACCCACCCGCCTGCACACAGGCACCGCGAACGAATAAAACGGCGTGTCAAAAAGCTACACAAGATCACGCGTGTTTCCTTAGGTCCTCCCATGGACGCACGCACGCACGAAATTAAACAAGTCGATCGGCTGCGACGGACAAGCGAGAGGGAGAGCGCCGGAGCCGGGAAGAAGTCTTGGGTGCGCGGTGTCGGTCGGCTTCTGGATCCCATATTATTTTGCCCGGCGGCCCTGAACCTGGAGCCTGCAGGGGAAGCCTCTGCTGCTAGGGCCTGGCTGGCTAGAGCGCCCCTTGTTTTTGCAGGCTCGAGGGCTGGCATGAAGGGGAAGGGAACAAGGAAGAATTACCAATTACGTGAGAGATCTGCAGGGTGCTTTACTAACTAATAAAGCTCTAAAGCCTCAGACGCACGGTGTCTGCGTGCCGGCGGACAGGCAGTTAGCGATTGAATGGTAGTTGTGCGCGCGGGGCGTGCAGGGCACCCGGCGACGGCACTCATCTTGAATGGGATGACGATGCCGTGACCTCAATCATTTGAGTGTGCCTCTGCTTGATTGTTCATGCAAGCAACCTACTGCTCGGTGTCGTGCCGTCGTGGCTCTGGGCATTGCCCACCAGCTACCTCGACGAAGAACCCCATCTGCTCTGCTCTCCGCCACGGCAACAACAAGGTTAGCTGCATGACTTAACTAGTTGACAATGTGGACGTGCTCGTGCCCTTTGGCTGCTCTTGTACAGAACTTGAAAGGATTTAACGGTCAGTGGCCAATCTTCCCGTTGCTAGTCGTCCCTTTTCCTATTTATATGACAAAAAAAGGAATTTTGACACATGATCCACAGAATTCAGAGGACCTAGTAGCAAGTCCATCGAGCAAATGCTTTCAGTACTACACTACTGTCACACAATCCGGAAAAAGAGAGATGGTATATCCCGTTGCCGCATTCGAGGCTTGTCAGGTTATGCATGCCGCCTAGTTTTCTTGAGAAATGACAAGACGTTACTCCCAGTATTGGCCTTCTTCTTGTGATCATCACTTAGAATAATGTGAACATCCTGAAAAAAGTTAAAAGAAAATTATTCTTCTGATCAATATAAGCTGTAAAAAAATAAATCTTTACACACTTTCAGAAAGAATTTGATTGATTTGGTGCTGTCTATATACAATGTTATGCCCACAAAACATATTATATAGAAATATATTTCACTTATCGAACAGATACCGGCTTTCTGTACATAGATGTGAAATATACCTCTGCTCTAAAAGAAAATGACCTTCTTAGGTTCCTTGGGCTGTCATCAAAACTTGCAGATGCCACGGTATCTTCTTTCCCTAACAACAATTTTGATAGGTCAACTGAGTACTAGCAGAGCACCAGATCAATAGATATAGAGCAGACCTATAATGATTATGATTACTGAAATGATAACAAACAAAGCTTAACTTATGCACCCCTATATGACAGAAATTTGAAGGCATGATAAAGGCTATCACAATTTGAAAAATAAAAAAACAGTATTGCCCCCTCTGTTGATGCATTTATGGTCAAGCTGTCACTGCAGAATAACTATTCAGATACAAACTATCAGACTTTTGCCAAGTTAATGCTTTAAAAGAATGAAGAAAACGATAAGGACATATGGGATTACAGAAGAGGAACAACACTATATACTAAGAATCATATTTTTTTCATGTAAACATCACCACCAATACTATATTTTATTATTATTTACCGATGGATGGTCGAACATCATAAGGCTTGATAGTGAGGCCAGCTCCAGTAAGTGTTGGGCCAGTAACTTTTAGGACTTCCGGATCATTTTTACTGCAAATGAATATCGCCAAAACTAGTAAGTGATGCGTGCTTTACACAGAAATAGAGAACGGAATAATAAAAAATAACAAGTAGTGAGAACAGACCTCGAGCTAGCACCATTCTCCTGTTTAGTCGTTTGAATAGCTGTTGAAAAAATAGCGTCAATTAAATCAATAATGACACAATCAAATCAGTTAATTTTGAAAGAATTTAGCCAAATGACACCAAATAAAAGTTAACACCATTCAAACGTAAAATTGTGCAATCCTTCTTTACTATTTCAATGGTTCATAGCAATATTTCAGACAGGAATGATATCTGACCAAAGGACTACATAAATACATGGATAAACTGCACATGAATATGTGCAAAACTCAACTCAATTTCTGTTTGCTGTAAGTAATTCATGCTGTAGTTGCAATTATGTATACCAATGACTCTCTAATAAAAAAGTGAGATATAAATAGCTTGCAATCAAAATAAAAAAAGCTTTACATTGTGAGATGTAGCGACGATGATATTGAATGCCATCAGGGTCTCCTCGTACAGTCAAAAGCTTCAGCGGAATGGCATACTGTTCGCATGTCAAAAGTCTCTGGTGCCATGGACAGAGCACAGAAAAATTCAGTGAATCGTTGACATCTCATTTGGTCGTTGTTCATTGGAAGTCATAGCAAACTATGAGAGAACTTTCATGAACTACGAGAGAAACACGATGCAGCATGCAGATGCTGGTATTGACTTCATAAATCTTTTGTTTTGAACGAATCGGCATGAGATTGTGCTTGACACATTGTATAGAGAAGGGTTTGTTACATAGAACAGGAAACTTTATCAGCTGGGCCAGCAGGGACTTCCCAAATTGTAGTGACAGAGAACAAATTAAGTCTCTAATCTGATGATCACTGAAGTAATGAGTAGTCCAATTGGAGATTATAGTACGTTAATCATTATCCAGTTTGCAAGGAAAGAGAATTCCGACCTGTTTCAAGAAGTTGATCTTTCGTTCTGCCTGCGTGACGTCAGTCTTCTCCTGCAGCTTGTGCTCAAGCTTGGACGAAACAGTCCCCAAGTGATCAATCACAGCTACAACTGCGTCGCAGATGTAACTCTTTGTACCGTCCAGAATCCTTCAATTCACCGGGAAAAGAAAGCACGCACTTAAATTCAAAGGAAGACGAAAACAGCGTGCTCGTTTCGTTCCAGTAGCAGAGGGAGACATCTCAAGGACCAATGAGATAAGCTCTGCGGCGGGCTTACAGTTTCTTCTTGTCGGTCTTGAGGAACGCCTTCTCGCAGCAGTCCGCGGCCTCGTGCAGCTGTGCCCGCAGATCCTTTAGCTCCTGCACGACCAAGACTTGCCGAACCCGTCAGTTTCACTACTAGCACGTTGCAGGACCGAGCAGAACTGACGAGCCGCGCTCGACGTACTCTGAGCGCGCCGTCGAAGCTCTCGGCGCCGGGCGCGCCGAGCCGCGACGCCGACCTTCCAAACGGCACCGCCGCGCCGGCGCCGCTCGTCGACGCCGCCCCCGGTTGCTGCTGCTGCTGCTGCGTCCCCGCCTTGCCTGCCTCCGCCGCGTCCATCTCCCTCCCCCGCCTTTCCCGCGCGAGGCGCCAAGAAACGCCTGAGACGGTGAGACCAGGACGGGAGCACTGTAGCAGCAGGGCTGCAGGTGGCAACGCGTCGCTCCCTGTGCTTCGGCTGCACAGCGAGCGAGCGCTAGCACGGAAACGGGCACGCGCAGACGAGCGCGAAGCGAGCGTCCGGGGACGAAACGAGCGGGAGCAAGGAGACAAGGCGGCCAGGCGGTCGCGTGATCTCCCCTTGGCGCGGGGCGGCCCCGCGCAGGGATGGGAACGTGGTGAAGGGAAGGGGTGCACAGGCACACGCGAACCCGTCACGACGTCACGATGGGCTTTCCCCGCAGGGGAGCGCGCCGCTCCGACTCCGAGGACCGAGAGGCTGGGACGCCTGGGCGGCGCGGCGGCGTGCGCAGGGCTCGTCACGGGCGCGCCGGTACGCGCGAGGTCGCCGCAGCAGTGGTGCCGGTTGAATTCTTGCGCGTAGCGTTTTGTTTGGTGTCAGGCAGGCAGGACGTGCCCATCCTGATTAAGGAATCTGGTATTCTGGTGTTTGTTTATCGGTTCGATCCCCATCACCGACCGGAGTGTCTCTGTAATGCCTTTTGTCTTGACAGTTCCCCACCTTCCATCTGGCGGGGAAGCTAGTCAAAATATCCGAGAAAGCCAGGGGGCAATCTGCAAACCGGACATCCGATATCGCGTTAGTGGTCTAGAGAGCTTCCAGTGTTCACATCCGGTGCAGAAGACGGTTCTTCGGTTCAGTTCAACGACACACACACACACATCATCCGTCGCCTGGAATAACCTCACAGTTCCATCTCATTCTGCGACGACTCTCAGCGGTGGGCAGCCATGGTGGCTTGTGCCCTCGCCGCCGTCCAGCCTGCAGCGGCTCTAGCGCCATGCGGCAGGAGGAGCCTCTCCGGCCATCTCCGACGGCTGCCGTCTCCCAGACTTTCAGGTAAATTAGTAGCCGTGCAGCGTGCTCTGCCTTTTGGTTTCTCTATGCATGATGTAATCTGTGCGCAATGCGGTGTTGCAGGTAGGATCAGGATCAGCCGCAGCGTCGTTGCCAAGGTCGCCAAGGACAGCTCGGAATCGTCCGGGAGCGTCGTGAGATACGTCAAGAGTTCTGTGAGTTTCTTACCCTTGATTCATGGCTTACTGTAGCTGCTCAGCCACATCAACCTCAAAACTTGAGCTTCAAAATGCCAAGATATGGTGCGATAGTTTATCTGGTTTGTTGCTACTAGTACTTTCAATATTTTAAGTTGTAAGAGAAATTGAATGTGATGCCACTTGCCTCATGGTCTTCAGTGTACTGTGTAAACTATGATGCTTCTTGGCTAAGCAAATTCAGCCTTTCAACATTGGATACTATTAACCTAAATGTTGCTCGGGAACACCACACTGACAATACAGGAAAAGAAAATTCAATGTTTGCAGATTACAATATTATGGCTCACTTCCGATGCCCGATGTCCTGCTACTTTGTTGTTATACTTTTTTCTGCAGTGCCTTGGTTTTATGCTTTTGTTTAGTGACATTGGTGCTTCCATGAGGATGAGGCGTTTTATAGGAATTAAGGAAACTAACTAAAACTGTCTTTGATTTTATTTTTTTAACGAAACAGTTCAGCACTGCTGAAGACATCTTTGCACTAGCTGGAATAAGTTTTGGAGCCGTGGCTGCATTATGGGCTTCAATAAATCTCGTTGAGGTAAGTTACCGCTGACATGTCTCCACATCTGTAGCTTTCAATTCCGAACCAAAGAAAGTATTTTGCTGCAAGTCAGATAAGACTAATCTTCTTCACGTTTCATTCACCTTCAGGTCATTGATAAGCTCCCGGTTCTTCCTCTTTTCTTTGAATTAATCGGGATTGTAGTTGCCTGGGTAAGTTATGGTCCAGACCCTTGAGGGCTTAGGGTACAGCTTTTAAATGATTTTCTTAGTATCAATACATTTTTTTTTCTGATCCCTCATTGTCAACTCCCTTTGACATTACAGCTGTTCATCTACAACAATCTCCTATTCAAGCCAAAGAGGTACTAACTTCGCTTCCCAGGGGTTTGCGTTTTGTTTGAGTATTTGAGGCGACAAGTTTACACATTGTCATCAGCTAAACTTGAACGTTTTGGATTGATTAGTTCATACTACCTGCAGGCAAGAGCTTCTGGAGAACATCAAAAGCACAGTATCTCGAATCTTGGGCCAGTAACCTTTGAACGCAACAGTGGACAACAGCACTGTGTTATGGACATATGGGCTCTCTGTAGGCCTGGCGAGATGCAATGTTTAACTGTGTGCATATAATGCGACAAACGAGTGTTACCATTTTTCACCCTAGAGGCAAAATAACGATTTTCGGTACAGGTTAGTGTGATTAAAACCATTCTCCTAGTAGCGAAACTTGGACCTCTTGGTTTACGAGCCAAATAGACACGCAACGTCAGAACCCATTTCATTCTTCAACCTGTGCCCGACGGTTGATTTCATATTCAAGGATGAACGGGAAATTTACATCCAAAACCTGCAGAACAGTGCAAGAACATAAAGGGAAATAAAGATTCAGTACGGCCAACTATGAACATTCATGGATACCGGCACAGTTGTTTCACCTGCTAACGAAATGAATTCGCAAGGGTTCCTCCAGTACGCCTCCTGGTGCTTATGGAATTCACCAGTGGCTCCGACACAAATGGGCACATCTTTGCAATGTTAACTTTTTCTTTTTTTGAATAAGAACCCAACCTACAACAGTTTGGCTCGAATCCAGCCCAGGACTCCAGGTAGATAGGACCCCCCCCCCCCCCTCCCTCCCTCCCAAAGAATTTCAAGAGGTCTAGTAAAAAAAATTTCAAGAGGTAAATAGAAAAAGGATGAGATATAAAATGTAGACACGAAACAGTCAAGTGCATTTATGACTAAACAAACCAGACGCCACCATTACACTTATTCTAACCAATGAGAATAAATCAGATCCTCTAAGCTTCTAAATTATCGATCAAGACTGAAACATGTATCTGATCAACCTGTTAAGAGGGTGTAAACATGATGCTCTTGATCATTGCTGCGCCCCTAAAATACAAACCTGGGACACGTGTGTTCTCAGGCTTCAGTTTTTGTCAAAATGCCCAGTAACAGGTTTTCCAGCAACAGGATGACTGCTGGAACCCTGTGGAAATGTTTTTACAACAGCAGGTACATCTACTCTTGGATATGGTACTCGAGAAACACCATTTACCTGTCCGGGATGGCCAGATGTTTCAGATTTGATCGCCATGGAGTACCTTTCCTCTGCAGGGGAGAAAAGTAAGGATTAAACTCATCCAAGTCTTATAGAGCAAATAGAAAAAGCCAACTTCCTTCAAAAAAATAGTAAAAGCCAAAAGATATATTTGGCACAATATACATTTTAGCCAAAAGATTCTCAATCTCAGACACCACAGAAGAAAACGCTTGTAAAGCAGGGCGTACAAATTAGATAGCAAGACACCAAAATTCTTAAGTCAGACAATGAGGCAACACAAGACCATATAAATTCATTCAGTCAGACGGATCCAAATTAATCAATGCAGACAGATATCACTATGACTTGGAACTGATCATGATGAAGCATTAACACGTGTAAGGATTTATGTTAGTAGTTAGCATGCTGAAAGGGAACTTTTGGTGTACCTTTCCTTCTTCCACACGACACAAGCTTATGGAGACAATCACGGAATTCTGTCAGCACAACTCTTTCTTGTTCTGCATACAGTTCGGATTGGTTCTGGTTGTCAGCTACTGTCTGCTGAGGATCAGCATTTTGAGAAGTTGTAAACATTGTACATTGCTCGTCACACATCAGTGCTAGCGTTCCAGGAGACATAGGCCTATTGGACTTCTGATCATCGGCACAATTAGGCCAGGATTCTTCTAGAACAGCTTTGCCCGTATGAGTTCCTCTGCTTGAATTGTCATTGATTGATGCTTTGTGATCCGGATCTTGATTATTTCCTTCTCTATCATGGTTTGTCGACCCTCGGGAACCTGCCTTATCATCTTCCTTCTGTCCCCCGCTTTCATCTTCCTTTTCTGCATCCCTCTCTTCCTGTGTCTTCCTGCCTGTTTTTTTTTTTAATTACACAATGAGCAGCACATAACCATCAAAATAATGCCCCTTTTGTGGACCATGTAAATCACTCTATATGTTGTTCTTGGTTGCATTCTCTTAACATAAAGGAGTGCATGCTTGCAGGTTCTCAGGTTGAATGAACTAGTGCAACATGTAATGTGGCCATACATACAGTTATAAATATAAAAAATAGCACGTTGAAGGATAAGAAGGTAAACACACAGTAAAAACACCTGTAGGTGATCTGACAAACACGAAATGTCATTACAGCTGCCCCTACTTGCCCGCTCTTGTTCAATTTCAAAAGGAAAAAATGGTAACCTTGAGTTTTTAACCATTATATGTAAGGTAATACCTGCACATCCAAGCAAAGCCCTAATAACTCAATAGATATCTTACATTTTTTTCTGTGTGGAGAGATGAAGCATTAACATTTATATCCCTTATATCTCATCCAAACTTCAGTAAAGCACATCATCAGTATCCAAATTCCAGGCTCAAGAAATGACGTGAACAGGATGTGTGGAAAGATGAAGCAGTAACATTTATATCCCCTATATCTCATCCAAACTTCAGTAAAGCACATCATCAGTATCCAAATTCCAGGCTCAAGAAATGACGTAAACAGGATGCTAAATTTTTTGATAGGATAGGATCCTACTTTGAACCAATGTAACTGTGAAAAAATCAGTACTGGATGAAAGGGGTGCTGATCTATGTGGGTTGCTTCACTGAATATCACCTAGATAACTCATGCATGCAAGCAGGACTGCAGGTTTCACCAGGGTATTTTGTCATACGAAAGTGATAAAACTGCTGAAGGTAAAACTAGCATAATGGCAAGAGCAATACCAGCATATGCCTTTGCAGCCTCTCCTGACACCACCACCAAAAGTTTACAGAGCTGCTTTATGTCCTGTTCTTGGACAATGTCTGCTAAAAGGGGCCTGAAGTGTGATGGCATAAACCCATCAATGAAAAACAGATAGAGTAGACATTCTATGAAAATGTTGTATAGTTGGCAGTTAGTAGTTACCTGTAGGTAACTTTAAAGGGCCCCAGAGTGGGAGGATGCACAGATTGGCTTATTGGAATTGAACCATCGGGTACTGCATTCTTCTGATAAAATAGAATCATTAAAAAATGAAGCATGTGCGCTAGTTTATTGGAGTCTCATAATAACTGCAGCTATGGGTAGCTTCATCTTATCTTCTTGCTGAAAGTCAATTTTTATTTGTAATTCTGTTCTAGAATAATTTCGAGTTCTTCCGAAAATAATAAAACTACTTGTAGTTTCATAATAAGGAGCTAACACTGCCACGCTGCTTTATCATGTAAAAAGAAAGGTTACGTGCAAATATATGTTGATGATTAGTATCAAAAAACAATATTCATCAACTCAAGTTCATGGTCTGAATGACATATTATAAAATCCACACTCCTAGTGACAAAATCAAGTACTTCAGCTTGCTTCTGAATGTCAACAACTGAAGAAGACAAAGCTATGCCAAGATGAAGAAATGAGGCAAAAACAATGCATGCTGAAGTCTTAGATATGACCATTACCTGAGGTAGGTGACCATTTCTTTGCGCTACATGTTCCTTATTTGAATGGTCAAGTGACGGATCAATGTGTTTCCTCTTCCTTGATGTGGAAGGAGAAGAAAATCCTGTAGCTCCAATAGCACCATTTACAGCTGCGTTTGTCGCTTGCTGCATGTTAACAGAATTTTTGTGATCCCCTTGGTAAAGAGATCTTCTTTCTTCACTCCCATCGAAATTCTTGCAATCCATACACTTGCAATTTTCAGAGCATAGTATATTAGCTTGGAAGCACTCGCAGTACTTCTTGAGGCATCCTGACTTCTTGCAATGGCACCCTTTATTATGCTTCCCTACTAAAGGGAGATCGCTAGACACCTCCTGGCAAATCCATGGACTATAATTAATGATGCATGGCATGACAGCACAATTAACATGGCCTAAATGAAAAATGCGATAACGAAAAGAAGGTCTGTATTTGTATTGGGTAAGTAAACATATGAATATGATTAGAGTCTAAGGTTAGTGGAATACTGGAATAACATATTTGGTTATGAACTTAACTATAGTTCTTACTTGTTATTGTTGAATATGAATAACAAGAAAAAATATGCACATGGGGCTCCTAATGAAAACATTATTCCTTTTTAACTAAAAATAGTACCTGTTGTACAATTTCCTTGTTCTTTAGGGTACCAATACAGCTTCAGATGCACATCTTTTAACATCGATTTTTCTAAGATATGCTATAAAAAACCAATTAGATTATAGTGGCACTGAAGTACTTTTGCTGGTCAATTTCCTTGTTCTCTTAATATTATTTTTTTCAACAATATAAGAAGATCTATGCAGAAATGGTCAAATTTATGAAAGATTGACTGCAGGTATTATAGAACAGTGTATTATTATTTTTTTGGCTAGAGGTAGTACTTCATATAATAAGTGGAAGGAAACAAAACACACACTTCTTTACTTGGGGCAGAGGTGACAAACATTTTGCCTCACCAGCTTTGTCCTTTTCCTACATTTTTTTTAGATAAGGGGAAACCGGCCTCAGCTATCACATTGTGATACCTTGCAGCCATAACTTTTTCCTACTTTGTTGGGATATAGTTTTGACAGGAAGCCAATCGATAATGCAGTAGTTTAATAAATAAACAAGAGCTTGAATGAAGCTAAAGAATGGAAAGTTTCCATCCCGAACTACCAAATATGGAATATTGGTATGTTGATTTTTTACTTTTGAGGATTAAAATTCGTAGTTACTAAAATATGGATTTTCAAAAATGCCGCATTGCCACGAACAAATGTAGCTACACTGATACACATTTTCTAAGAGGTTTTATGTTTATGAGTAAGTAGACGGAGCGAATGAATTGCAGGCATGAAGCATGATGAAGTCCTGTCAAATGAAAATTCTCAGTAGTCAAGTTCACAGGTAACTTCTTATCTAGTCATGTAATGTTGAACCCCCCCCCCTCCCCCCTCCAGGTAGGATAGTGTTTCAATTCAACTACTCTTAATTAGAATAAACTATGATATCTAAAACGAGCATGGACACTGCTATAACTAAATTAAACTCAAAGGCATAACAATTAACAAATAGAAATTATGTCCCCCACGAGAGTAACTATGTAAACAATACTTGGACCACAGAACATACATTCCTATTTGCATGTGGGCTGCCCCCAATCTTGGGCCTGAATGCATCTGGATTACGCTCCAATGTAGCATCAATAGCTTCACGCCTGGCAACTTCATTCTCAGGATTGTTAAAACAGTTGGTGCAGTTGCACCCATCACAGTGAGAACCAGAAGCAAAGCATTCACAGTACCTGTAAGAAACCATTAAAAGATTTCAGATGGATAGCATCAGTACACACAACACACAAAGCTAAAAAGAGTATCAAAACAGCAGTACATTCTTCTCATTTCAGAAAGGGATGTTTTTCAATATGAAGGTCAAAACAATGACACACTGGTATAGTTTGCCTGTCTGTGGACGGTGGAAATGAGGCATTTGGAGGTGATAGAAGGATTGAAGTGGTGCTGGAAATATTTCCCAAATTATTTGTACTATAAATTATAATCGGTGTTACTCATCTAACCTACATCTATGCATGTACTACACATAATAAACAAGCAGACGACACAAGCGGTTTGTGATATTCGTCTTTTAGCGTGTTACATAGCTTATAACTCATAGTCTAAGCACCATTTGTAAGAACTTTAGCTTCTTTTGAAATCATGAAGAGAGTTCAGTAAAGACCATTGCTCAAGCAGATTCTGCATCTAAATGACATAAATATTTTGATTATCCAAACAATCCACATGCCTCATTTGCGGCATGTTAAAGAATTCATATTGATAAAAGGAGAACACAATCCTCCTGAGAAAACACCCTTTGCAACATTGAGTTCTTCTGAAGCTACGGACAGAATCCGACTTACAACTTCAAACATCTGGAGTTCCTGCAGTTACAGCACTTTTTCTTCGTGGGAGTGCTATCTTTTCCTTCATAGAGTCTTGACCGTGGTTTTGGTGACTCTGGCTTCCTACAGTACAAGGGCAAAGCTAATTAGAACATTGCAGGAGCATGGTGCAAATTTCAAAGGGAAAAGCTAGAGATATTTGGAACCATAACAGGGATAATATGCTATGCTAAAACAAATAAGATCATCTAACGCAAATGCGTGTCTTCATTTCCAAGGAATGGCAAGTCAAAATTTGGAAATTTGGCGACGCTCAGAAAATCAGAAACGATCCCAAGTTCAGCATATGAATGGAGACGCCAACGGACTCACTCATCAAGAGAAATGAGCCCCATACCAAACAGAGAGGCGGAAATTTCGAAACTGCGACACTACATATATAACTCAGAACGGGAACACTCACAAGGGAACGGCTACCGGGGGCCGCTGCACTGGCTGCGGTGGCACCGGGCGAAGCTGCGGGACGGGGACTGCCAACGGCACCGCGTGCCGCGGCAGCGGCACATGCCCCACCACCTGATGCGAGCGCATCACCGGCAGCACCAGCTGGTGCAGCTGCTGCGGCACCCCCATCGGCACGGCAGCCCTAGCGTGCTGCGGGGGGTGCTGCAACCCCACCGGCAACGTCCTCGGCTGCAGCGCCCTGGACACGGCGGCGGCCGCCGCCGCCATCGTGGGGTTCCCCGCCAACGCTGCCGTGTTGAAGTCGAGCTGCCTCACCAGCTTCTTAATCGGCGGCTGCGTGGACGCAGCGGGCACGGGAGGCCGCTGCGGCGGCTCCCCGCCCCCCTGCTCCTTCCCCGCCATCCACTCGACTCGGAAGCTACTGGATCAAAACGCCCCCGCCCGCCAGTAACGCCAACGCCAACCCAATTCACGGCGGCCGCGGGGACCCGCGGCGAGATCGCGGCAGACGGCTCCAGATCGAAGCGGGTGGAGGCCCCGCGGCCGAGTGCGGGGTGGCGGCGCTCGCCGCGAGCTTCGGCGCGTGTTTGCGGCGGAGGGGAATGGCGGATTTTGAGAGAGCTGGGGTGGGGGATTAGTGGATTTTCCCTCTCGCTGCAGCTCTCGACTGCCCCCTTCTCTCTCTCGCCTTTCTTTCTCTCCCACTCTTCGCTTTCTCAAATTCATATTCTACGGCCGGATCCGCGAGGCCACCCGCCATCCGGCGGCGGAGGCGCGGCCGGGGCGCATCCTGCGGCTTGAATTCATAGATGTGGGGTTGTTGGGCCTCTCGCCGTTCGATTCGACGGGTTCGGAATCGCTCAGCTCGCCGCGGGGGCGACGCGCACGCGGCGTCTGCCACTGACGCGTGGACCACGGGGAACGAGGGACTCGGTGGGGCCGCGCAGTCAGTATGAGGGGGCGGCGAGGCGGAGAGGCGGCGGGGTCTCGATCGCGGGATGTGATCCGTCCTGTCCCTTGTGGAGTTCCTTTTTCTGGGAGAAGCTCCCGGACCTGCTGTATGCTTGCCCGCCTCATGACCTATGGGGCCAGCTAAGGTGAGGCCCACATGCCAGCATATTTACTCGTCTCGCCTCTCGCGGGAAGGTTCGCTTTGCAGGGAGCTCTCGCGCGAGGGTTTTTAAAAGGCGCGACTAGTCTTCGGTTTCAGTGGAGGCAAGTAGGCCACTGTTCATCAAATCGATCGCTCAGACTATATATGCAATGATGATGTTTAAAATTTCTCAAAATATATGCAAAGAAATATCAAACCCTATCTCGCAATACTGGTGGGGTGATGACGACGAGAAGAAGATGACTCATTGGAGGGTTTGGTGGAAAATGTGTGTTCCTAAGAACCGCGGAGGTACGGAGTTTTGGGACTTACAAAGCTTCAATCTTGCTTTATTGGCCAAACAAGTTTGGCGTCTGTTGAGTGATTTTGATTCGCTATGTGCTAGAGTCTTGAGAGCGAAATATTATCCAAATGGAAAATTATTAGAAGCAAAACTGAAGAGGGGAGCTTCTTACACATGGCAGAGTATATTAGCAGGTCTGGAGTGTTTCAAACAAGGATATATATGGCGAGTTGGTGATAGTAGCCAGATCAATATATGGGGGGAGTCATGGATACCAGGAAGTCACAACTTGAAGATACAAACTCCTAGGGGGACGTACCCTGTTAACGAAGGTTTCCGAACTAATTGATCCATTAAATGGTGAGTGGGATGAAGCTCTTATTCGATCTATTTTCCGGCCAGTCGATGCGGAAAGGATTCTGGAAATACCATTGTATCATGGAAGAGAGGGTTTAGTGGCCTGGCATTATAACCGAAACGGGTTGTTCTCGGTCCGGTCGGCATACCATCTTCAATGGGAGAATAAATATACAAGAAGATTGGGGGAGTAGGGGGTAGGAGATGCTGGAACGAGATCAATTTGGAAGGGTCTCTGGAAACTTAAAGTGCCAGCAAAGGTCCATATATTCGGATGGCGTGCACTCCAAGGTTTTATCCCATACCGAGGGGTGCTAGCTAACAGACATATTGGAAATACTAGCGGTTGCCCAGTATGCAATGCCGGATGCGAAGATATTAAACACATTCTATTCTCTTGTGACAAGGCGAAGGGTGTATGGAAAATTCTTGGAGTTTGGGAGCAAATTCTGGAATCTTTTCATGTTGATCGGTCGGGTTCTATTATTCTGGAAGAATTGATTAGACGAGGTGATCAAGTTCAGTTGTTGGAGAATATTGGCTTGCCGGAGCTGGTACTTATTGGTGGATGATATTTATGGTGGGAGCGAAGGCAGCTAGTTCATGGAGAACAAGTACAAACTGTAGCCAAGGTGGCGATGGCAATAGCGGCATTGGCTCTGAATTATTCACGAGCACCAAAGAAGATGCAAGTGCAAAACAAATGATGGAAGCGACCGCCCCAAGGAAGGATTGCGATAAATGTTGATGCAGCTTTTTCAATGGAGTCGGGAACGGGTGCAACGAGCATGATTATTAGAGACCATACTGGTAGTTGTATCGCAGCAGCTAACAGGTTCCTGGATCATGTCGGGGATGCACCTATGGCGGAAGTTTTGGCATTGAGAAATGGTTTGCGGATGGCACAGCAAATTGGAAGCAATAATATTATAATTCAGTCTGATTGTCTTATGGTCTTTGACACGATGAAAGATGGGGGGTTTTCGGCAACAAGTGCGGCGCCAATTTTTGATGAATGTCAAGTTTTAAGGAGTGATTTTGTCTCTTGTGCTATAGAATATTGTAATAGGGAGACAAATGAAGTAGCCCATTTGCTAGCTAGAACTTCTTTAGCTGAGAAAGCTTCATGTACATGGGCGGATGACCCCCCAAGTTTCATTGTAGCTGCCCTGGCAGACGATGTCTCGCTTGTTTTCAATGAATAAATAGCCAGATGGCACCTGATCAAAAAAAAAAGTAGGCCACTGTTGAGCCCGTGGAGATGAGCGCCATTTTGTTCGTGGGCTACTTGGGCTCCTTCTATGGGCTCCAGTGGTTTTCTTTCGAAAAGGGCCGCGTGCTTCAATTCTAATTTTGAGCTTCAATTCAAATATTTCATATCCAAATTATGGTGCACTACAACAACTGATTGCTTGCAATAGTAATCTGGTTAAAGGTAATACATGTACTAATGCTAAATAGTGTGAGAATAACAAACTTGATTCGAAGTATTTACGACCGAGGTGGTGTCCCTCAGACTTATCTCACACTCAAAAGAGAAAGTTACAATGGCTGCGTATGGAGTCAATGGAGCAACAAGCAGGAGCTATGCCAATGAAGTCAGCAATCACGAAGAAATTATGACGGCGTTACTTCAACATTAGCTTGAATAAGGCAAGTCATGGCTGATAATTTTTTATCGCCTTTAGCACAAATAATGGTTGATGCTTTGTTGATCATCATCCTTAGATAATTTTGGTCCAGAGGATTTTTTTTTTGCGTGCAAGCATTGCTAAAAAAACAGGAGAACATATATTGACGACCAAAATTGGCACAAAGCCAGATTAGGCTGAACAAGCCGGACTGACGGGTACTACCAGGCGGTTTGATCGGTCACAGAGCAGGCCGTCCGGTATCCACAAGCGGACTAACAGCCTTTTAGATGTTCAGACGTTCGAACCTAATCACAACAGAATACGAAGGCGCGGACCGTATGGTATTATTAGGCAGACTCTGCCAGTTAGATGTTCGGACATCCAAACCTGGTTCCAGCAGAATATGAAGGTGTACAATGGAGTTCATGTTCATACGTCCGAACATACGGACTGTCCGGTACATATAGGCGGACAATCGGCAGACAAATATTCAGACATCCGAACGTTATGATCTGGTTCCAGCAAAGGCATAGACCACCCGATGTTATCAGGCACGTTTGTGGCCAACCGGTCTGACCAACCCATACAGAGTCCGAGTGCAATTAAGAATTTTTCATAGATTTAGATCTGTAAAAAAATTTCTTGTGAGGCAAGAACTCCTCATTCTATAAATATAAAGGAAAACTGCCGATTGAGGCATTCAATAGATCAAAATACAAAACAATCTATTACTTTGTATCATCTTTACTTTTTTTTCTTCTAAACTTTAGCTCTTCCAACCTCGACGTGATATTCTTCCTTCGTCTTCTTGGCGTTTGAGGACGTCCTAACTGGTATGCCGAGACTAGGGCAACCCTATATGTGCTTGCCCCGACAGGATCCCTCCTAGGTGAGCGTTCGTCAAACTATCGCTGGTTTACCCCGGCAAACCGATCTGATCGGTCCGTGATACCGATCTAACCAGTCTAAGCTAGATCTCTCGCCGCGCGATCTAGCACTTTCATGTGTTGATCAGACATCAACAGAAAGGCAGCAGCGGTAGCAGGAAACATAGGATGAGGAACGGATAAGGCAAGGTCTGACGAACGGATAGGAAGAGGTAAAATGGAGAGAGAAACATGAAAGAAAGGACTGAAAGAAAAATAAATATAAAATATTACTTTAATCTATAATTATATTCCTTGTTCAATTTTTTCATTAGTTCATAAAAATAGAAAAGGCTGTCAGTGAAAATATAAGATTCAGCTGCAAAAGCACGTTAAATAGCTAAGGGTATATTGAACATTCCCTCTCTTCAGAGCCCTGTTTAGTTACCAAAATTTTTACCTCACCTTTAGACACATGTATAGAGTATTAAATATAGTTTAAAAATAAAACTAATTGCACAGTTTAGATGTACATGACGAGACGAATCTTTTGAGCCTAATTAGTGTATGATTAGCCATAAGTGCTACAGTAACCCGCATGTGCTAATGATGCGGTCAGAGGCCTCAAAAAGATTCGTCTCGCGATTTCCAAGCAAGTTCTGAAATTAGTTTTTTAATTAGTGTCCGAAAATCTCTCTCGACATCTAGTCAAATATTTGATGTGACTTTTATATCAAAAATTTTCATCAACTAAACACCCCCTCAATCTATTCAGATGAAGTTGTTCTGCCAAATGTTTTTTAAAATGACTTCAGCTTCACACCAGAGAAACCGCTCCATCAGAGAAGTCGAAACTGGAGCCTTACCAAACAAACCCACTAATCAAGCTAAGCGAGCTCGCGATCGACGCCAAGGCGAATGGCAGGAACGTAAAAAGCTGCCGTGTGACTGGAGGCTGGTGCATCACTTGAACTTACGTTCTGCGCAGCTCCACTCCACCCGCCAACAGAAGAAAGAACACGAGCACATCAGAGCCTTCCGCAGCCACGCTTCCTTGCATCAACGGTGAAGCTCGCAACTTCCTAGGCAGGAAGCCAGGAACCAAAAAGCGCAAACAAGAGCCAGCCCTTGGAGCACCACGGCATCCTGCTGACAAGGCAAAATAACGACCCCATTTCAAAACAGTATGTGTTCCCATTCCGAAACAGCATGTGCTCAAGACGCACCAAATTGATATTCCATGACACTGAAAGATGCATACACCTATTAAAATGGCATGCTATGCTCAGCCAGTCAGCCCCTTCCCATTTTGCCAGAGCCCATTCTTTAATAATTATAAGGTTTGACTTGATAAAAAAACTTGCACTATTGAACTGTGGTTCCAAAAAAATGACCTTATACTGTGAAAAAGGATTTGATTGATTTAATATATGTGTTTCTTTATAGATTTCCTGTAACATATAATACATTTAGATAATTGGTATTGATTGTTCAGATTATTGGTTATTGGTTCGCCAGTTTCATGACTCATCTGATTGATGGTAGGACCTAGATAGGATATTATGTATGAGTAGTACATAGTAAGGACATAGCAAAGCAGAGTGATCTTAAGCAATCTAAAAGATACAAGCATGCTACCAGCCTTTTTGGAGGACAGAGGCTGGATTATCCTCCAGGTTCATAGGAACCCTAACCGGTGGCGTGCTCACTACCAGCCTTTAGTCTAATATTTGGAACATTGGATAAATATATCCTACTGGACATCACTGATGCTTAGGTAAGGCGACCAGAAGGAAGGTGATGTATGCAAGGGCAATTTGCGGAACAAGGATTGAAACGTGGTTGCTTATCAATTAACTGACAGCAGAAAAAGAGCGGTGTGGCTTTTGCATGAGAAGCTGCTAGAATTCAGTTATGGGCAGGAAAAAGGACTGACCTCAAGCATGACAAACTGATCTTCAGCAAGTAGCATGCTAGATTGATTGGCAACAGCTCAGGGATGATCATACGAAATTCAGACAACTGAGTCAGGTTGGTTATACTATTGATTCAGAGCATCATTGAGAACTAAGGATATAATCAACTTTGCTACAAGCCCAAGCTCCATTAGAAACGTTAGGCTCTTGGATGTGTGCAGAGTAGCTCGTTCCCAGATAATCAGAGCTCGCTCTGCAACCTAATAGTACTATCTTGATGCTTAGGTTACAAAGCTGCAACATTGCAGTTACCTGGAATCATGTATGGTCGACAATCTAACATCTTGCACATTTTAGCTTACAACAGGAAGCCTTGTCACCAATATTCCTGACAAGAACACTTTCCATCTTTGAAATGATGAAACCGATGCTTATCTCTGACCATTATCTCTCGATTCTCCACAGCCGACATATATTTAATAGCTAGATGGCAATCCCCGCATATTCGCAGGTTTTTAATTATCCTGATTGGAGCTGTGCTCCCAGCGCTCATCATGAGTCCAAAGGCTACAGCCAGTTTTTCACCATGATATCTTAGTGCAAACTCCCTTTCCTCTTCTTCCAATTCATGCAGCACCGAGTCAGTTTCAGGCACATAACCAGCGTCAGTAATCCTATGGATTAGTTCCTCCAAATATTGGTAAATATCTCGAGTTTGCGGATGAGACTTCTCACCCATGCGAAACAAATGGGCAATACCCCCAATCTCAATCAAGCTGTAACCTATTTGCTTCTTCAATCTTCTCTTGATTATGGTATTCCTTACCTTCTCAACATGGTTCATTTTACCAGATAAAGCATAAATGTTAGAAAGCAGCACATGATGAGATGGATTCTCAGGCTCAAGAGCAATCAATCGCTCAGCCACCTCCACTCCAAGGTTGAAATTCTTGTGCATCTTACATGCACCAAGCATAGCTGTCCAAACTTCAGGTCCGGGTTCTCCAGGTATAGAGTCGTGTATAAATTGCATGGCATCATCAAGAAGTCCTGCCCTTCCATACATATCAACCATACAACAATAGTGCTCAGCACGAGGGACCAATCCATAGACACTCTTCATTGTAGCAAAAGCACCACGGCCCTCACTAACCAAACCAGCATGCGCACAAGCAGATAGGACTGCAACAAAAGTGACATCGTTGGGTGGTGGCCCTTCGCGCCTCATGAGATGGAATAGTTTGATCGCCTCATGGCCATGTCCGTGCATGCCATATCCTGCGATCATGGAAGTCCATGTAACCACATTTCGTTCCTGGAGCTTGTCAAACCACTCGCGAGCCTTGTTCACAAGCCCACACCTTACATACATGTTCACAAGGGCGGCACCAAGAAACACACTCATGTCCATCCTTTCAGAACCAATGCGTCTCTCCACTTCACGTCCCAAGTCCAGAGCACCAGCCTGTGCACAAGCAGATAGTGTGGCTACAAATGTCGCAGAATCAGGCACCTCCCCAGCCATCTGCATCTTCTTATACACCTCAATCGCCCGCTCAGCAAGACCGTTCTGCTCATACCCAGAAATCATAGCGTTCCAAGCGACCACGCTTCTGTCACGAATTGCATCGAACAACTTGCGTGCAACGGGCAGTTGGCCGCACTTGGAGTACAGCACAACAAGCGCCGTCTGCACGAACCGATCGGAGCCAAACCCGAGGAGGATAGCGTGAGCGTGGACGGCCATGCCGACGCGGAGCGCAGACAGATCGGCGCACGCCTTGGCAACGGCGGTGAAGGCGAAGCTGGAGAAGGGGAGGGCAGCGGTGAGGAGGCTGCGGTAGAAGGTGAGAGCGGCGGCGGGGAAACCGCGGTGCGCAGCGGCACGCGTGAGGGTGCAGAAGAGGAAGGAGTCCGGTGCGGGGTGGGAGATGGCGAGGAGGTGGGCGTAGGAGGCGGCGCCGGCCGCGACTGCGAGGGTGGCTAGCTTGGTGGTGAGGGGTAGGGAGCTCCCGTGGCCGGCGACGACGAGGCGCGCATGGGCTTGCTTCAGAGGGCCGAGGCGCGGACCGGCAAGGAGGAGGGCATTATACTCCGGCGAGCGGTGGTGGGGGTTCATACTGGGACTGGAGGGCTCCAATTGGATAGATGAATTCGCCATTTTCTTTTGGCGGGCTCGAGGTCCGCCCCATTTCTACGTGTCCGGGTTTGAAGCGCGCAAAATTCTTCTGAGACGAAACGGTTTTCGGTGGATTTCTTTCGAGGTTCTCTGAATTGCATTCAAATTAGATCTAATCATACGAATTTCATGTCACAATTCGGTTGTTCCAATACTTGGAAAATTAAAGGTAAGTGGCATGTGCTTTTTGCCATTTCAAATACAGAAAGAAAGTATCTTTTCGGAAATCTTGAGCCATTTGGACGGTCAACGTAGTACTGCATATGTAACTTGTAAGTGATTTTAATATTTTTAAACAAAAAATTATATGTGGGTTTCTAACATTGAAAAGACTACTCGTGGCATATTTGTCTCCGCTACTCCTAATTTTGTTGGTGCATTTCAACCCTCCTATGTTTACAGTAAAATTACGAAGAAAATAAATCTAAATTCTAAAACCTGCCCAAGATTGACAATGCAAAATAATGTTTTAAAAAAAATATTTGCTATGCTAAAACAGCTACAATTTAAGTTGTCTACAAAGAATTGATTTTATATCAGTGTCGCTCATCACACTAGTTTTTTTATTTAGAACCGATAATATTAAAGTCTGTTCGGGCACCTACCGGCGAGGCTACAATGCCTCCAAAAATTTAACGCTACACGTGGCGATAAATTGAATTGCATATAGTTATGTCAGCTGTCAAAATATATCAGTTATTTTGCGGCAAGGGCGCAAGTTAGGCTTGGCGAATGAAGGCGGAGAACCAAACACACGCTAAGAGGTCACTAAATGTTTTTTTTACAAAACATATATAATAAGTTTTAATTTTTTTTATTATGTGTGTGTAATATTGTCAACTAAGAAAATAGTACCATACATGCGCCGAGTTTAGGATTTGTACATACGTTCCGGACAATGCCATTCAAGTTGGTCGGGAAAAAACATAACACCATTCTTTTCGTGATAAAGAACACGCACACCGTTTCGAATTCCAACGTATCCCATCGTTGCGCGTTTGGCAACAACTCTCAACCCCACTGCATCAGAGTGCATCAGCATCAGACTGTCCGCAGATAGCGTAAAATAGTATGGAACGGGATGCTATCTCTTCCTCTAAGAGCAGGGCCAGCGTATGGTGAGGAAAAAAATCTAAGCGCATGG